>NC_074713.1:16556189-17156189 GCF_947242115.1 Biomphalaria glabrata | reverse complement strand
GAACTTGAAGTGATAATTTGTCATACAAGCCATTATTTTGCTCTAATTGAATGTAGTACATTTACTAATGTATCCCATTCTAGACTTCTAATTAAACTGAAATTTAACTCTTACACACAAAAAATAAATTCTCATAATTTTGAGAATTCATATTTACAATTTGACAAAAGGATGAATTTCTGCTGATAAATTAGTCAATAGAATATTGTTGTTAAACATTTTTATTGGTCTGAATTATAGACCATGTGACTTTTGTAGAGTATGAGATAAAATGTTACAATTTAAATTGCACAAATTGATTTCCTGACTCAGCAAACCATTTGAAACATTTAAATCTGTAGTTTTCTTTGTTCTAGTCAAGATAACAAATGTGTGTCATTTTGTCAATTTTAGGAGAAATTTCTTAGTTGTGAAATCAAATGTTTTTTTTTTGTTTTTTTTTCAATGACCAAATACATTTAATGAGTTCTTACATTTCTTTATATGACATAAACTTTGAAGCACTTGAATAATTATTCACACTTTAAGACTTCAATGAAAATTGTTATAAAAAAAAAGTATTATTAACTTCTAAACATCTGAATATTTTAATACAGCATGAATTAATACATAAGTAACCAAAGCTATCAATTAAAGATTCTTTGTATTGTAATAATTACAAGTTGCCATTTTCATAAGGATTTCAAATTTGTTTATTCTTATATCCTAAACAATGTTAGTGAAATTTTCTACAAGTGTAGTCTTTGTAAATAATGACACTTATGAAACATGAACTTAATATACTTTAAGCAGTCTAGGTCTGAATTTAGTTTACTGTCCTGTTAGGACATGTGCATTATACAAAACAAAAGTATGTATTTTTTTTTTGTATAAATATTTTGGTTATTTATTTATTTTTGACATATAACCTTTTTACAAGCTCTTTGGAAGATAGATCTACCAAACATGAGTGTTTCTTTCTTAATAAATGTTTATTTTTAGAATGTAGATAAAACTATTTCACATCTTGTATATATCATTCTAAAATAATAAAAGTTTTTATTGTAATTTTTCAACAGTTTAACTTTTTTTTATTTTGAATTTTTGTCTTAAGTAAATTAGATAAACACACATGAATATTTGTAGCCTTGAAGATAAAATATAAGCTCATGTAATAGCAAAGACAAACTTCATTGCAAAGGACTGTCAGCAGTACATACAAAATTCTCTCTCTGCAAAGGATTTCCAAACTTGATAGAAAAACCCCTTGATACCACCTATAACTAGAATGTTGTTATTTGTTCTTTGTTAAACAAGAAATGGAACAGAAAAGTTTGTCACAAATGCTATTCAAGAATGAAGTCAATACTAAAAAGCCCAATATGATGGAATGAAACAAAAATAGTAGGATGACTAAAGTTAGTGGACTTCAATGAAAAAGTTGTTAACATTAAGTAGGAGACTTACTCAAATACAAGTAAAAAACAAACATACAGTAATCACAATCAACTATTGGTAGAAGAAAAAAAAATGTAGATTTGAGTTTTGTATTTAGTCTCTGGTGGCTACACTGATTCTGTTTCATTCTTTACCTTTTAAAAAAATTCTTTATTTTGAATTCTAGAACAAATTGTTCCAATTTTCCTTTTTTTTGCCTTAAGAAAATGTATTTTATTTATGTAATTTATTAAAACAGTAAAAATGCAAGTAATAATGTGTGTCTCAGAAGAAAGTATAATTTACTGTCCAAAACTTCATGGTATAAGCAATGAAAATATGTAGTCCCTAAATAATTCTTTTTAGTTGGCCTTCAGTTGTAGAAAGACTATGATTCATCTCGTAGAACAATTTTTCATGTGACTGTTGAGGCTTATTTTCAAGAGACATTCTCGTCCACATGTATCACAGGTTAAGGTGTCATTCTCTTTGGTAGTAGAGGAGCCAGACATTTTTTCTTTGGCATGCTTTTCTTCCAAAGCAGACACCAATGTTTTTTAGCTGTCCATGGCTTTCTTGGTCACCATCTCTCTCCACATAGTGTGGTCTAGGGCAATGTTTTCCCAGTAGTCAGCATCAATGTCCACTGCTTTGAGATCCTGTTTGATTACATCCACATATCGGAGGTGAGGATGACCAGTTTTTCTTGAGCCAGTCATGAGCTGACCATGAAAGATGACTTTCGGGATATCATTTTCGTTATCTGGTGGACATTAACAAGCCAGCGCAGTCCGTTCTGGTTATGTGTGAGGTCATTGTCTTACTTCAATCATCTCACTCTTCACCAATTCTCTGTATGAGCAATTATATCATTTTTTATGGTTGGATTGAAAACTTTTTCATTGCCAGCTAAAAAAAGCCCAGACATTGATTCTATTAAAATGCTTCGAGTCTGTCTATAGCATTTTACGTCTCGAGAGATGGTCTTTTCCCTTAACAACTTCTTGTGTGACTAAAGAGGACAATCCTTGATACACAGCTGCGGCCACAGGTTGGGCATCAATTATGACTAGATACCGTTGTACTTTCACCCTTCTGTCTAATACTTTGTGTATGGCATCTGCAATCTGGGACCCTTCCTTTATGCTCACTCTCCATGTGGATATATCCAGTGCCATTTACTCACCTTTGCTTCTTCTCCTGTCAGTGTTAACAGTTCTGATCCAATATCTGAGCCACATGTCAAGACCTGGAATTGGAGTGCCATTGGAAGTATTTTATAGATAGTGGAGTGAATATAGGCCTACCCATTATCACTTCCAGATATAACAAGTACACCTCTTTTAATTTGTAAAAGACCCTATTTATTCAGTAAGCTTTAGTCTGAATATTTACCAATTTTTTT
The DNA here is from genome assembly GCF_947242115.1 of Biomphalaria glabrata. NCBI lineage: Eukaryota > Metazoa > Mollusca > Gastropoda > Planorbidae > Biomphalaria > Biomphalaria glabrata. The sequence continues at coordinate 17,153,368 of NC_074713.1, read as the reverse complement.
AAATTATGTTATTGTGTTGATCTAGGCAAATCAGCTAGTAGTAAGCTAACTTATACCCCCATTGTTTAAAAGCATAGCCAGACTGAGACCATTTGTTATAGAAGGCCTCAACACTGACCTGCAATGTCACAATCTGTGGGCAGTTTAGAGTATTAGACCAGCTCTTTGCCATGTTGTACAGACCTGTGACATGACAAGAAAGGTTACTTGCTATGGCATTCTTCACCACTTGTTTATACATCTTGCTTTCCTCCACTATTTTCAACTAATCACATAGGTATCCTTTAGTTGTACTCCACTGTGACATTATTTACTCCAACACACATACTGTGTTTAATGTTTGAGTTAAAAAAAAAAAAAAAGCAAAAAAAAAAAAAACAAAACAAGATTGATTGTAAAAATTGTACATTTATTAAATAAATCCATGTTGCTAGAACACATAAAAACATTGATTCTATATACAGCTTTAGTCTCTTGTGTTCTTCATACAACATGGCCTCTCACAACTGCTCTACAGCAAGATACATATAGATCTAACTAAAGTCATCAAGGAAGTTCAACAATCACATTTTGTGTCAGTGAGTTTCATAGTGTTTCAAATGCAAATAAATGTCAAGTGGAATGCTCAAAATATTTTAAATATATATATTTTTTCCAAATTTATATTAACTACATGTTATTCACTAATTCAGCTAGGAGTAATGGGACATGTACATACATAAAAAGCATAGATACATATAATTTTGTAATTGGAAATCTTTTCTAATTTGTTTTTCTACACTAAAACATGTCTATGATGAGATGTTGAAGTAATTCTATCATTTTCTTTAAATGCAAAAGAACTGACAATTAATGACACATGTATTAGTAATATGGTGAAGTGACTTACGTTTACACAAATGCCACTAAGGTCCCATTACAAATGCTGGCATTTTTTTTTTTAAACTCTTTTAAGTATAGGCAGTGCTCATTCTTTATTAATCAATTTAGTGGTAATATTAAAAGTTGAATGCATTGTACAATATCTGCCCAGCCCATAGGACTGTTGACATACCATATAGTAAACAGAATACCCTGGTACATAGGCAGAAATCTTTCAATCAGTAGTACCAGTATTTGTTTTGATAAGCACTTTAAAAAAATTTGCCCCAAAGAAATCTCAGACAAAAATTGTACACAAATCAGTACATCAGTCAAATGCCATCAAGGCTACTGTGCTTACAGAAAGCCACCCATGTATTCACATATAAAAAAAAGGAATGTTGATTTGCTTTATTTTCTCAGTACCATGTTTAAATATGTTTATATTCAGAAATGAAATGTTGGCCACAAACAAACAAAAAAATGCAATTTCCTTGTGGCTTTAAAAAAAAAAAAAAAACAGGGCAAAGAAAGTTTGATCAAATGATATCATTATCAAGCCATCAAATAATAACACTTTATTGACTATCAGTACAAAACAAATTGTAGCCAATTATTAGTTCACTTGATTTTCATTTTAAACAAAATAAAAAGACAGAACTCAATTATTTTGTGCAAAGGTACCTTCTGGAGTTCAATTGGGATAAATTTGTACTACTAACAAAAATTTGGCAGACTAGGATTTACAAACACCAGCAACAGAATTACTGTCTTGGTACAGACACCATTAACAGAACGACTGGCTTGGTACAGACACCATTAACAGAACAACTGAACTGGTGTTATGGAGGTTTTCATGGTACAGCAGCTAATTTTAAAGTACTAAAAATAATAATTTAAAAAAAAATGTACAAAAAAAAAACAACAACAAAACAACAAAATGTCCATATATTATTTGATTTTCATCTCCATATTTTCATTATTCACATCTTCAAATAGTTCTGATACCAAAGTTAAACAAATTCTTTAGATTGTTGAGCTAGACATTTGACCTGAAATTGTTCCATAATAAAAGGTCATGTGACAACTCAGTGATTTCTATAAGTTAACCTTTTAGAAACATACATACACACACAATTTACCCTTTAGGCATAGGCGCCAATTTAAATTAAAAATGCTACTTAAATAAAAATATATATATTCTAATAGTTTATTTCCTGACTAATACTTATTGAATGCAAATATTTCTTGTTGGTTATTAAAGATCTTACTCATTATTTTTTGGAGGAGCAATAACTTCTAATTATGGTTATCCCCCTCCCTCTAAAAAATAAAACAAAAAGAATGACTGCATGTATATAATACAATGATATAATTTGAGATTACAAGAGAGATGATTCAATAAGAAAATAGCCATTAATGTTTTCCAGCTACACAATGGCAATGGAAGTATATATTAAGCAAACAGATAAATAAGCAAGATAGTCTTTTAGTTGTCCTTCATATATAAAGTCCTGAAAATATGTGAAAGTATTAAAATTGATTTATTTAGATCTAGATAAGAACATCATTTTGGTTTGTTAGAATTCCTTAAGAAATTTGAAAGGCACAAATATTACGTAACTGATACTGTTTCTGTTTTATACAAAGTATTAACAAAAATATAATGGCAACATAAGTTCTGAAAAAAAAAACATGCACATATACATAATGAAGAACTAAGCTGTACTCTGCCCATAGCTGTATCTAGAAATTCATTGTGTAACAAAATATATTGTGTATTTATCTGGTTTATCATATTAAATCAAATGTTTCAATGAAATATTTAAAATACAAATACATGATTGACATCTTAAGGTTAAATCAAATCAGGCAACAAAATCACAAATGAAACAGATCAATCTCTGGCGTAGAGCAAGTCCAATTAAACCCAAGAGGTACATTACAACATGAGTAGAAACATAGTAGAAGTTAACAAAGAGTTGTTTGAAATCATCAACACAAAATGACAAGGTACATCATACACTTCAGATTGAAAAAACTGGAATGGAGACCCATGACAGTCCACCTAGCTCTACCAAGGTTACAACTAGCTTCTTGATTTACTGTGAATTAACATATACAACACAAAATACGTGCTCTAAGATTCTACTCAACTTATAACATACCTCTTCAATTGAACTTGCTAAAAAAAAAAATTGCCAATTCCCATCACATTGTTTGAAATGCTGTTAACAAACATAGAATTTCGTTTGCAAAACTGCTTTGGGTACAAAAAAAAAAACCAACAAAAATAATGTCTGAGCTTCTGGTTCTCTTGCCCACACATCCACAGACAAAATTCCTGTCCCAAAGTCTCTAACAAGCACAGTCAGGTCGACTGGTTCGTGGCTGTAATTTTTCTTGTCTGTGCATTCTACGAAGTGCATCACCATACTGGATGCCTGAGCCCATCCTTTCTGGATCCAGCTCACCTAGATAAGAATTTTAAAAAAAAATGCAGATGGCAATAAATACATGCTGATATAAACATTAATTTTTAATAATGTACATTTTATAAAGCAAAGTAATAGTTACTTATAAGTTAATTTACATTTATAATCTGAAAAAAAAATTTTTGACATTAAAAAATTGATGCAACTTTTCTTAGATATGTTAATTTCAACTACTTTAGGTTAGAACACAGAAGGTATCACAAATTATTGTAAAGAACAAAATGAATATTGCTATAAGTGAACTTGCTGCACAGGCAGGGGTCATTGTTCATGATCTGCCAACTTGTGTCAACGTACTTTACAAATGTAAAAGTGTAAATAAATCATAGTGTGAATTGATCAAGATATGGTCATGTGCTCTTTCAGCATGGACTCACAACAGGCTCGTTATGTTTTTGTGAGATTCCAGAAGCTTTCGAGGACCTTATATAAAGCCAGAGAGAGAATGTATAAGTTACGTTCAGTACAACTCGGTGTGGCCCAGCACAGTGAAATGCAGCCATTGTAGTCTTCTATGCTACTTGTGTATCAGTACAGTAACTAATTGGTATTTTGTAATGTAAATAAAATCACACGAAAGTCTAATTTGAGTTGTCAAGTACTTTGAATTGATAGTGTCTGTGTGTCTACAAAACTCAACAAGCTACTAGACCAGCAGAAAACAAAAATCAAATATGAATTGTTACTTAAGAGGAGCTAATCACTGCAATTCAAGAATAATCACTAAGGAACAGTGAGTCAAAAAAAAATAGTGGCATTAAAATAAACTTAATAATAATGGTGCAGGTCATCAGAAACTAAGATTTTAAGGAAAAGAATGTTTTATTTAACAACTTTTTCATTATAGTAAAGTAGAAAATGTTCATTTAAAGAAACAATATACGACTTGATGAAACGATTTAAAATATCTCTACAAAATCTATTTCTAAGAAATAATTTTTGAGAAAAATTGAAATGCAATATATGCAATATATAATTTAATGTTACAATTAAAGAAATAAATCAAAATTGAAAATCTTTTCTCCTTTAGTTTATTTAAAGCTAGAACTTTTTCTTTAGCATACCTCCATGTCGGTTGTAATTTTGTTACATGCTTTTATAATTACATCTTTATTTTAAACTGAAACAATCAAATGTTCTAAAACTAATGATTAAAAAATATGTTTACCTGATTCTATTTTAGTAAGAATAGATCTTGCACATTTTAAAAATGTTTCTTCCACATTTTCTCCAGTTAGAGCACTTGTTTCTAAAAACATTAACTCTTAAAAAAAAAAAAAAAAGACCTCAATAGCAATAAATGTTAAGTAGGTTAATATTCAAACATAAAACTAAAACATGAAAAAATAGGGTTCATAAAGTTTTTCGTAATAATAAATTAGTGGCATTTTTAACATTAAAATAAAATCAAGTTCCAAAGGCATTTTCAAAACATATATGGCATGCATTAACATTGGACTTCTAAATACTCCTGTAAAGCAAAACATGAAAAGTATAGCTCTACACTTATTAGAAACAAAATAAACCAAAAGTTTCTAGCACAGACCTGCCTACCGTTACGCAAAATGTGTATTCGTAACGCAAAATCTCCCAAAAATGACCAACAGTACGCAAATACGCATTTAACCCTCCGCGTTACGCATTTCGTATCCTTTTTTTTCCCTCTCTTGACTAGCTTACGAGCGGTCACGGAGGTCACGCTAAGCCGTCCTGTTGGGGGGGGGGGGGGAACAGCAAAGGTGGGGAACACATTGTGTCCAGATCTATAAGTTGATTGGTTCTCAAAAGCAATTAGATTTAGTCTAGAAATGAAGAACGCGAGAGTGAGGGAGTGGCAGATTGGTACCAGGTTGGTATCGTCAGTTAGCTGATACACCAACGTGACTTTTTTTTTTTTTTGTAAGTTCATTAGTAGAAATTAATTATGTTGAATCCCTGATTCCCGTATTCATTTGTATAGAAAAAAATATCGAAGTGCTATCGATTCAAAACACATTCAGTGACATTGTAGATATCTAGTCTAGATCTATATCTGGATTCTAGATCTAGAAAACTTGTTATACAGGAATAGATCTAGCCAGAGTCTAGCTAGTCATTACGTTATGTCATGATTCTCTACATTACTCTACAATCTAGACTCTAGATCCAATTTAGTTGTAGTACCGGTATGATTTAGATTGACTATATCTAGATCGATAACATCTACTACCATCTAATCTAGATCTAGACTAGATTCTTAGTCTTAGTCATAGAATAGATCAAGGATGAAGGTAGGCCTACGAAAGTTTGGAGTAGACCTACGTTTGTAGCGGATCCACGGCATCGGTAACACTCTTGAGCCCAGATCTAGAGTAGATTATATTCATTATATAGACATAGATCCAAATCTAGTCTAGATATCATCTCTATTGTCGTATTGATCTAGATTTAGATTGTAGATCTAATCATATCATGACATCTAGATCTAATATTATATATTATATATATATATATATATTATTATATATATGACAAAATAGTGTATCGCGTAAGTGTTACGCATTCTGGTGCCAAAATACGCATTTTGACCATCAGCGTTACGCATTTGGACTTTTTTTGGTAGGCAGGTCTGCTAGCAGGAACATTGCAGATTATAATAAATAAATAACTATTTTGAAAAAGTGGCAGAAACAACAAAGGTTTTATTTTAACACAAGTCCTAGTTTTTTTTTTGTTTTTTTTACTCTGTAAGTCACTGAGAGCAATTAGCACTATTGAACTTGAACTAAGCCAGAATACTAATGTTCTGTATACCAGTCCAATCTTCATGGAATGTCTTAATGACATATCACCAATATAAGTATATAGCAAGACTATTAGCTATATAAAGCATTCTGTTTGACTTATATTAGCCTCAGACGAGACTCTATCAAGACGGGTTAATTGAAACAGTGCTCAATGTTTCTCATCAATGGCAAGTAGGGAAAAAAAAAGCAACATACCAGAATCTTTGCAATTTTAAAATATGTTTTTAACAGAGCTTTTAAGTATCAAAACTATAAAAAAGTAGGTACTGCCCGTTTACTAGGAGTATTTCAAAATTAATTCTTTTTTAAATTACAATTTTTTTAAGGCTGTAATAGGTTGTGTGCCCATTAAAACAAAATCAACAAACAAGCAAAATAAATTTTAAAAAATACTTTAAAAAAAAAACAGCTTATATTAAGTGTATCAATTAGTTTGGATCAGTCATGTAATTAAATTTGTAATAGGCCTCATACGGCAATGTATAAAGGGGATTAATTCAGCTCATACCACTACTTCAGTCAAGTACTATTTCTTTCCCTTGGAAAGTGTAATATTTCAGTGTATACCACCACTTCAGTTGAGTACTATTTCTTTCCCTTGTTTGAGACACCAAACAACGTGATTTATTACCAATAGTTAATTAACTAGCCTCTAGACCATCGGAATGTCAAAAAACATTCTTCTGATCCAGAGTCATTTCGCCCGTATGCAAATTACCACCCCAGGGGTCAAAGGTCACAAGCTTGGTGCGTTATCGCTAGGCGGTGGTGTCGTATCCAGAGTCACAGGTTCGAGCCTCGGTCGGCGCATGCCCTTATTTTCGTAGCATTTTAATCCACTACTTTCTCTCTTAAAAACTTGGTCCCTGGTGCTGTTATTCATTTATGTTTAATATATGTATGTATCATTTGTTTCAGCACCTAGCTTCAACTCTTTATGTTTAGTTAATTAACTAATTGGTTAATTTTTTTATTTATTTTTGTGTTGTCAGCTAAAAGAAATGGTTGTGCAAAATTTCAGCTTGATCAGAATTGGGTGTCGGAGAAATAACGTACAACTTTTGGCCAGACAGACAGACAGAGTGAGTCGATATTAAGCTTTGTAAAAATAAACAGAAAGGAGCTCTACCATTTTCCTGAGCAAATCTACTGGCCTCCATAAATGTAACTTCTCGTTCTGCTTCAAGATCTTTCTTGTTACCCACAAGTACAATAACAATATTTGGACTAGCCAAAGTTCTGGCATCAGTGAGCCAATTGGTCAAGGCATTGTAGGTTTCACGGCTTAAATTGCAAAAAAAAATAATTAAATAAATAAACACATTTTAAAACATAATTAACTACAGTATCTTAAAGTAAAAAAGGAAATAAAATATTAAGTTTCACCCTTCACTAAAATTTAGTGCATTTGAATTTGAATGATTTGAACTGAGAAAAGTTTGAAAAATAAATACTTTTCTGACCTGGTGATGTCATAGACCAACAAGGCCCCGGCAGCACCTCTGTAGTAGCTTCTGGTGACTGATCTGAAGCATGCAATCACTTGTTAATTATTTTTTTTAGGGACATAACATGTACACTAAGTCCAATACTTAAGACTCATTTTTTAAAAGGATTTCAGTAATATAGTAAGAATGAAATATCCCGGTACTGGAAATAGCAATAGGTAATCTAAATCACCAGTGAAATTTTAAAAAATTTATTTTACTGAGCTAACAGATGTATGCTTAATTTGAAGCTTCTGTTCAGTATCATATATTTGATTAGATTAAACTGAAACTATACATGTTCAGATTTTACCTGAACCTCTCTTGTCCTGCAGTGTCCCAGATCTGTAGTTTAACTGCCTTACCACCAACATTCACAACTTTACTGCCAAACTCTACACCTATAGTATGGTTGGAGTCTTGTTTAACTGTAAATGCAACATAACAAGCATATTACATCATCACAAACACAAATCATAGATAATACATAAAAAATAGTAACAAAATTAAGCTCTTATCAATATTATGGTGCAAAGGATTGAGTACTTGGCAGTGAAGGTTGAGGCCATCATTTAGAAACCTTGCAGAAATCAATAATTTTACTAATAATTTGAAATTATTTATGTATTCCTCATAACTTCATTGGTATATATTGGCAATGTAAATGTAGATGGTGCTGTGATACCCATAATACAACATAACCCTGTAGACCAGTGTTTTTCTCAGACTTTTACTGATGCAGCTCAAAACAAAACAAAAAAGTCAAATTTCCCCTCTCTCTGCCAGATGGGTGTTTAGGGGAGTATTTTAAGTTCCCCCAGTGGGGTCTGAAGTTCAGAAATTCATTTTCCTGGCATCTACAACATACTATTAAAAACAACATTAATATATTATAAAGGAGTGGAATGGCTAATACTGTGGTGTGAGAGAAATTTGGGGCAGTAGAACATGCATGTTTATAATAGGATAAATTGTCATAAGATCATCCTCGTGTCATGTGCATCAGAACACACCAAAAGAATGATGGTACATCACTTTGGAGACATTTTACAGTTCTGGCAGGTAGAGGGGTAGTCTCTAGCATCCCAACTGCAAAGCCTTATCAAAATGTCATCTTCTAAAGAAGGTTTTGAATCAATCTTGTTAAAGATTCCTTGGGGAAAAACAGTATACAGTGTCATACTTACTTTTAGAAGATTAAACCAAGTCACTAAAGTTAATATGTAATTTATTAAACATTGGTAATCGTTTGTACTTGATTCATAATCAAATAAGGATTTATAACTTTTACTACAGAGCAAATACAACAGATTTGTGGATCCTTGAAAAAAAAGTCAATGTTGTGCCCCCATTTCAACTTGTCATGTCTCACCCCTTCCCAAGGGTGAGGAAGACACACCCCACAGTTTGAGAAACGATGATGTAATAAAAGACCCAATATTTTTTTTTTACATTTCACTATAATATTTAGCTATTTAATACTTTGTGAAAGTAACTTAATTTCATAGATAATTCATTACTAAAAATAAAGCTCATTTGTATATATTTCCCACAAATTTATTACTAGCAAGGGTGTGGTGGATGAATGGTGAAGCACTTGGTTTCCAAACCAAGAGGTACCAGGTTTGAATCTTAGGATTTTTAGGACTTTACTTTTTGATATTAGCAAGAAATAATAAATTAATAAATATACAAGAAAAAATATTAAAGCACACAAAAAATATTCAAATGGTTAACTTACATTTGTTTTCAATAAACTGATGAAGAATGCAAGACTTTCCAGCACCTGCACTTCCAATGACTAAAAACTTGAATAGAAATTCTAAGAAGATAAAAAAAAAGTAGTATACATTAAATTTCATAAATTATTAAATATATATTATATATATATACATATATGATGCGACTAACATTTTCAAATAATTTTTTTTCCTTTATTAGATCTTTTCAAAACATGACAGGAACTAGACAGTGTATGAATCAGTACCAAACCATCTTTGTTTAACTCATGAAATGCCACTAAATGAATCAACACTTTTTTTTTAGTTTCTTAACCTGACTTTTAATTAATGCTGTGTAGATAGTGGCATGCATGCATCATTCAGATCTGTTGCAACATATATATGGAGCACTACAAACCAGCACACTTTCCTTGCCTAATGTATGGAACAACCAGCCACCAAATATTTATTTGAAAAATAAATTTACTCACTTTTATTTAGTGCCAATCACTGACTCACTGTTCATTTACTGACTCAAAGACTAGTCAACAAGAGATCTATTTACTAAGCATTATTCTTTGATACTGTTACGAATCTCACTATACAGGCTCTCTGCAAACTGCACCATACACCACCAATTTAAAGAACTTGACAACTCAGGGCTCCAAAGTAATGTAACACTTTAATGGTTGAATAAATAACAGCCAATACTGTACAATTGGCAGCACGTAATACAAGACTGTACAAATATCTCTTCGATAACACTGTACCACCGTATCAACTCTTGCACTGGCCTCTCCGTCTCGTTCCGGGCTTGCACTGGGTTCAACAGTTCAGGACTGACTTCACACACTAGGCTCGTTGTGTCGGACTCGATCGCAGACCAAGATCAAGACGCCAGTCGTCTCAACTGTACTTGACAGTACTCCGCACTGAACCATCGTAATGCTCCGTACAGAACCACACCCCTGAACTGTGCTGCAGTCGACCGGACTGTAGTGAACCGGGCTCTGAACCCCTGCCGTGAACCTTCTCTCGTGAACCGTGCTGTATTGAGCCCCTTTTCTCGACCGTCTTGACTGTGACACCTCCGCTCTTATATAGGGGTCTGCTGGCCTTCTCGAACCGGACAGAATGCCGCTCGACATTTCCAGGTGGTCAGATGACTACAACTCTCGTGACACTCCTGAGCTCTGTTCACGATGTCGATCCTTCCCGAACTGCCGTTGATCCTTCCCGAACCGCTGTGTTGACACTCGTCTCGGCTGACTGTCGTAACTCGTCACGGTTGACTGCTCGTCTAGCGCTGGCCTGGGGCGATTTGCGTCGGCTGACTACACTCACACCACTACCCCCATCTGTGCCACCACCAGGTTTATAACAATACATATAATAATTAATAGCTTTACAATTATTGTCTTTCTTGTTTTATCGCAAACAGACTCTCTTAACCCTCTTAAGACAGAGCATTATTTTCAGACTAATCACTTCTCTTACAAAAAAAATTCCTAACAAATAAGCTAATTACTTAACATACACAAAACTATATTATATTATTGAAGAGAAATGAATGAACTTATACAATCTTATGGAATCCATTGGAAATATTAACATTTATTAAAATAAGCCAAGCTAATTTGCATAACTTATGCACATAATTTTCCTAAAAAATTTTTGTTTCAAAACAGAACAGAATTAAAAAGGTAAGAGTTTTTTAAGAAGTTTTAGGCATGATTAAGTCCTAATACATGTGTTTAGGGAAACAAGGCACATGGAGACCCTTCAGAATTTCTACACATTATTTTTCTCCCCACCCCTCACAGGTATCATGAAAACAAACACCTTCATTTTTGTCAAGTGACTGGTGACACCTCAATGTTCACAAAATGAGGACAGTGTACCAATCTCAAATTAGGTCACGCATACCCACACTTAAATGCCAGAAAGACGCCGATTAAAACTTAGTTCAAGGCTACAGCAGGGAAATAAAATTAACATAAGTAAAATTTACAAAAAACAACAGGGTATTGAGATGTCATGGTTCTTTATTCTAAGGAAAGATATACAAGGAGTAGTAGTAGCTTGGGACGAGAGAGAGAGAGAGCTAGAAAGTTGAGACTTAGAAGTCGCTAGTTTTAAAGTAAATAGTTACTCATTTTATTGATCATTTTTATTGAATCCTGTATCTGCTTTATATATCTTTGTACATACAATATTGTTTCAAGTTCAAGTTTAAAATAATTACAACTCTAGAAAAGCATATCAACACTTTGTTACTTCATTGATTATTAACCCTTAAAGTGCTGAGCTAAATGGAATTACAATTCTGATGTTTAGAGTCTAAACTGCCACACGCGTTTTAAGGGTTAAAGTGTTTGAACCATAGTTATGGCACCTCCGAACCTGCATATGTCACAAGATTATATCATCAAGATCAACAAATCAAACAAACATAATAAACATGTTACATAAATTGAAAAATCCTACAGTTGTATGTACAATGAATTTATTTGGCACTGTCAACAATGAACTTCCAAGTAACAAGTCATAACAACAAGAGAATAATTTGAATTCATCAACGCGGTAACTACTACAGGATCAATACATTCATCTGGCAACCTTTGACGTCTGCCACGATACTAACCAACTAGCAACAAGCGAAACAACTCTTTGACAGTTGTGTTGCAACAAACTAGAACTACAGATGATAGTTCTATGTCACTATTCAGCCTCTCACTACGGAGAAAACTTCACGTTCAAGTCTACTTATACATGTCTTGATGATAAGGTCAGTACAACCTTACGTCATTTTACAGGCTTGATCTTTCAACTTAGATCACCTTATATATTTACTTACTAGCAACAAATAATTGTTTTGCATAAACAAGTGGCAACTACTATTTACTATCACCCACAAGTGACCACAAGTGCATATTAATTGAAATTTATTAAAGTCTTCTATTGAGTTACAGGAGGCGCTGTGGCTGAGCAGTAAAGCGCTTGACTTCCGAACCAGGGACTGCGGTTCGAATCCTGGTGCAAGACTGGGATTTTTAATTTCGGGATCTGGCGCCTCTGAGTCCACCCAACTCTATTGGGTACCTGACATTAGTTAGGGAAAAGTAAAGGCGGTTGGTCGTTGTGCTGGCCACATGACACCCTCATTAACGGTAGGCCACAGAAACAGATGACCTTTACATCATCTGCCCTATAGACCACAAAGTCTGAAAGGGGAACTTTACTTAACTATTGAGTTACGACAATCATCTATATTCAACTATCAATTTAACAAGTACAAGACTACTTGCAATTAATTTACCATGGCAGCCAAAATGTTAACAATTCAAGATTTTCTTGAGATGGCCAAGGAATTAAATGGCTCTAAATCAACACCGATAACAGTAAACTCAGGTGTACCTCAAGGAACAGTCTTGGGTCCACTACTATTTTTAATTTACATAAATGATTTACCAAATTGCATTACTTCAGGAACAAAAGTCAGATTATTTGCAGACGATTGCATAATATATAGAACAATAAAAACAACACAAGACACAGATATTTTACAAAGAGAATTAGATGAATTACAGAAATGGGAATCAAATTGGAGCATGTCTTTCCACCCAGAAAAATGTCAGTTGTTAAGAGTAACAAAAAAAACTAAAACAAATTAATTCCACTTATCTTATTCATGGCAAACCAGTGACACAGACTAAAAACGCAAAATACCTAGGTGTTATAATAAATGAAAAACTGTCATGGAATCCACATATTGATGAAACTACAAAAAAATCAAACAAAGCATTAGGATTTATTAAAAGAAATTTCTATAAATCAAATAAGAACATAAAACTAAAATGTTATTTAACCTTGGTTAGGCCAATGATAGAGTATGCGTCCTCTGTTTGGGACCCCTCAACTCAAGAAAACATTAAGAAACTAGAACAGACACAAAATAGAGCAGTGCGATTCATAACAAACGAATATTCACATTTGACTAGAGTAACACCTTTAGTAAAATCACTAAATTTAGAAAGCCTTCAGGACAGAAGGCTCAAAAGTAAAGTAGCAATAATACATAAAACACTGAACCATAATCTTCAAATACAAAAACAAAATTTAATAAAATACTCTGAAAGACACAAAGATAAAGGCACATTCCTCGTCCCATATGCTAGGACAAATTTGTACAAATACTCCTTCTTCCCTAGTGCTATTAGAGCATGGAATGGGTTGCCTGAGCTAGCCAGGAAAACCAGTGACTTGGCAGAATTTAAGTCATTGGTTAATATGCATGAATAAATGCATGACGCGTAGGACGTAATCATCTTCTTTTTTGAAGTAACGTCTGTATTATATAAGATAAGAATAAGATTAGCCATGCCTAAACCAGAAAAACTACAATGGGCAAAGCAAGAGCTTGAAGAACATGAAAAGAAAGTCTTAGCACAACAAAAAGAAGAGATGGAACATGAATGCCTAATGAAAGAGGAAGAACGCCTAATGAAACAGGAAGAACGCTTTATCAAAATTTCATATGAAAATCTGAGAGAGCATGTCATCATAGATGCCATCACACATGCACACTCAGAGGATATTCAATCCTTTATCATTGAAAGACAACCAAAAGACATTCAAACTTTGACTCAAATAGTATGATAATACAGGGCAGCGTATCCAAACAAACCTATTAAACAGTCTGCAGAAGAAAATTTTATCTGTTAAACCAAAGAAACCAGATCGCCGCGATTCAAAAGACCTGAAAAAACTCCAATATGTACACACTGTAATTCCAAAGGACATTATGCATCACAATGTAAAACCAGAGAGATAGAATGCAGTTACTGTCATCTTAAAGGTCACTATGCAAACAAATGTAGGAAGAAACAAAACAACTCAAGTGATAGATCAAAAGAAAAACAAGCATCCAGATACTAGCCACAATCTACAAGAAATCAAAACTATAAAATCAAAACAATTTCTACAACAGAAAACCTAGATCTGACCACAAAACAACGATGGAACACTACAACCAGATATTCTAAAATTGAAAGAGAGTGTTAAACGATAGTTTGGTCCATAAATTGCTTTAGCAAGTACCTGTTAGGCCAATCATTCAACCTTCTCATAGACCATTTTCCTCTCCAGTTTCTTAACACTAGAAAACTGGCAAATAGTAGATTAACAAGATGGAGTTTAATGTTAACAGAATACTAGTTTACAGTAAAAACCATACCAGGGAAGATGAATGTCTTAGCAGACACCCTGTCAAGATGTACTTAGATTACATTTTAATACATCATGATACTTCATACTACCAGTAATATATACTCGTATATATATATTGTCTTTTTATAATTACGATTTATTTCCCATTAAATTTAACTTATACATTGATTAAAAATGAATGATTATATGAAATTTGCATGTATTTCACTATCACATTGGATAGAAGATTTCAAGTGTTATGATATTCATTTTATTACTATAATATTTTTTTTCTTGAATTTTTCTGCATTTGTCATGCATACATACAGACCTGCCTACCAAAAAAAAGTCCAAATGCGTAACGCTGATGGTCAAAATGGGTATTTTGGCACCAGAATGCGTAACACTTACGCGAACCACTATTTTGTCATATATATATATATATATATATATATATATATAATATTAGAATCTAGATGTCATGATTAGATCTACAATCTAAATCAATACGACAATAGAGATGATATCTAGACTAGATTTGGATCTATGTCTATATAATGAATATAATCTACTCTAGATCTGGGCTCAAGAGTGTTACCGATGCCGTGGATCCGCTACAAACGTAGGTCTACTCCAAACTTTCGTAGGCCTACCTTCATCCTTGATCTATTCTATACTAAGACTAAGAATTTAATCTAGACTAGATGGTAGTAGATGTTAACGATCTAGATCTAGTCAATCTAAATCATACTGCAACTAAATTGGATCTAGATTGTAGAGTAATGTAGAGACTCATGACATAACGTAATCATCAGTCGTAATGTCTAGTTAGATCTATTCCTGTATAACAAGTTATCTAGATTCTAGATCTAGAATCCAGATCTAGACTAGATATCTACAATGTCACTCAATGTGTTTTGAATCGATAGAACTTCGATATTTTTTTTCTATACAAATGAATACGGGAATCAGGGATTCAACATAATTATTTTCTACTAATGAACTTACAAAAAAAAAAGTCACGTTGGTGTATCGGCTTACTGACGGTACCAACCCGCCACTCCCTCACTCTCGTGTTCTTCATTTCTAGACTAAATCTAATTGCTTTTAAGAACCAATGAACGTATAGATCTGGACACAATGTGTTCCCCCACCTTCTCTGCTCGCCCTCCCCCTCAAGAGGACGGCTTAGCGTGACCTCCGTGACCGATGGTAAACTAGGCAAGAGAGGGGGGGAGGATACGAAATGCGTAACGCGACGGGTTGAATGCGTATTTGCGTACTGACGGTCATTTTTGGGAGATTTTGCTTAATGAATACGCATTTTGTGTAACGGTAGGCAGGTCTGTACATATATGTTATTATTATTAAGAATTCCAAAAGTAGAATACTGCATTTTATTGAATATCATAACTTAGTTTTATACATGGAAGAAGTATCTGTACAATTTTTGTATGTTGGTAACATTATTAGGCTAGTATATATGTAACATTGATGATTTGACCATGTAGATCTAGCAATACTAACATCATTTAACTTTTTTTAAAATCTAGATCTAAATTAAAATAATCAATAATAATAATTGAATAATCATAATAATGTTAAAAATGTTTCAACATTGTTTGTTGTTAAATTAACATTGATTATGACTATAAAAAAATAATAAATGATTATCAATAATCATGGTTTCTTCTTATATACTTATAGACATGATAGTTATACTAAGACCTAAGTTATACTGTTATACCTGGCTTTGTTTTTTATTTCTTACCATAAGACTCCGACATTTTTAGAGTTTGAGTCACACTGTCTCTCAGTAGACTCAAGACTGTTACACTGTCACTAGACTCACTAGTCTACTGTCAGTCACTCAGTGTCACTCGATCTGACTGTATTCCTGTATAATAATAATGTATTCTGACTCAGTAGACCTGAGCCTGAGCCTGGACCAAATATTACAAATATAATTATTATAATATTGTCTAGATCTAGAATTCTGTTTTCTGACGAAACTAGATGCCTTAATCTCGATCTCTAGATCTAAATCTTTAATATCCGAAAAGATAGATTATAGAAATCTAAATCTAGAGATGTGTAGTCTATTTGTGTCTAGATTCTAGATCTGCATCTAGCCTAAAAATGATGAAGTATTGTTTATTCTTAGCACTTCCTTTTTCTCTTTGCACAGCTGTCGTTGGACTCTCGAAAGCAACGAGATGTTCTATTGTTCTTCAAAATGCTTTATTCACGTACCTATATAAATGTATACATATCAAAATATCAGTGATTGCTAATGCGGGGTGGTTTCAACTAGAGATTGGAAATGAACCGAACCAAAGGAACCGAACTCGAACCTCAGTTACGACCGAACCAAACCCGAACTTCAAAACTGATCGGTACGAATCGCCCTTACCTTAACCGAACTGAGTCAAGATTTTGCAATATTCTATTTAGAAAAAAAAAAGAAAATAATGATTTTCAGCAACATGATTTGACAGCTATTTTAATCGAAACATTCGTCTGCCTTCTTGAGTGGCCGTGTCCTTGACATCAGCAAGATGAATGCCGTATCATATATGTGCGTTCATGGAATGGGAGATTTGAGGAAACGAAAAGTAGACTCTGAATGTAGGCTATATATATAGAAATTACAAGGAAAAGTGGACAGCAATATATATATAATATATATATATATATACACACAGGGCCGGGGATCCTACAGGTTGATGGGCCCTATGCAAAACGGATTTTGCGGGGCCTTGGGTTGTGATAAGGATAAATAAGTGAAAATTAAGACTTTGTATTAGAAAATAAATTCGTCTTTGCATTTTATTTATAGTTTACTAAGTACAAAATTACTGTCAAAAGTTAACTTTACGAGCCATCTACAGTAGATAGTAGTTTTCCAACAAAAAGCCGACAAACATTCAGATCTAGGCTGCCTTTTAGAGTTATAGTAGAGTCACTATTGCGGAACAGTTTGCAGCTACTTTTAGTTTTCAATTTTTTGCTCCGTAATAGTTAGACCTATGGAAAAACTAAAAGTATCTATTATAGGCATTGCCCATCCATTTTCCGATAAAAATAGACGCTTTGTTTAGTTTTTCAACAGATATTTAAATTTTATATTCAATTCGACTGAGATATGGGTAGTCACAATTACGGAACAGGATTTTTTAAGAAGTCACAATTGCGGAACAGGGTAAAAATGTCGGAACAAAGCCTATATAAAGCATATATTTTATTAGTCTAATACGTGAACTCCTTATCCTTAAATTTACATTAATTTTATTTTTATTAAAGCTAAAGACACACATTGTCACTTTTTTATTCTTTACCTCTTCTTTAATTGTAATTGACGTCATACTACTCTGATTTTCCTTACAAGTTTTTTTCCCCCAATATTCTTTAATTCTTTTTTGTTATATTAATATTATATTTAGGCCTATATATGGTATTATGATTTTTTCTTGTTGCTGGACGTCTGGTTATCATACATTATAAATTATATGTAATTTTATTCTCTAAATGTTTTTAAATTTATGTATACTATTTACTAATACAAACTCATATTTAAATTCCGATATCTAAATCACTATGTAAATATTAAGCTAAATGACAGTAAATGCGCAGGTCAAATAAATAACATCTATAGTGTTCCACAATTGTGACTATCTTTAAAAAGGTAAAAACAGGATAAACACCTCCTAATTTAAAAAAAATTGAATTCCTGGTAGATAGCTATGAAATGAAGTTTTTTCTCATCCATTTATAAACCGAAAAATATGTGTATCATGCAGGTGATGTGTCATTATCATTTTTAAAAAGCCTTAAGCCATGACCTATGCGGTTCTCCTGGTACGTGAAAAATAATGGACGATTCCGCACCTGTCAACTTTAACCTGGAGCCAAAATTAATTTTCTGCTGTGAAAGGAAAACCCTTATATTGGAAATGTAGATAAATGGACCATTCGCAGTACCGTTACAGTAGTTTAGCAGAACATTTCAAAATAAAGTAGATTTTAACTAATTTCGACGAGCTGTTCCGCAAACCTGCCTGCTCCGCAATAGTGACTTTACTATCGACTAGCAAAATATCGCTTTTTTTTTTCTAAGAGGTCAAAATAGATATAAATTTATATTTGTATGCCAGTGACTATTAAAGTAAATTAAGGATTAGAACTTCCTGTTTTGGTTAAAATTCGGCTTATTATTACATTTTTATTAAATGAACGCTGACAATGCCGTTTTTTTTTTTTTTAATCGCGAGTAGGACTGGCGTTTTCCATATTGAATGACACCCCGAAATGACAATTTTGTTTGTTTTAAGGAGATTTGCATCAGTTTTTAGAAGTTTTTAATAATTTCATTAGATTTTCATGACTTGTTCTTATATTTGATAATTTCAGAATTCCAAGAACCCTTAAATTTTATATTAAATTAAATATGGTTTAATATAATAATTTACACCTAGATTTCGCATCGCGCGGGGCCTATGAAAGCGCGGGGCCCACTGCGGCCGCATAGGCTGCAGTGGCCTAGAGAAGACCGGCACTGTATATATATATATATACCTTTTTATAGTTCATCATTCACAAAAAAAAAAAAAAAAACATACACGTGTAACAACATTAGATCTATCTTCTGATAGTAATTTAAGCCTACTAGTTTAGTGAAAAGAGTGCCTCTCATTGGTTCAATGGATAGTCTTTCTATTTTACCTCTGTGCCTCGAGCTGTGCGTAGATGAATCGTTTTTAAAACCAATTTAAGCTACCATAGTAAACTCGTGGTATCTTAAAGACCTTTATCTAGTGGAAAATCACGGGAAAGAAGTTTCCCTCTTGTCAGAACAGTTTTGTAAACCGGTATTATTAAGTCGCGCCATCGACTTCTGGTTTCCAATAAGAATATCTGTTGTTTGTGGAAAGCAAAAAAGAATACAACATTGACTTGTATAGATCAATATCTAGATTTAGTTCAGAGGTTAGAAAATTTTATAGATAATTATTGATAATTGTCCTAAGAGTTGATCCTAAGATTCTTGGAACTTGGAAGCTTGCCTCCATCTGTCTGTCTGAACAAACATTTGTCCACCTTATATATAATTTTAAGTGGATAGTGACATTGACATATTTGTTGGGGCTTTGTCCCATCTTCGCCAGTGCAATTTAAGTACGTCCTTAGGCATCCATCGGGGCTCTTTTTTTTTTATTCCTTATATCTTAATTCTCTCCTCTAAATATCGTTTCCACCCGAGCGCCACGGTGAGGCTGAGAAGTATTATATATTATATTATGTATTAGACTATATAAGATGAGATAAGTAGCATTGCCAGGGAAATTTTATAGATATTTTTTTTTACAAAATACTTATATAGATCAGTGGTCATAAACCATGCTTTATTTTAAACTGCTAATCTGCATTACATTACAAAATGCGCCTTGGTAGTCAAAATAAATGTCATTTGATTTAGACTACATCTAGATCTAGATCTAGAATCGATCTAGATCTATACATAGATCTCTAGAGCCTAGGTCCTGGCAATATTTATTCTGTTTTTGGAGCTGATTTATTTGATTCATAAGCCAAGTTGTTTGATTCCTAGATACAGATCTAACTTCTATTAGACTTCTATATCTATAGGTTAGATCTAGAAATCTAGATTCTAGTAGAGTAGAAGGGTCCATAATTTAAAATTTAATAAATAACATATAGTCTAGATCTATAGTCTATAGAATAGATCTAGGTCTAGTCATATTCATATAGATCTAGATCTAAATATAATTATTATTATTAAAATATTATAATATAAATATTTTAAAATATACTAATACTTCTGTAACACAACAGTAACATGAACATGTAAATGTAAACTAAAGTAAAGTAACTAGATCTAATACTAATAATAATACTAACTAAATTGTCTAAATCTATCTTTAGTATTTTATCTATCATTAGTATCATACATAATGATAATCAGACATCACTATAAGTGACTATATGACTATACTATAGTAACTATACTATCAGTATCTACTATTTACTATTATCTAGATTATTCTAGATTCCTTAGAAGATAACAAAGCTGTCAAAGATTCTCTAGAGTTAGAGAGTAGATTCTAGTCACTAGTCTTATCTTATATTATATTATGATACTACGACATTGACTATGACTAGTATATATATATATAAATATATATACACTATATTACTATATTATTACTATGAAAGTACTTTAAATTAGGATGAAGCTTAAGTGTGAAGTGCAGGTTTCTAACAGGCACTTGCCTACTTTAAATATCCGTAAGCATGGTAGGCCTGCTTTTACTTTTGTTTCACTTGGTCGTAAGCCTGGACATTATAAAGATGGAAAAATTTATCTTTTGCTTTGCACTGCCCAGAATAGAAATGGAACGCACTATTTAGTAAGTATGACTAGATTGTGGGTCTAGAATAGTCTAAATAATACTTTAACTTTAAATATTAAATTGATAATCGAATCTAAATTAAGAATATATAATTCTATATATGTCCAACTAAATACAATAATACTGTACTGGTACTCAGAATCTTAGTAATCTAGGCATGCACACTTCAAGATCTCTAGACTTCAAATTATAATAAAAGCCTTGATATTTTTAATCGCGATTTGTAATAGGACTAAACTCTTAGTCTTAGAGCTAGAACTATTTTTTTTTAATAGCTTTTTTTTTTTGCTAGTTTATAATTACTAATATTCTTTATAATTTGAGTTGTTATTGACTCTGTATATTTCACAATTTTGCCACTATCTGGTAGTGGCGTAGCTAAGGTATATGATGCCCAGTGCTGCAGCTCGTGATGATCTCTCTCTCTCTCTCTCCCCCCCCCCCCCAAAAAAAAAAGAAAATGAATTAAAACACAGAAAAGTCTTTTCCCGAACTAATGTGTATATGTATTGATTGTTCAAGTATTGCTTGTGTATTCATTGTTTAAGTATTGCTTCTTGTGTATTCATTGTTCAAGTATTGCTACTTTGCCAAGAAAAAAAATCAGTTTAACAAAAAGATATTTAAAATAAATCTTACGTACTTTTTTACTCGCAAAACTATGCAATAATTTTATCAATATTTATTTTTTACATCAATCCCCAAATTATTGAGTCGCCAATTTTTAATCATTGATCACATTAATTCCATCTGAGGATTCAATAGTTGAGGTGGCGACAAAAATTCATGTTTACTTACCACATCAGGATATTGCTCATGTCAGGTGATTTCTTGAATTATTTCAACAAGGAAGAATAAATTTACTTCTGTAGCTCTTTCTTGTGTGTTACTACAGAATCTTAACCTTTTTCGCCTGTCAACCTTTTTCTTGTGGCCAATACGTCTTTGTGATCTGATAATCTCCAGATCTGTGCACATCTAGTAGAAGATTTTTTTTTTATCTGTTAGTCAATGTCTCTATAATTTTTGAAAATTAAACCATAAGCATCTTGACGGCTTCTCCTCTGGCGCTCCAGTGGGTTAGAACCAAACGCTTGAAGCTAGTTTTGGTTATTGTGGTGAGGACGTCCTAGCTGTGTTCTGAAGTTGATAAAAAGGTGTGTAAACTGTCTAGTGAACGTAAAAATGATACTGAATTGATTTCAGATTCAGCCCGAATTCCTGCCAAACTCAGAGAATGGTTCAAGCAGACAAGGAATAAGATGATGTCAATGAAAGAATTAGTACATCATCATTATCCAAGACAACGTTGCCATAACATTTGGGAAATTATCTAGAAATATCTGGCTCATAATCACCCAATATTAAAATAAGTTTGTTTAACATTTGTGGGGAAATTTACATATTCGGTTTGGAAGAGCCTTGATTCGGACTAAAAGTTCTCTTAGGAGTGGATCTTGGATCAATAATTTCACAAGCTCCCAGAAATTACCTAGATTTTGTCTTTGCAATTCTTTTTCAACTTGTTTGCGATGCCCATTGAGTGCCAGATTCTGTTTTGAGAGTAAATAAATGATATCCAATTTTTTTTCCAGGAAGCACTAGATCAGATTTTTACCCTTTGGACTGTTTGATCCCTGCCATCAACCATTTCAACTGAGATAACAATCTCCGTCTGTGCTAGCACTGCGCGCCAACAGGACTTTTCAGTCTTGAGCAATGACCATAATATTGTTTACACTGCAGTATCACAATTAATGTAAAAAAAGATAATTTCCATAAAAAAAAATTATATATATATATCTCTGCCATTTCTCAATGGTCATTAAAATTTACAAGAAATCATAGTGATATGAAAATAAACAATGACAAGTATTTTGTAGATCTAGAGGTTTAAGCTCTAGATCTAGATGAAAGCAGCATACTGAGCAATAAAGTAATAACATGTAGCATGTGCCTTAGAAGAAAATGGCCATTCAAAAGTGTGTCACCTTCAGATATTTAAACAACAAATATAGTAAATTTGATACAACCTTGTCTACAGCTTACATTTAATTTAAGAAAGAACATATTGCTAGCTACGCCACTGCTATCTGGTCACTGTCAGTAACAACAGAAATTTGTTAACCTTTGGGTATTTTGGATCTTAATCTGCCCTCTTCCCCCTCTGTCCCCCAATCAATGAAGCATCCTGCTTTTTAAAAAAAATTGTAGTGAAAATATTTTTTTTCCCCTGAGAAATTGACCGTGGGGAAGTCAGCATTTTTTATATGTTCTTTCAGAAATGAAAATGATTATTCCTAGTCCAAACCTCCTGCAAAAACCAGTGATCCTTTACTTAAATAAATGTAAAAAATAATATAACTTACAAACTCATTTTAATCCATCAAACTGCTAGTATATATCAAGTTTTGCTTTAATTTTTTTTTGTAAAATTATAGTTTTTACTTATAATGGGAAGTGCTTTAGAGGTAAATGTAAAATTTTTAAAATTTAGCTTTATTACTTTTTGGTATCTCATGATTGTAGTTAATATACTCAAATTACCACCTACTTCTAAAGTTTTCAAAGTACATCATAGACCTACACATAATAAAACTGTATGCATTGTTTCTACATTTTTTATGTTTATTAAATAAAAGTTATATTTTCTCCTGCAGCTTACAAACAATGTTGAACAAATATTCTCAAAATTCATTTGTGAAGGTAAAGCCACAATTCGATTATCATCACCAGCTGATGATATTTCATTTAGCAAAGTAAGTTTTTATATATTTATAGTATTAACATTCAATTGCATTTTAAAATGAATAATATATAATTTATTTATTCCCTAATATAATCTTTAAAATACATGAATTTGTTAAGAATCAAATTTTGTAATTCCTAGAATCAGTTTTCCATGTTAAATGTTGTTGTGTACTCCTAAAATTTATCAGCAGAGCTAACTTTGTTTTGTTACTAGGCAGATCCAAACCACCTGTCAATTTTGATTAAAATGGTTAAGCTGGCTTCAGAAGGGAAACCATTTCCAGAAAATGTGTTAAGTTCGTTAACACCAGCATCAGCCAAACAGATAGAGAAGCCTTCTTCGAGTCTTCACATCACTTCACCATCACAGTATCCAATGAGTTTCCCAAAATCTTTGCTGGAACTAACTGTAATTGTTTTTTTTTCCTTGTTGTTGCAAACATTGTCATTATCTGTAACTATATATTTTATTTGTGTTACATTTCGCTTATAAAATTTATGATTCCTATGTATTGGATAAAAAATAGTTTAATGACCTCATCTCCTACCTAAAATGTAAGGGTGTTTTTTAGATTAAGATGGTTTGGGAAGTATACTCTGAGATGGGATTGTTAAAAGCACACAGAATGGACACCATTGACTGCTTCATTTATTTCATTCAACATGGTGCAGATATTTATATACAAAACGTATATCATGCCTAGCCTAAATTTGTGTTAAATGTGAAATATGAAAAAGCAGTTTAAGTACCGGTACTATTTTAATTGTTATGGCTTATGGAAATAAAATGAATATTTTCATGAAGAAAAGTCAAAAGAGCTAGAAAGTGAAAATACATGAAGAACATATTCAGAGTACCATAATAAGGACACACTAATTTGTAAAGCCTAGTGACTAAACTAAATGACAATATGTTACATGAACTACTATTCTACAAATGTATTATCTTACAAAGATGTGAAAACTTTAAAAATTTAAAATAAAATTGTGTTATAAACATTTCTTAAATTCAAATTTCAACTATATTCTTCAGGTGAATAATTGTTTACTGAAACGTGTGAGCCCCATGATAACAGCCCTAACCAATCTGAGTGTACTAGATCTAAGTAATAATATGCTACCTCACTTACCTGAGTCTTTCAGTCAGCTTGTAGTTCTTCACACTTTAAATCTGTCACACAATAAGCTTACAGTGTTACCTCCTGTTCTTTATAAGAGTGACATCCGGAAGAGTCTGATGTATTTAGATCTCAAGCACAATGAAATACAGTGCTTGCCAAGGGACATGACCCAGGTAGATTTTTTTTTTGTTTTCGCTGTAACTTTTGTTGCATTAGTTCCTTGGTAATGTAAGAGGATTATACTCTTGTCTACATACAAGAGATCTTCATTTCAAAACAACAATCCAAAGTCTTTCTGAATGCAAACTCTTAACATACTTTGATTAAATAAGACACTTAACTTAAGTTTTATTTAACTGTTACTAAAGATGGGGTGTGAAAAAGCATTCAACTTTAAGTACCAGGATAGATGACTTAATATTTAATGCTTTTAAGGCAAAGTATTGCTATAATTTGTTTTTATTTCTCTATAGTGTATTTTAAACTAGTTTAAAAGCTTGCCTTTGCCTTGTAAAGAATTTTGTTTATCATCTAATTAACAACTCAATATTTAAGAATACCAGGCTTTTTGTCAAAAATGAAAACAGTAATAATACAAATACATTTATTTTTAAAATAGTATTTCTACTCAAATTTAAATTGTTTCAGTTTCTAAAGCTTCACTCCTTAAATTTGGGCAAGAATCAGATCAAGCACTTACCAGAATCAACATCTTTCATCAAGTCTTTGCAGAATCTCTTTCTGCCTGACAATTTACTAGAATATCTCCCTGCAACTTTGCTCAGTAAGTTTTTTGATACCATGGACTTTAGCAACAATAAATTTGTGATAAGTCAGGCTGCAACAGACAGAAGTGCAATATTTCCTTTCCCAACCCTTGTAGAGCTTGCTGCAAGGACCATAATTAGTCATAGGTATGTATGTTTACTTATTTTTCAATTTAAAACCTAATGATCCAAATGCCACCCTTTTCAGTGACCAAAATATAAACTGATTACAGTCTAAGCTCAAGCCAAAGTTCCACCATTATTGTTAACTAAGGCCTTTGGATAAGCAGCTAAACACTATGCCACTTGGGTCATTATTTAAAACCATCCTTTTCTTTTTCAAATATATATACATTTTATCTTTTTCTATCAATTTATCCTGTGACAAGTACATTTCTGAATTATTTTTTGTCTGCAATTTTTTTTTGACTCTTTGTTTAAATGCTACTGGTCATATCAATAAAAACAGCACAAATCTAAATAGTGGGTATATTTAAAAAAAATAAATCTATATCTAATTTTAAGTCATAATTAAAATACGGTACATGAAACAATTTTTAGATCATAGATAGATTTTTACTAATCATGTAAATATTATTGCTGAAGTACTTTCATGCATTAATAGTTGTGTTTGATTTTCTAGTGTCTCCTACACCTCTGAAGATCTTGATGTTCATTCTGTCTGTTATTTGAACCAAGCCCACTTCTGTATTTGTGGTCAACCTTGCTTTGAGTCCAAAGTCTGCAGGTTTATTCAGGGAAAGCTCCAGTGTAGAACAAACTATGGCAATGATTACATCCCTTTCAATGCATATCTGTGCTCTAAAAAATGTTTACAGAGGTTTGATAAAATTTAAATGCTTTTCCAACCAAAAAATAATTTAATCAATGTTGAGGTATGAAAGTTTTGTTAGATAAAGTTTGAATTAAAAGTTTGTAATGAAGAAGAAAAAAAAAAGTGTGAGTGTATTTGTTCCTTATTATTCTGGGACTTACTTATTAAATTATTACTAAATGCTTTCTAGTATTTTTGTGCCAGACTTCTCAGTGCAAACTACTAAAAATACAACATTTTTCTGAGACCAGATTTCTTTGAACAAATGTTCTTAGTAATTTGTGTTTCAGCAATGACTACACTGTAATGTAAATAAAAAAAGTATAATTTTACAACCATTAAAATTTATTATCTACAATTGCTTAGTTTTATGCAAATCAGAAAGTTGATGAAAGAGGTTTTGGTACCGGTAAGTTGATGAATGTGATGTAATTGTAAAAGTTGTCAGAGAGCTAGCAGACAGCACAATTGCTGGTTGCCACTGTCCTTAATTGTATTGTATTTTATATAATGTAATATAAATTTGTTTGGAACTATATGAGTTGTCAGATTTATTGGATGTTTGTGGTCTATTAGATAATATACAATTAATAATTATCTTGGTAAATTTAAACCATTTTATTTCTGAATGAACTTCAGACTCTTTTAACAGGAAAAGCATTTACTTTTCAGTAAGTGACCTTATTATAAGAAAATGTTTGAACAATGTATATATTCACTATTTTGTGGGCATGAGACATGGATCCTTTTTTGTGTATAATTAACATTATTACATTATTACTGCTTTCTTTTCAATTCCAAATCACTTTTCAGTGTTAATAATTCAAACAGCTTCTAAATCTATTATAAGGAAGAATTTTGGCTGAATGACAATTCTGTAGTAAGACTATCTATCAACATATGGATGTGGATTTAATTTCATTTAAATTAACTGTGAATCATTCTTTTTTATTTTTGAAGAAATATTTATCAATTTAAAAAATATCATAATCAAGATCCATCTATCAAAGATTTAAAAAAATTTAAAGCAATATGTAGTAGTCTGTTTTTGTTTTGGCTTTTCGAGCCCAGCAATGTCAGAATGAGAAATAGGAAGAAATCATCTCATCAATTGTAAGTTTAAAAAAACAACAACAGATGTTGAATGAAAGATGCTTGAAATTTTATTTTTTGTTAAATAATATTTTTTTGTATGGAATAATCAAGGGACTGTACTCTACAAGAGAGCCTGGAGATTTAAATGGGAAGAGGTAAAATAGCTTTGATTCACGACTTGCATGCCTTTCTGTCTCTCTAACACTACACAGAAATAAAAAAAAAATAATGAAAGAGAAATACAAAACTAGGTTGGGGAAATAGGTAATATTGTTTCTATTCACACATTTTTAAAGTGACTTCAAAAATAATTGAAACCTTTTTTTAAATGAGAAATAAATCGATACTATGAATTTTTACACACGGCAATGTGGCTGCCATCTTAAGTGATTTTACCTTAAACAAAATCTTTGCCAGTCTATAAATGAACAAAGACGAGGGGGGAGGAAGATCTTTCTAAATTTAGTTTATTCAACTGAGAAGCAAACACATGGTCATTGGTACATTGAATGTAACCCACAATGCAGTTCAATTCTTGGTCCAGGTTAGGACTTGAAAAAATATTTTTTGATTGGTTAACAAATAACATATACATTGTTTGAATACCCGCAATATATTGAAAATCTAAGGTTACAGTTGTCCCATGATTATGACGACAGAAACAAAGATACAGGCACTTAATTTGATTTACTTCTAGTTTGCAAAGATATATAAATCACAGAGGCGTATCTATGTGCGCGTGGTGCTAGCTTCAAGGGGCATCCAACTTTCAAGTATGTATTAGCCTCTTTAACTCGAGATCCCGATGTATTGGCCTGTAAGACCAAGCCGTCTGCCCAAGTTACAGGTCTCGAGCACATCACCTTCGAATCTGGACAGCACGAAGGAGGTGAAAAAAATTAAAGATAGCATGCCACTGCAGAGGTCAAGGCTATGATAATTCTGCGGTCATGGGAGGTCCAGTCTACCGTATCGAAAAGTGTTTTCTTTAAGACAATTATAAACATAGACATAAAATATATGATTATAAAGCACAATACGATCTCCTGAATCGTTCTGGTATTTGAGCTGCTGACGCTGATGCCATGATTATTATTATTTGTGTGTGTGTACACCCGATCGTTCACACATTTTGTTCTCAACTTCAGGACATCGTTGGCACGCCCTCATCAAAGCAACTGAATAAAGCATGAAGCGGCAAGGGAGAAGCTGTCGATATGCTCAGTAAAACATTTTCACAAATGTATGAAACTCTGGAGACACTGACTAGCAGAAGTAGACCTACCAGCTTAAGTTTCGTTGCTGAAGCAGGCGGATTAGTTGTCGCTATGTAGTCCTTTTAATTTGTTAAAATTAGCCTTGTAGATTTGGGCACATGTATTAATTAAAATAAACGTCGCGCAAACCTTTACCAAAAAAAAAAAAAGTGTTGATTCGAGACTGCGAACTCATACTGAAAACATTCCTAGCTATTAGGCGGGAGGACATCGCGCTCAAATCAGTAGGGCCCTATTTGTTTTAACAAAAGCATGTGCCTCAGAGCTGGGGATGAGTACAGAACCTGAAAGAAGTATTTGAAGTAAGAAAAAGATGTTAAGGGAAAATGACATACGCTGTGTATTAATACACAAAAAGAACTACATGTACAGAGGAAAATGAATTCTTCCTTGTACCGTGTTGTTCAAGAAACAATTCCCCGATTTAAATACATTTGTGATGTCAGATAAAAATGATTTCTATTGGCTTTCGCAACTATTAAATACCCAGATTGAAATCACTCTAATGAATTTTGTTAGTGAGCAAAAGAAATATTAACGGATTGTAGCAGTTCTTTTTTCTGAAGCTTCGGAACTTCCCAACCAATGTTTTTTTTAAGCTCAAGAGTCATATTAGATCATTTTATTTTGGGGATTTATGGGGCATCTTGATATTCTGATTATATTTGAGACAACTTGTGAGCAAAGGCTTTAAACTAAAGTTGATGAAAAACTCTTTGCGATCTACGATTACAAATTGAAGGCTCCCTGATTTTGGTAATTTTGTTCACTGAACAAGAGCTGGTTGAAAATTTTGATAAAAACATTATTTGTTTTACCAGCCAAAAAATATGAAAGCTAGAAGGCGGTCTTTTTTTTTTATCCAACGGAGAAAAAAAATATTAGCATCCTTATTTGTATATTGATCAAGTAAAGCTGAATAAGCATTTCTCTGTCAACATAATCCTTGTCACAACGGTTAACAATTTCTGGAGTGTACTTGCATCTTTTTGCTTGAGCAAAACAGGTGCAGTATAGAGGGACTAGAGTAATACGAAAATGAATTTAGGAGTATAGGCCCATTAAAAAACATACAAAATATCTACATGTTTTTTTTAATGTTGCTCCTACTCAGTATTGTATCTTATATAATACAGACATTACTTAAAAAAAAGAACATGATTACGTCCTACTCGTCATGCTTTAATTCATACATATTAACCAATGACTTAAATTCTGCCAAGTCACTGGTTTTCTTGGCTAGCTCAGGCAACCCATTCCATGCTCTAATAGCGCTAGGGAAGAAGGAGCATTTGTACAAATTTGTCCTAGCATATGGAACGACGAATGCGCCATTATCTTTGTGTCTTTCTGAGTATTTTATTAAATTTTGTTTTTGTATTAGAAGATTATGTTTCAGTGTTTTATGTATAATTGCTACTTTACTTTTAAGTCTTCTATCCTGAAGGCCTTCTAAATTTAGTGATTTTACTAAAGGTGTTACTCTAGTCAAATGTGAATATTCACTGCTCTATTTTGTGTCTGTTCCAGTTTCTTAATGTTTTCTTGAGTTGAGGGGTCCCAAACAGAGGATGCATATTCTATTATTGGCCAAACCAAGGTTAAATAACATTTTAGTTTTATGTTCTTATTTGATTTATAGAAATTTCTTTTAATAAACCCTTATGCTTTCTTTGATTTTTTGATAGTTTCATCAATATGGGAATTCCATGAAAGTTTTTCATTTATTATAACACCTAGGTATTTTGCGTTTTTAGTCTGTGTTACTGGGATACCATGAATAAAATAAGTGGAGTTTATTTGTTTTAGTTTTTTTGTTACTCTTAACAACTGACATTTTTCTGGGTAGAAAGACATGATCCAATTTGATTCCCATTTCTGTAATTCATCTAATTCTCTTTGAAAAATTTCTGTATCTTGTGTTGTTTTTATTGTTCTATATACTATGCAATCGTCTGCAAATAATCTGACATTTGTTCCTGAACTAATGCAATATGGTAGCCTAAATATTTATGTAAATTAAAAATAGTGGTGGACATAAGACTGTTCCTTGAGGTACACCTGAGTTTACTGTTATTGGTGTTGATTTAGAGCCATTTATTATTACAGTTTGTTCTCTCCCTATCAGAAAATCTTTAATCCACTGATGCAATGGACCATCAATGCCAAAATATTTTAATTTTTTAAGCAAACTATGGTGGTGAACTTTGTCAAAAGCCTTGGAAAAATCTAGTAAGATAACATTTATTTGCTCACTATCATTTAAACCTTTTGAAAAAAATCATCAATTAGTCCTATTAGTTGTGTTTCACATGATCTATATTTCCTAAAGCCATGTTGGTATGGAGTAAGCACATTATGTTTGTCTAAGTGGTTTATGATGTTACTACATATTATGTGTTCTAGGATTTTACATGTGATGCTGGTAAGTGATACTGGTCTGTAGTTTCCTGGGTCAGATTTTTCTCCTTTTTTAAATAGGGGGGTGGGTGACATTAGCTTCTTTCCAGTCTCTTGGTACTCTGCCCTGGTTAAGAGATGCCAGAAAAAGTATTTTGAACACTGGTATTGGCCGAAGATGTTCGCTTCTATGGTAAATTGTGCGCTGTAGATGCCAGTATTCATGCAGCTCAAAACACAGGACACTCTGCTCCGGACCCCTCTGGTGGCGCTTACATTAACTGAAGGATGCATCTAATACCCAAGGTGTGCCACTGGAGGATGCATCTAATACCCAAGGTGTGCCACTGGAGGATGCATCTAATACCCAAGGTGTGCAACTGGAGGATGCATCTAATACCCAAGGTATGCCACTGGAGGATGCATCTAATACCCAAGGTATGCCACTGGAGGTTGCATCTAATACCCAAGGTGTGCCACTGGAGGATGCATCTAATACCCAAGGTGTGCCACTGGAGGATGCATCTAATACCCAAGGTATGCCACTGGAGGTTGCATCTAATACCCAAGGTGTTCCACTGGAGGATGCATCTAATACCCAAGTTGTGCCACTGGAGGATGCATCTAATACCCAAGGTGTGCCACTGGAGGATGCATCTAATACCCAAGGTGTGCCACTGGAGGATGCATCTAATACCCAAGGTGTGCCACTGGAGGATGCATCTAATACCCAAGGTGTGCCACTGGAGGATGCATCTAATACCCAAGGTATGCCACTGGAGGATACATCTAATACCCAAGGTGTGCCACTGGAGGATGCATCTAATACCCAAGGTGTGCCACTGGAGGATGCATCTAATACCCAAGGTGTGCAACTGGAGGATGCATCTAATACCCAAGGTATGCCACTGGAGGATGCATCTAATACCCAAGGTATGCCACTGGAGGTTGCATCTAATACCCAAGGTGTGCCAATGGAGGATGCATCTAATACCCAAGGTGTGCCACTGGAGGATGCATCTAATACCCAAGGTATGCCACTGGAGGTTGCATCTAATACCCAAGGTGTTCCACTGGAGGATGCATCTAATACCCAAGTTGTGCCACTGGAGGATGCATCTAATACCCAAGGTGTGCCACTGGAGGATGCATCTAATACCCAAGGTGTGCCACTGGAGGATGCATCTAATACCCAAGGTGTGCCACTGGAGGATGCATCTAATACCCAAGGTGTGCCACTGGAGGATGCATCTAATACCCAAGGTATGCCACTGGAGGATACATCTAATACCCAAGGTATGCCACTGGAGGTTGCATCTAATACCCAAGGTGTGCCACTGGAGGATGCATCTAATACCCAAGGTGTGCCACTGGAGGATGCATCTAATACCCAAGGTATGACACTGGAGGATGCATCTAATACCCAAGGTATGCCACATGAGGTTGCATCTAATACCCAAGGTATGCCACTGGAGGATGCATCTAATACCCAAGGTGTGCCACTGGAGGATGCATCTAATACCCAAGGTGTGCCACTGGAGGATGCATCTAATACCCAAGGTATGCCACTGGAGGATGCATCTAATACCCAAGGTGTGCCACTGGAGGATCCATCTAATACCCAAGGTATGCCACTGGAGGATGCATCTAAAACCCAAGGTATGCCACTTGAGGATGCATCTAATACCCAAGGTATGCCACTGGAGGATGCATCTAATACCCAAGGTGTGACACTGGAGGATGCATCTAATACCCAAGGTGTGCCACTTAAGGATGCATCTAAAACCCAAGGTATGCCACTGGAGGATGCATCTAAAACCCAAGGTATGCCACTGGAGGATGCAACTAATACCCAAGGTGTGCCACTGGAGGATGCATCTAATACCCAAGGTATGCCACTGGAGGATGCATCTAATACCCAAGGTGTGCAACTGGAGGATGCATCTAATACCCAAGGTGTGCCACTGGAGGATAATTCGTTGAAGTACCCACCTGCTTTTGAGGTCAGACTCTTTTACAAAGCACGCCTCCAATATGGACATCATTTATGGATTGCCAATCTACTGTCGTAAACTCCTAACGCCAGTCGCGGAATGAGGAGCCTCGTATCACTTGAATCACAGCAAAACAAAACTACGTTGACAAAGTTTACTCAACGATCCATGAGCGAGATATAAACCTAAAACGAACGATAACTGCCTTTTTTTGAACTGAGCTACACTATAAAAGGGAGCCTTTGAGAATATTCATTGACTGCTTGAAGAAATATTTATTCAATTTTGGTGATAGGGAAAAACATAAGTTAGATACAAGATTGACTTGGAAACTAAAGTTAGCGTTCATTTAAAATCAAGAGCCAACGTTTGGAAGCAAACCACATTAGTTTTCTGAAGGATTTTGTTATCTGAAGATCTTTTTATCATTATAATATTATCAACACCTGGACACAATGTCTAAACTCGTGAGTAGTATTTTTTGTTCTGCAAATATTCATTGGTACAAAAATAAGTTTAAAAACAAAAGTGTTTAAGTAAGACGCGGTGATATATTCATGACAACTAACAGATCTGCACTGAAGTTAATAGAACAATGCAAATAAAAGTCAGATGATGTTTCCTTTCGATTCACCCATAGTTATTTAATTCTTAGGATGTTCTATTTACAACCTAGACTTATCGGTCAATCAATAGCGAAAATTTTGTAAAAAATACTAATTTTACTAAATAGAAAAAGAAACAACTAAACAAATGATTTTCCAAAGGTTACTAAACAAGCACAATATAAAATAAAAATAATAATTTAAAAAAAAGTTTATCTAAGGAAAAGAACAGCAAATCACAACCATATTGTTATGACTTTGTCATGCGCACCGCCATCCAAGATAGTGCAGAAAGAAGGTGCGCACTATCTGTGACCAGACAAGTCGGATGTTGACATGAGACTAACGATTTCCGCCCATAAAGAGAGCCAATATGGAGATGTTGTGCTCAAGGCAGATGTCCTTTGTGTTTGTGATGTTCTCGTGTAAATAAACATCTATGTCCTCGTTGAGTTGCCTCACTTAAGTTATTACAATTGGTTGTCAGAAGTGGGATTATAGGCAACTCAACGAGAGGAGGTAGGATTTACAATGGCAGCTTTGAAACGATTAGACCAACTCTCAGTTAGAGAGCTTAGGAAGGAACTTCGTAACCGATATGAGATAATTGGTGGTACCAAGGAGGTGCTTACAACTCGTCTCCGGCAAGCCTTGATAGATGAAGACGAAGATCCAGATACCTACTTATTTGAAATTGAACCGGAGATTTATGAGCTTATTGGCAAGATAAATGAAGCAATGTGTGAACAAATTAACAGTATGGGGAACAAGGTAGATAAAATGTTGTCTCAGCTGAAAGAAGGAGTTAACTCGTTTGTAAAGGAGCAGTTGCCTGTAGACTCGTTGGTTAAGAAGTTGCGTGGTCAAGACTGTGGTTGCACAAACAGTGGTGACGGAGACGCTGGGAATTTGAGCGCCGTCTGTGTCTGTGTTGTGGGCAAGTCTTGTGGTTGTGATTTTCAAGACGAGAAACGTGATGGCGATTGCTGTGATGATCTCAACGGGATGTACCGAGTCGAACGGAAAGAGACAAATGAAGTATTTGTTCCTGTTGTACCTGTTACCAGTACCTTAACTGAAGTCTGTTATGTGCCTGAAGCGGATGTTCCTGTTGTACCTGTTACCAGTACCTTAACTGAAGTCTGTTATGTGCCTGAAGCGGATGTTCCTGTTGTACCTGTTACCAGTACCTTAACTGAAGTCTGTTATGTGCCTGAAGCGGATGTTCCTGTTGTATCTGTTACCAGTACCTCAATGAGCCTGACGGAGCAAGACAACGTTGGGTCTGCGTTCGAGCCTGTTGCTGTGGACTTTAAAGACCTCTGCCTATCTGTCGGTGCTCACGAGGGAAATTCGAAGCTTGACAACAGCATCCAGAAGTTTAGCATGAACTGTACGTGCGGCGCTTCACACATAGAATTTAGATGCCAAGAAAACCACCAACAGCGCATATGTACTTCTACCATCATCATCGACATTGGCATAGATGAATGTCAATCAAATCACTCTAAATCTGAGCTGTCAAGAGAAAGACATTTTCCACTTGAACCTGAAGAGACCTATCTTCTGGACGTAAGACTGTTGTCTGAGGATGACTTCGGTGCATTGGACTTTGCTTGCAACGTGGCTGCAAGCGAACCTGAAGCTCCCTTGAGAGGCGTCTGTCGGGAAGGTCTGCTGAGACAGCGTGTCCGATCAACGGCTGTGCTGAAGAAAACAGTGCTCGACCCTATCTCTTTGTGTGGCAAACGGCCACGTGATTATCGCAACAACAGCCTGGTCAACTGGAGAAAGAGAAAGCGGCACTGGAAGAAAACAATGCGGATGGCCTCGTGGGGAACACGCTCCCTGCCGCCTGTGGCTCCCACTGATCGACCTCCACCTGAACTGTTAAACCTCAGCTGCAGTGTTTCTTTTCGGGACGAAAAGTGCTAAGACGGGGGCAATGTTATGACTTTGTCATGCGCACCGCCATCCAAGATAGTGCAGAAAGAAGGTGCGCACTATCTGTGACCAAACAAGTCGGATGTTGACATGAGACTAACGATTTCCGCCCATAAAGAGAGCCAATATGGAGATGTTGTGCTCAAGGCAGATGTCCTTTGTGTTTGTGATGTTCTCGTGTAAATAAACATCTATGTCCTCGTTGAGTTGCCTCACTTAAGTTATTACAATATTGTAAGGTTAAACTCCCTTTTTCTATATAGAACAAAATTAATTAATTACCACTAATTGATTAACTTTTTGAGTGATTCATGTATTTTCATCGACTATGAATAACTAAAATTTTCACTTAATTGGATAATCGGAAGTCCTTCTTCCCTAGTGCTATTAGAGTATGGAATGGGTTGCCTGAGCTAGCCAGGATTTAAGTCATTCGTTAATATGCATGACTGAATGCATGACGCGTAGGACGTAGCCTAATCATCTTCTTTTTTGAAGTAACGCCTGTATTACTTAAGATAAATAAGATAAGAATAGAGAAAAAACATGTACAACATTTTTACTAGACAGAGTGAGTTAATACAAGCTTTATAAATATATTGAAACCATATGGAGAATTGTGTACACTATTTCTTAATGTGTTTAAGTAGGTTTGTTAATGTGTTTAAGTATATCTATTAATGTGTTAAAGCATACAACTTGATGCGTTTAACAAGCAAAATCTTAAAAAATCCTTTAAAAAAACAAAACAAGGCGAAGAACTCCGCACTTACAACTATATCACTCAAGAATATAAAAGTTATTTCCCTTTTTGATATCATGCAAAATAATTAATTAACAATAATTAATTGACTTATTAGTAAATTTTTACTTGATTCATGTTTTGTTAGGTAGAATAAATAATTTTAAAAAGTTTAAACTTGATCCGAGAATGATGTGGGTAATTATTTAAGGGGACAAAACCCAACATATTTAAACATATGTTAATACTGAAGTATTGTTGGTTCCTAACAAAATAATTAAATACCAGTAATAAATTGACAAATTGTTGTTTGTTGTTTTTATTGATGCACGTATTGTCTACGCAAAGTGAAATTGTGCAAAGTTTCAAATTGATCAGAGAATGGGCGTGGGAGAAATAACTTGTTCAAACCTTTTGACAGAAAGAGAGTGAGTTGATATATGCATTGCATATTTGTAAAAATGTTTGTTAATGTATTAAAGCATATTTATTAATGTGTTAAAGTATATTTGTTAATGTGTCACGGTGCAGTGTTTCCCAGACAGTGGTCCGCGGACCACCCAGGGTACCGCGAAACGACCGAAAGGAGTCCGCAGAAAGAAGAAAATTGTATACAATTAAAATAACTTCTTCACTAAAAGCCAGCTTATCCTATCTGGTAATTTGAAGAATACTAATCATATCGCCCATCACTACTGTTAATTCAAGTTCGTCATAAACCAAAGATTTGAAGAAATTCCCTACAGGTCTTCACTTGGATATCCCTGACTGGGTCTTAAACCCTTTTGCAGGTGGACAAACTCAGATCCAAATGACAGATAAATTCATACTAATGCAGGAGCAACGTATTGAAAAAGATACACAAAAGAGGATCTTAAACCATATGTAAACAAGGATACCACATATTTTGGTCACAAAAAAACAACAAAAAAACATATTCCCAATTTCTATTTTACATTATGGATCATAGCAAAGAAGTTGTTGACTGCTTTTACATCTTATTTGGTACAACGTGAATTCATTGCGTAATGAACCTCAACATAAATGAAAGAAACCGATTCGAAATTTGTGTTGAGCCGGGGGGGGGGGGAACAATCATAACATTATATATGCCTTATTTTTTATTTTTTTAAAGTTATAATCTCAACAAACACTCCTTCTATACAATGATATATATATATATATATATATATATATATATATATATATATATATTTATATATTTATTAGCGGCCCCCGAAAGGGGAAAAGACGCTATTAGTTTTGTGCGAAATGTCTGTCCGTCTGTCCCGTTTAGATCTCGTAAACTAGAAAAGATATTGAAAATCCGACATCACAATATTTTAGACCATTCAAAGTTCTGATGCAACGGCTACTTTTTTTTTCTGAAAGCGAAAAATCTAATTTTTAAAATCAGTTATGCAAGCAGTTTTTTAAAGAGAAAAAGCTAATTATTATGCATTATAAATTAGACCTTAATGAAAACAAATAGTAATCTTGTAAACGTCATTTTTGTAAACAATTTTGTTATTGCGAATGTTTGTTCTTTTTTTTTTTTTTTTTTTTTTTTTTTTAAACTGAAGATTATGAAGATGATGAAAATGATGAGAGCCCAAGTCCAGGAGAAGAAGAAGATTATGATGAGGAAGCTGATCCTGATTTTAATCCTGAGGCCTCTAACTAAGCGGTTTCCAAGGATGCTAAGTTAAGGCATTTTGGCACAGGGCAAGCCAAATGAATGTAAACAGCAGTAGATTTCTTGCTTGAAGTTTCACTGTTTGTGTTGTGATAGTGAATGACAGAACAACATAATGAATACTTGCTTCAGTTGCTTTAACTTCAAGATAACAAAAATTCATTATTTTCACAATGTTTTTTTTCTTTGAGGACATTTTTCATGAAAATTTTGCCCCCAAAAAATTGGATTAAACAAAAAAAAAAAAAAAAAAAAAAAAGCATTCGAACAACAGATTGGGCCTTTTCAAAACAATTACATCAATTATAAGACTTCAGTTAGGCCAGGACAGGCGCGGTAGCTGAGCGGTAAAGCGCTTGGCTTCCGAACCGGGGGCCCCGGGTTCGAATCCTGGTGAAGACTGGGATTTTCTACTTCGGAATCCTTAGGCGCCTGTGACAGGTGGGGAAATGTGATGTGTGTTTGGCGCGTTTAATGTCTAGGGGATGATTATTTTTAAAGCTATCACACACCAACCTATCAGCATATGAATCGGGAGCAGACACGCAACGAGACGAAGCAATGAAAGATAGATACAAAAGTTAAAATAAAAGAGATATTTATTTACATAAATATACATATAAGAATAAAAAGGGGGAGGGTTTGCATCTATCTCTAGTGAATACTATGTTTAATCATCACTCTTGCACTTAATAAGAGAGTATGTCACTTTGTCCTCTGACTTAGCTGGTATTCCTGTTGATGTCGCAGCTGGCTGTGTCCTGGCTTGAGGTTCTGCAGCTGGAGGTGGCGCTCTAGCGGATAGAGGGACGCCGGTGATATAGTTCTTGTGGAGTCTCAATCCTCAAAATCTAATATCTGTAGTGGGCACAGTAGGGCGGGTGGCCGGCTACCGTGGGCACAAGGTTACTGCGGGCAGAGCTGATCTGCCGTGGGCAGCGTAGTTGTCAGGATAAGCCCAGTGAGTTGCAGAGGGTTTGGCGTAGCTATGACGTCTCACACAGATCTGGGTCTATAGGGACGTCGCACCTAACAAGTTCGGCAGGTGGGCTGTCGAATAGGCGGGCAATGCCGATAGCGCCAAGTAATAGAGTTGAGTAGACCTCAGTAGGCAAAGGCAGTGCTGAATAGCACTAAGCACAGATGCAGGTAAATAGATCGTTGATCCAAAATAAATAGGCAGGTAAATAGGCAATAGTTGAGTGGCGTCGAGTAGACACTGAACAGCAAATAGCAAATAAATAGTTGATCCAATAACTAAATAGGCAGGTAAATAGGCAGGTAAATAGGCTGGTGCAGTGCTGAATAGCCCTCAGCACATAGATAGTAGGTGATTCTTGATATCAACCAATTAGGCAGACACCTGAGGGAGGCACCAGGTATTCCTCTAGGAGAAAGAATGTATGAAGTAGTCCAGACTCGATAGCTCAGCTCGAATGAGAAAGAAAGAGGGTCTGATTTCATTTGGGTCTACTTTATATATGCCTGGAAAGTGCGGGCGGACACAGGAAATGCCCTAGGCTAAGTTTTATCTTACACGTGGGTGGATTTGACTCGAGGTGGGAGCCGCACCTTGGAATATCACGCGGTGTGTTGACCAGGGTAATCTCTTAGATCAAAGAGAGACGTGAGAGAAGGGGGGGGGGAGAAGGATTAGCTTGCATTCAAACCAAGGTGGTGTGAACCGCGACCGTCCTTCAGACATCCGGCGGGTAAGACAAAAGAGATTGTGTGTTTACCTTTCCCCGATCAAGGTCAGATAAATGAAAGGACGCGCCTTAGCTATCTCCAAGGTGGTCAACTAAGTCTAGCCTGGAGAGGAAAAGGTGGCGCGGGTGAAGAAATTGGGGTTAGGACGGGGAAATAATTGAAATAAAATAAATAAATAATGAAAAATAATAATTAATGCTGTGATAATTTAGAGTGACTCTGACAGCGAGTTTTTGACTTGTCACAGCGCCTCTGAGTCCATCCAGCTCCAATGGGTACCTGATATTAGTTGGGGAAAAGTAAAGTCGGTTGGTCGTTATGCTGGCTACATGACACCCTCGTTAACCGTTACATCATCTGCCCTACAGACCACAAAGTCTGAAAGGGGAACTAGTTAGGCCAGATTCACATCTAACTTTGCATTCACTTGCACCTATCCTTTGATCTGCTGGACCGTTGGGGCACTACACAAGATCTGTCAACCTTCTTTCTCTATTCTTATCTCTCATTTGTCTTTGATATAATTCATATGGATGTTCTTTCTGAAAATATTGAAGCCTGCCTGGGTGGATCACTTTGGGGGCCGATTTTGAGTTTGTGTTTCCACACAAACTGTCTTTGTAATCTTGTTTATTTATTTGTTACTTATATAATATGCATTTATGTAGCTTTTTTAGTTAGGGGTCCGTGGGTAAGTTTTGACTATATGAAGGGGTTTCCGGGTCAAAAACGTTTTAGAACCTCTGTCCTAGTGTACTACACAAATGGCTTTCCAGCCTTCTTATAATTTATTTCTAGTTAACCAGTGATCTTTACTTTCAATTATGAAAATAAATGAAAATCAATTTTTTTAGGTGAGCCTGGTCGGCTATTGATAAATAAAAGTCGAGTAATTTAAACGAAAGAGTATCAATAGCTAAATTCTGTTGTGTATATAACATTGTACATAACATTGTACATAACATTCTTTTGTTTTATCTAGTCAAGTTTATTTCTGCACATATCTAAATCTAGATCTTATTGTAACTCTCCTCTAGATTTAGATAATTGTCAGCGTGAATGTGTTTTTTTTCTTTATATCATTGTGATGTGGGATGTATAATGTATTTTTCTATTGGAAGGAGCCAACAAAAGTATGAATTGTAATGCTGGCTGTTTCACTTAACATACAAGGGCCAAAAAATGTGTCGTTTGGGGAGAGGAGTTTCATTTAAAAGTAGTGTGTCTATTGTATTTTGTGGGGGCTTTATGATGCATGCTACAACTGATTGGCCTAAGAAGTGTTTGTGTATACTTTATACAGACATACCTATATCCCAAAATGGAAATGTGTATTCCCAGACCTAGAAATGTGTATTTTGAGGGGCAAATGAGTATTTGGATATATACAAAGAAATATCCTCACATAAGAGTGTAATCCATACAATCATTCAAACCATAGACTATATATTACATGGACTGCCAACACTAAGGAAACTAAGCATAAGTTCCATTCACCGAGGCGTCCTTGGTTGCGTGGTAAATTGACTTCCGGTAGAATTTGTTACTATATAAAGAAACTATTCCCGAAGATTTTTACCATCAATTTTACAGCAAATCATAAATGGAAACTTAATTGTCATATACGATGTTACAGAGGTAAGTGTGCACAAATCAATTTGTGACTTAGATCTATGACTATAAAGCTTTGTAACTGATTTTCTTAGCCAATATAGATAATTAGCCAAGCCTGTATTTCGTGTATTCTTGTTTACGACATTAATTGTCTGCTAATTGGTGCTGCCAGTTTGGATTATTTGTTTTTCTTTTTTTTTTTTCATCACATTTGATAATTATTATCATTATTTTTACAATGTATATTTTAAATGTGATAAGCGATTTACTGAAAGAGTCAATACATTTCTGAGAGTGTCATTTATTAATTTTGTATATAATGGGTGATATAGGCCTAAGTTAAATCTGTGAATGAGTCAGTCTAAATAAAATAACAATATAGTGAGTCAATAATTTTAAGCCTACAATCTTACATCTTTACCAACTTTTGTTCAGATCTACAAATATTTTTTTTATTCAATTTGATTTTAATTTCAAGATAATGTGCATTTTTATCTATAGTAATGGAAAATCAACCTTAAAAAAAAATCAACGATGTATGTATGACTAACTGAAAAATCTGCATAAAAATTTCGGCCTTCAAGTTTTTAGTGGTTTTTTTTTTAACTAACTAGAATCCCAAATAACATCCAATTCTTCTAAAAGCTATAAAAAGATCTGATATTGTTTCGAATATATTCGCCCAATAAAATTTTAGAATCATTAGGCTCTTCTTCACTAGAAAGTGATTGTACACATAAACATGTAGACTTTCACCCAGATGTAGTGACCTATGGCTATAAACTTTATCTACAAATACGAACTTACACACAACACACTACTACACTACTATATATATATATATATATATATATATAAACACTATTTATGTAAATGCCCATTTTTAAGTTTGTAAAATAATAATTTGTTTTTATAAAAAATCTGGCTATGCCTATAGTACTCTTAACAAAATTATGACTAAAAATATTATGAACGTCGAGTCTCTAGATTCACCATCTTTGTGTGTCTGATAAACCCAGAGAATGAAGATATAGAATCTATATAGGCCCCCTATTATATAGAATCTAGCTCTAGTTGACTCTAGACTAGATCTAGGATAATTTCAAGTCTAGATGTTCAGCTTCATCTTACCTTGATCATGATGATTAATTTTAATCTGACTTCCTGACTTGTTAACTTAAACTTCGTCTTACTTAGGCGACTTAGCCCTTAGCCTGCCTTAGGCGCCTT
Organism: Biomphalaria glabrata; assembly: GCF_947242115.1. Taxonomy (NCBI): domain Eukaryota; kingdom Metazoa; phylum Mollusca; class Gastropoda; family Planorbidae; genus Biomphalaria; species Biomphalaria glabrata. Next base: position 17,110,598 of record NC_074713.1, on the reverse strand, counting down.
AGCCTTAGCTTCTTCATATGTGAATCATGAATGGAAGTGCTTGGCTCACAGTGTCACAGATCGTTCTTTAAACTATTTGAAGATCTACTTTATCTTTACTAACGACTCTAATCTATATATAGTTTATATCTATATTTTATATGATAATAATAGACCTAGACTCTTATACTTATAATAAAGACAAAGTTATTAGATCTAGAATCTGTATCTAGATCTATTCCCATTTGTGATTTATACACTACAGATTTAATGTTTCTGATGAGCAATACTACTATCTACAGCCATGCCCATTAACATAGGCCCTACTCATGTACTACATCTAGCTCTTTTGATCACAACTCATATCTTGCCTAGATATAAACAACTGTACTAGATTGGACTAGACATTCTAATCGGTTCTATTTTCGTTTTTCATTATTCTCACATATTCTAGTAGGCAATAGGTACCAAATTGTGCTATTTATTCACTGTAGATCTAGATCTTAACTTTTCTCTTAACTACCAAAGAAGTACACAAAGGATGTTGAAAGGTACCCAAAGGGCACTAATTGCTACCATTCAATGTGTGGAATCAAGTATTTACCCAGATACTGCCACAATATGCTCTTATTGTTTTCAAAGGAGTTTTCAAACAGTGCCAGAAGCTGTATAAATACATTTAACAGTAAGTTTTTAAGTAATTAATCATTTATTTTTAAACATTATGTAAGTCTATTTTAATTGTAAGAATCCATGTGCTATTTTATTTAAAGCTAACTTATAGGTGAATATTTACACAATATTGTTGTTATGTTGTAAATAAAACATATTATATTCCCTCCAGCCTGTGCAGGGTATTTCTAAAGTGATAATTTTCTCATGCAGGCCAATACCACTCTTTTGTTATCCAAGGTGTTTTCCTTCAAATTATACTTTCTTGCATAAGAATTAAATATATTATGCAACAATTCTCAATTAGAAGTACAGATTAACCAGTTATCTTGGTGGAAAAGGATGTCAGATGAGTTGAGAAAATGCTTAAAGAAAGTCTTTACATAATTCTTTGAACTAAGTCACTATAAATATTTTGGAGATTTTTTAAATTTAATTAGAATTTTATTATTGCTCACATTAAAAGCAATTGTTCTTTTCTTTTCTGCAGATGTATATTTCAAGAAGAAATGATGTTTTCTTATTTCTAAGAGTTTATCAATAGGATGAATGCCACAAAACTCACTTGTTATGCCAGAAACTCTTCCTACGAAACTTCCAGTAAGTAAAAAAAAAAGTAAAGTTTCCCTTCCAGACCTTGTGATCGATAGGGCAGATGATGTAAAGATTATCTGTTTCTGACCATTCTGTTGCCTACGGTTAACGAGGGTGTCATGTGGCCAGCACAGTGACCAACCGCCATTACTTTCCCCAACTAATGGCAGGTACCCATTAGAGCTGAGTGGACTCAGACTCAAATTAAAAATTCCAGTCTACACCAGGATTTGAACCCCGGTCCCTGGTTCGGAAGCCAAGCGCTTTACCGCTAAGCCACCAGGCCTCCTTCCAGTAAGTAGGGCAGCTTAAAATTTAATACTTTTATCTTAGTGCAAAAAGAATAAAAGCTGTCTTCAAATTCTCCCTTTAAATTTGCAAAGATATGTTTATAATGTAATGTATGCAGTAAAAAATTATGTTTCAAACACTCAGTACAATATTCAATGACTCTCTTTATTTGGGTTACCTCAGCATGCTTGTGCAGAAAATTTCCTGAATTTTTTTAAAAATCTGTTCCCTTCACTTTCAAGTGCATTTAATCATTCATTAAATTTTCATAATATTACTGAATATAATGTCAAAGATTAAATATTGTTATTATTATACTATTCCTTTTTTTTGTAATATTTTAGTTTCATAATATGTTCCCATAGCATTTTTGTGTAAAACCTCTAATATACTTTACTATACTCCTAATATACTTTTTAAGGAACTGTTTTGTTAGATGTTTTCAGAATTGATTTTATCCGTAAAGGACTTGAACATATGGAAGTTTGGTACTATATGAAACTAAGATTGAATTGGTGACTTGTTATGAATTTAATGTATGTTGTTTCTATTCCATCAACAGTACTAAAATTTGTCCAGTGCCTGTGATCCTCTGAGTTGAAGGAGAATGTGCTCCATAATACCTACTAGGAGCTTGCTGATAGCTGGAAGTTCATGAATACTATGTTGTCCTTGATTTGATGATTCTGAAAACTACCATTTCTGAAGACTTGAGCATTATTTCTATAATTTAAAAAAATCTTTTCAGGAAATATTGTGTTTATAATATTAAGAAAGTGAAGATAATATTGTTCTTACTAATATTATTGACTTATTAAAATAGAAAGCACATCATTACCAATATTCACTTGTCAATAAATGTTAGCATTATTCAATTTTTAGTTGCATGTTCAGACTATTAAATTTTATTATTTAAATTATAGCAACTTTCTCTTTCAGTCCAGCTTAAGATACATTCCTGTAAAAAGTCTATAATAATAAGTTAATGTCGATGTAGTATTGTTCAGACACTTACAAGTTTAATCATCTATACTTCACAAAAAAAAGTGTTTGAATGGTTTTCATTTGTTTGTACATCAAATATGTATTAATATAATTATCATTTTTAGATGAAACATTAAATACTGAAGATGACCATCTCAATTTCTGATGTAGGCCTATTCTCATTTCATGAAATAAACAGAATATTATCTGAAATTTCATCCCTTCATGGTAACTGTAACTGGCTTCATAAAAAAATGGAGTGATGACTGGGTTGACTATACATTTTTGTATAAATAATGCATCAATGAATGTAGCTTATACTGTTCTTTTCCTCATCTTGAAATGTGTGGACTGATAATTAGCTGTTGCATGATACTCTAAATGACAAATATCTTCTACTCATTACAATAGCATATTTCCATGCTGTTTGGCTAAGTGGAAGCAGATAAAATTTGTTCCTCTATTACCTGTAAAATCTCGAAATTCATGAGCAGCTGAGAAAAAAAGAAAAGAAATTCAAACTAGTTTAGACATGTTATAAATATATATATTTGCTAATTAAAAAATGTAAGACTACTTTATGTTACAACAATGGACAGCATCTTTAAAGTTGATTTCAATGCAATCACAAGAAATAATTTTTTCTCTACAATTAGGCCTGCTTTAATGATTTTTTTTCATGTAAATAAATTTTATGCATAGGATTAAATATAACATGTACTTAAGGAGATTTTTTACCTATTATTTCACAATTACAATTTAAAGTGATACATGTATTGATAACACAATGTTATTGGAGAAAGTAAAAAAAAATCTCACTTGTAGTAGATCCCTTTCAATTTGAAAGTTAGTGACAATCAAATCAGGTTTGTGGAAGTAGTATGCTCCTTAAGTAAAAAAAAACAAAAAACAACGAAAAATGCATTATAAAAAGTTTTCGCTTTAAATAAAATTTCTCTTGGGTGACTTGAGTAGAAAGTAATAGAAATATGAACTTCATTTAGCAATATGCTCACACTAAGCAGAAGTGGTTTTTACTAGTGAAAATTGTCTGTCCAAATAAGCTATTGAAACTACTGTTAGCTTCACATGATATGAACTGTAAAGTTTGACAGTTCTTCCTCTAAGACTTTTAGGTACCGGTATTATCTATCAAGAGCAGGGTAAAACAAGGATGGGTTTTGGCCATCAACACTATTCGGAATTGTTTCGTCTGTACTCTCATAGCGCCTTGGAAGATGGAGTAGGCCCTATATATCCACAGTAGATCGGATGGAAGGCTTCTTAAACTGGCTTGACCAAAACGAGGAAACTACATAACCTGATTAGGGAACTGATGTTTGACGACGATGCTGCTCTCACTACCTTTCGCAGTAATTATTACAAAGGCTAGTCAGCTTCGACAGCTGCAGATCAATAGTTCAGTCTTACAGTCTTACAATAACTCTCACCAAGACAGAAAAAAGGGCATAAAAAGTCAACATCATCAAACTTCATTTGAGTGAGGGCTTGAGAGGCTCAAATCTTCTCTTGCAAAAGCCCTGGACAGAAACCCTGCTGTATTGCGTAGTGCATACATGTCACCATACAGATCGAGAATTTTTGGTTCTGTCCTGTTGAGACGGAGATCAGCAAGTCTGGGGCAGTCAAACAGAAAATGAGGCACGGGGGCACCAGGATTCGAAATTTGGCCATAGCCGTGAGAAACATGAGGCAACAGGACAGTGGCCTGTCCTGCACTGTGTTATAATAACTTGCCATAAAACATCACAGAATGTACTTTTTCTATTTTATCAACGACAGCATCTAAATGCCAAACATACTTTTCTTACATTTTTCAACTCGGAGAAAACTTTACATCTAGACTTATTACTTTTACTTTAGGCCTACACATAATATAGGACTTTTTTACAACTTATAAACGAAAGGTCATTTTAGCCTATTATAGTAAGAGCATATAGATCTAAATTTACCGGGTTATCCTTCTGAATAAGTCTTACTATTTGGTTTATATATATATATATATATATATATATATATATATATATATATATAGGCTATGCTCTCACAAGAACCTCAGTTCAATCAATGTCGTAAACAAGAAAATACACGAACTACAAGCTTGGCTAATTAGTCTATATTGGCTAAGAAAATCAGCTATAAAGCTTTACAGTTATAGATCTAAGTCAGAAATTGATTTGTGCACACTTACCTCTGTAACATCTTCTTTAACAATTCAGTTTCCATTCATGATTTGCTGTAAAAGTGGTGGTAAAAATCTTCGAGAATGGTTTCTTTATACGTAAAAAAAAAATCTACCGGAAGTCAATTTACCACGCAACCAAGGACGCCTCCGTGAACGGGACTTGTTTATTGAAAAATATAGGCTTAGTGCGTAGAGTTGGCAGTCCATGTAATATATAGTCTATGATTCAAACACATAAAATACAAAAAGTTGAAAGCTAGAAAAAAAGTTACAAGAATTCTGTAAAAAAAATATTCACACATTAAGTCTCTGTGATAGATTTCTCTGGAATATGTGAGAATGCTGCCGTTCTTTGTCTGGCAATGATTTATGGTCATAATGAATAATGATTTATAGTGTTTTATTCCCTTTACAGGCAAATTTGTTTCCAAAGTATGCTAAGAATGGAACTATTTTATCACATTTTGAAAGAATTCAGCTTTTCTTTCTTCTTTCAGACCATTAATTCTTTGCAGGTTGACAATGATAGCTTGGCACCTTCCACACTCATCTATATTAAGGGTTTTCAACTGAAGCGCGGGGATCTGCTTGTAGAATATAAATTGTTAATTATTGTAATGAAAACATAGAAGGAAAAAAAACATAATTCTATAATAATATAAAACACACAATTATTATAGTATTTATTATTGGTCATATAGTAACGTTATAAAAAAGGATAGAGCCTATTTTTCTGTATAATGTTGTTATTATATAATGGTACATTCAGATTTCAGAACCGACTATCCTGTTATTTATTTTTTTTATTTGTAATAAATGTACTGATCTACGAGGTATTTTGAATTAGAACCTTTGTCGAATTTTATGTGCATCCATGAATGAGAAACATGCATTGACTGCTGATTGGCATCACTACCAACTTTATTTCCTAATAAGCCTTCCTTAAATTTAAATGATTGATACCACATTATACTACATTGTTGACTTTCCACCCATTTTCAATTTCCAGATGCTGTGTACAGTCTTGTTGTTTGTAGCACTCACATTGAATATCCAGCGTGCGGACGCCGGTTATGAAAATTTGAGGATCTTCTGCAGCACGCTCAACCAGACATTGGAGAACACTAACTCTTGCTATGAGGCTCCTCGTCTGCTCGACTTTTCTTCACCTCACCAGGATGTTGACATGTTCATCCTAGCCTATACTTGCTGTCTCAACGCTCATACCGAGGTCATTACTGTCACTTATGACTACATGCCGTTCCTAGAATTTGAATTCCTGGGAGACATCATAGTGATGACCAACGAGATCACACTGATAGACATTGCCAAATTTCTGCAGATGTGCAATAAAGTTCCAAATAAGCCTTACCGATTGTCTGATTACAACTTTTGGGCGGGAAAAGGCAGAAATGAAAGCAAGTGCAAACGCATATATGCTAAATGAATCAGTGAATTATTGGCCCTGAATAATACGTGCTTAATGAACTAGCCTACATTTTTAAATAAAGAAGTAAGATCAGCTAGACTCGTCTCGTACTTCACACTTTATTTTTTTTTTATCTTTAATTTTTGTGTGTGCAGATTTCGCTAGTTTGTATTGATAATCAAAATAATTAGGTATTGATTGGGTAGGGGCCTACTGGAATTTGAAAACATTTCTCTAGTGCAAGGAGCTCCTGAGGTGGAGGGTTTATATTGTTCAAAATGAAACAAGTGCTAAATAAAACAAATATAATATATTTTGTTTCTTTAGATTTATTGCATATAAAATTGCAGGTTTTATTTTTATAAATGTATGTTCGTGTATAATTTCAATGGCTGAGATTGTGGGAAATAAATAACGTTACATTTCTTTCATTCACGTGCACTCTTACATTTCTTGTAAAAAAAAAAATTAAAAAATTTACAAACAGATATATATATAGTCTTCTCAGCAAGCTCAACAACGCTGCTCAACTAATAGGTCTACTAAACTTTTAAAAGATAAATTTGAAAAAAAAGGGAAGTAATTGATTTAAAAAAATGATTTAAAAAATTTAAAGATTGTCCCCTCCTTCCCATGAATTTTTTACATCTGTTTGTAAATTTTTTAATTTTTTTTTTTTAACATGTTTCGGATGTTCCTTCAGAGTTGAAGATAATCTACTTCCTAATCCAAACTTCCAGCAAGACAACGGGGGATGGGAGCGGGCAGGGTAAGAACCCAAGACCATCGAGACGACTGAACGAAAGTCCAGCGCGCATACCGCACGACCAGGCATTTAGCAATCTACTTAAGATTTATAAACAAGTAAAATAATTTCATAAAGCATATAGGCCTACCTAATGAAATCGATTCAAATATTTTGAATTAATCGTGAAATTAAGTTTTAATACAACTAGACTGACAATAAAAATTTGTGTGATTGGAAATTTGTTAAATTTATTGTTTTGTTTAGCGCAACTTTCAAGATTGTAGCATGCTCAATGCAACATGGTCCAATCACTTTTGTGGACCAGTTTGAGAATTATACTTAGTACAAGCTTTGTTGTTTTAAAAAGTATTTTTTTTTGTATTTTGCTTCTTTCCTCTACACCGTGTTCCTCTTCCTGACGTGGAAAATCTTTGACTATTTTTTGTGTTTCTTGTTTTGTTTTGTTTTTGAAACCGTCCTCAACGCACGAGTGATCAGGAGGTTAAAAACTGCCAGGAACACAACGCGTGTTGTCCAGGTCCGCCTGCTTTAATTATGGTACCGTCACGTTCGCTATCAGGTTACTTTATTAAGTTGAACAGGCCATCTGTTACCTGGAAGGTGTATTTAACTCTCCATCTGATCCCACCACCATCCCCTAGCTCCATATAATGTGTATGCCTCAACATGTGTGTGTGTGTGTGTGTTTACATACATTGACATATTCGTAATCATTTCGAATAAAAAGAGTATCGATGATGTAACTCTCATACATGTGCAGGGCACGTTACACCACTATAAACGTCAAACGTAAACTTTTTGATGTGTTCTTTGATTAGATTCCCTTGCGTATATATATATCAGGTATAAGTCTACTTCCTACAGAAAGCGTTTTCTTGTTTTATGTGTACTATTAGTTTTTCAAAAGTTCAGCTTTTCGTAACGGAAATTTGGTTACATTTTTTTAAAACATCTGGAACTATTCCAGAAACCTAAACAAAATAAATCTTTGTTTTACTGTGTCATGTGTTGCAAGAAAGTCTACATTAAAAGCAATATAGGCAGGTACGTCTCTGACAGGAAAACAATATTTTCATAAAGTGAATTGTACCAAAGACTGAGATTGAATATTTTATCAATCTAAGGTAAAATTTTATTCTTTGTAAATTTAAGATTTATAAGTTATTTTTTTATATACTGCACAGCGAGCATCCGAATACCAACATATTGTTACGAATCTCACTATCCAGGCTCTCTGCAAACTGCACCATACACCACCAACGTAAAGAACTTGACAACTCAGGGCTCCAAAGTAACGTAACACATTTAATAGTTGAATAAATAACAGCCAATACTGTACAATTGGCAACACGTACACTGTGCAAATATCTCTCCGATAACACCGTTCCGTAGTATCAACTCTTGCACTGGCCTCTCCGTCTCGTTCCGGGCTTGCACTGGGTTCAACAGTTCAGGACTGACTTCACACACTAGGCTCGTTGTGTCGGACTCGATCGCAGACCAAGATCAAGACGCCAGCCGTCTCAACTGTACTTGACAGTACTCCGCACTGAACCGTCGTAATGCTCCGTACAGAACCACACCGCTGAACTGTGCTGTAGTCGACCGGACTGTAGTGAACCGGGCTCTGAACCCCTGCCGTGAACCCGCTTTCTGAACCGTCTTGACTGCGACACCTCCGCTCTTTATATAGGGTCCCTACTGGCCTTCTAGAACCGGACAGAACGTCGCTCGACCATTCTGGGACGCTCCTGAGCTCTGTTCACGACGCCGATCCTACTCGAACCTTCATGTTGTTAACTCGTTTCGGCCGATCGTCGTAACTCGTCACGGTTGACCGCTCGTCTAGCGCTGGCCTGGGGCGATTTGCGTCGGCTGACTACACTCACACCACTACCCCCATCTGTGCCACCACCAGGTTTATAACAATATTTTGTAGGTAAAGTTTTTGTAGGCTAAGATAAACATCTGCCTTCTATGCGCTCTGGACTTCCGTCTCTGCTTAGACGTGGTGTAATTGTATCAATCAGTTTGGATCAGTCATGTAATTAAATTGGTAATAGATTTATTTTAGACTAACAATATTAAATCTGTGTGATTAGCAATATTTTTACCAATTGTTTTTGTTTAGCGCAATTTCATGTCATTTGTTTTCTCAATACGCTAAGATTGATATCACTATCAAGATATCACTTGATTGGACCAGTTGGAAAGGGGAGGGGGGAGACAGAATGGGGAAGGTAAATGTTACCGTGATTGCTTTTTAAATGCATTTATTTAAAAAAAGTTGAAATACCTAAATTCGAGCTCTAGGCTTCAAGTCTCCTCAAGCCAACACAATAGTCACTAGTCGCCGAGTCAGTGAATCGCGTATGAAAATAGAAGGTTTTATAGTTATCTATTCAGGGCCGGCCTTACGAATTGCGACGCCCAATTTAATGGATGCATAACTTCACAAGCGAATTGTTGTAATCTCTAAGCTATAATAGCAAAGTATAAAAACTAATTTTTCCAAAACATCATTACCATTAATAATATAATGACACAGAATAATTTAAAACTGGGTCTTTCCTGCCTTCTTCTTAACAAAGTCTGTTAGAAAATTTATGTCTCTGCTTAGCAAAGTCTGTTAGAAAATGTAAGTCTCTGCTTATAGGAGATTCAATAGATAAAAGTGCTCAATTGTTACATCGTTCTTGATGAATTACTGACCTAAGGTTTTGATTTATTTGAGTTTGAAAAAAGTTTCTTTCACCAGAAGCGACTGTCACTAGAATTGTCACCAATAATCTTAAATATATCAGCAAATTAGGGAATGCAGTAGAACTATCATTATAAGCAAGATATTCAAACAGTTCCTTGGGCATTTGTTTCTGAGCAGGCAGTATTGGCTTTACTGTCTCCATTTCTTCAGAAAGCATATATCCATAAATCATCTTTGTCTTTTGAGATGTTTGTCAGAGCAATCTCAAAGTCGGCTGAACATTTTCTGATATTATCCTTTGCCATATTCTGAAAATTATACAGAAATCCAAAGAACTGCATAAACCCTGGTTGAAGATGCTGCAATACCTTGTCAACAACTTGGTGGGAAAAGTTCATAACTCTGTCTCGGGTTCTGAAATGGGTTAATGAGAAGATTCATAAATAAGCATTCTCTCTTTCTTCTGTTAAAACACGGGGTTAACTTCTAAGTCATTAGTAAGCTCATTGGCACCAATCAAAACAGCCTCAAAGCCTATCTCTCGGTATGTCTTAAACCAATCGCACAATCCTGACTTGATATAAACCTTGTAATAACAAAACACAACAAAAGATTAAGGGAGAGTGCGGAGCTTTGTATGGTTAAGCTGACTCATCTGTGAGAACTTTTTTTTTAACAAAAAGAAGTTCAGGCAGAAAGAGAACTTAAATCGAGTCCCGGCAGACAATAGCTTTATCTGCGTTAAATTAAGAATTATTCAATAACAAAACCATCCGGTTTCTGTTGATTACTAGTGTGAGCTGGCGCTCCTAGATCTAATTTTTGACCTATTTTTATCTTTATTTTAATTTGTAAAACTATATAGGCCAGTTAAATATTTAATTTAGTGTCTTTTTAGTTTATATAGTTCAGTGCTGAGTATATTGTAATTTCCGCTATTTATAACTTTCTGCTGTAGTACTGTCTGCTGCTAGTAGCTTACTGCTGCTGTAGTTCTGCCTGCAGTAGTTCTGCCAAATAGCTGCTTTATTGTTGTAAATGTTATTGGGTTTAGTGTTGGGGTAATTTAGTTGATGGTTGGTTTAGTTAGTAACAGTTAGTTTGTTAGTGCTTGTAGATGTAGATTTAGCAACATAGATCCAGAGGCGGCAGAGGGTTTTGGTTAGTGGAGTTGTTAGGTTCAGTTAAGTAGGGTTGATTAGTTGTTTAGTTTTTGTTTATTTCTAAGTTTATATAGTTGTTTTGGTTTAGTTGTTTCCGTAAAGTTTATTTTCATTTTCGTATTCACCTATATTTTTATTGCTTTGTAAGTTGGTTGTAAATAAAGTGTATATAAGTTCTTTTTATAAATTTAGTAGGTTGTTTTACTTTTAGTTTTTTCTTTTAGTTAGCTAGTTTAGTTTAGTTTAGTTTAATTGTGCTGTCTGGTCGCTTAGGCAACTCTAGCCCCTTGGTCGCAGACCGAGGTGCACAGATTGGGCCCACCCAGTAGAGCTACCACCTGCCTACTGTTAAATGAATAAATGTTGAGCAGATAACAAAGGGTCTCACTCAGTAGCGCCTCATGACCTGCTCACACTAGGAAGGATAGTCGACACTGTTTTTATAAGCAATATACCAAACAATGTACTCGGTACTGTAGAATCCCATTAGAAGTTATGATACCATTTCCTATGACAGAAGTTTTTTTACGACGGGCTACGCTATGCCATCCCAGTGACCAATTGTAAAAAAAAAAATTAAAGTTCATAAAAATCATTTGATCAACAACCAGCCTCGAATTAATGTTAGTGCGCACACATACACAAATCTAGACCTACCCATCAAGCTATTGAGTTGCTTTTTTTTTGCAGACGATACAGGAAGTAAACTAACGCACAGGAGGATGTTCTTTCAGTAATCAACTTGACAACTGATGTTTCTTTTAAACAAATAAAATATTTCAGTTGTCACTTGCATAGATTATAAATGTTAGTGAAAATGTCGGATACCACAGATCAAAAGATTTTTATTTTACATGTGAATGGTCGTGTGGTATGCGCTTTGGACTGTTGTTACAATGGTCGTTAGTTCAATCCCTACCGCTGCAACCCACTGCCTTTGTGCAGGAAGTTTGGGCCTGGATGTAATAATCTAAAGTTCCGTAGTATTCATTGAAAGGAAAAAAATGAAACGAATTTTTGGATGTAGAAGGAGGTAAAATAACAAAACATAGAAATACCTTTAATAAAAAAAAACAAGCATATATTGAGTGATATTGTATCAATTACTTTGACTCAATCATGTGATTAACTTTTTACAGCTCTGGAGTAATCTAGACCATGGAACTATACTAACAATAATGAATTTGTGCGATAGGAAATTTTAAAATTATTTTTTAAGTGCAACTTTCATTCTTATAGCATGCTCCGTGCGCTATGATCCAATCACTTTTGTGGACCAGTTGAAAAAACGGAGTGGGGGGGGGGGGGTATCTGGGAGGTTTCCGTGCGCTTTTTAGAAAGCTATTTAAAGAAATTTGTTCGATTCTGAATTAAAAATCGAGGTCTCGAACCTCTATTATTGATATTATACGTCGGTCTCTGAGCCATACAAGTACTACTAAAAAAGTTTTATGTTGTAAAATAGTTATGGTTTAATTTTTTTTTAGCGAACGACCTAATTCTCTACCCAAAGACTATCTCCCCTTAGCTTAGCACACTTCAATCTAAAACAAAACTAATTATTAGAGACTAATGTTTGTGTGTCATGAACAATGAATAATTGTGCAAAGTCTCAACTTGATCCGAGAATGGGAACACAGAATAATACTTTTCACGTAAATACAATTATTTGTTTGTTTATTTGTTTACTACAGATAGTTTTCGTCAAAATACATCAAAATATTTAAAAGAAAAAACATTACACCAAACTAGATATGTAAACTCGCGCGTACGTATATGTTACCGGCAAAGAGCGAAATACAGGCATTCTATAGAATGCCGGTCGTTTTTAGGCAAAGTATGAAATAAATCTCCATTTCCTACTCTGCCTAGGCATTCTATAGATTGACTAGTTTTTGTCTGGCAAAGTAAAAAAAAAGTAATTTAGAAAGATATTTATGTATTAAATATAAATGAGTTAAAACAACAACAACAACACATAAACAACAGAATTACTGAAGACTAAAACTACCTTTGTAGAGCCCCATGTTTTTATACCCAGTATTTTGTTTCTTAATGTTTTCCTAAGTTGAGAGGTCCCATGGACATATTGTGTATGTCTTCTTATAACTAGTAACTAGTAAGTAATACACTACTATCTTTCAACGACCCTAATATTCTATTATTGGCTTAACCATGGTTAAATAACATTTTAGTTTTATGTTCTTATTTGATTTATAGAAATTTCTTTTAATAAATCCTAATGCTTTGTTTGATGTTTTGATAGTTTCATCAATATGGGGATTCCATGACAGTTTTTCATTTATTATAACACCTAGGTATTTTGCGTTTTTAGTCTGTGTTACTGGTTAACCATGAATAAGATAAGTGGAATTAATTTGTTTTAGTTTTTTTGTTACTCTTAATAACTGACATTTTTCTGGATGGAAAGACATGCTCCAATTTGATTTCCTTTTCTGTAATTCATCTAATTCTCTTTGTAAAATTTCTGAATCTTGTGTTGTTTTTATTGTTCTATATATTATTGCTATTTGTTTTCTCCCTATCAGAAAATCTTTAATCCACTGATGCAGTGGACCATCAATGCCAAAATATTTTAATTTTTTAAAGCAAACTATGGCGGTAAACTTTGTCAAAAGCCTTGGAAAAACTAGTAAGATAGCATCTGTTTGCTCACTTTCATCTAAACCTTTTGAAAAATCATCAATTAATCCTATTGTGTTTCATATGATCTATATTTCCTAAAGCAATGTTGCTATGGAAGGACATTATGTTTGTCTAAGTGGTTTATGATGTTACTACATATTATGTGTTCTAAGATTTTACATGTGATGCTGGTAAGTGATACTGTTCTGTAGTTTCCTGGGTCAGATTTTTCTCCTTTTTTAAACAATGGGGGTGACATTAGCTTCTTTCCAGTCCCCTGGTTAAGAGATGCCTGAAAAAGTATTTTGAAAACTGTGCTAGCTCATTGCTTAGTTATTTGAGTAATCTAGCTGGAATACCATCAGGTCCAGATGCTTTATTTGGTTAACTAATAGTTTTTGGAGTCCCTTTTCTTGTACTTTCATATTTACTATCTTTAAATTAATCAAATATTTTTTTTGTAAATCTACAAAGTGTATTTTAAAATAGCTTTATACATGAGGAAATAATTTTTTTTAGTTTCTTCTAAGTAGACTAAAACGATAAATAAAACAAGGTTACAAAGACAGTTTGTGTGGAAACACAAACTCAAAATCGGCCCCCAAACTGGTCCACCCAGGTAGGTAAAAAGACAGGTTTCAATATTTTCAGAAAGAATATCAGAGTGAAATTCTATCAAAGACAAATGACAGAGAAAAAAAAATCAGAAAAATTGAGCTGGTAAAACTGTCTACACGCAACATCAAAATAGAACTCAGAGTTATTCATTAACTCTGAATTGCTGCTCTTGTTTTTAATATTTTTTGTTAGTTTCTTCTTAAATACAAAATCAATATAATAATGTTCTAATCAACTTATATAATGAAAGAATAATTTTAAGACTCTGCCAACAAAGCATAGACCAATCTACATATTCTATCTTTATGCATTTATTTTGCATTTCCAAGTTTCCTTTGTTCTTACACATTATCTAATGTTGAAAAAAAAACGCTATGAGACCCACTGAGACTTACCAGACACGTTGAAACCCATAGGAGGACAATAAAAGAGATAAAACCTCACCAAGTGTGAGCAGGTCAGGCAGGCGTGAGTGGGAGAGAGAGAGGGCCTATTCTCTGCTGCTCAACATTAAAATTTACTAACAGTAGGCAGATGTTTGCGCTACTGGGTGGGCTCAATCTGTGCACCTCGGTCTACGACCAAGGGGCTAGAGTCACCTAAGTAACCAGACAACTAACTATACTAACTTAAATGGAAACAAGATAACAAACTTTAGTTTAGTATAAATAAACAAAATGAAACTTTATTTACATGGAATCAAATAATAATAAAATATAATATATACACAAACCACTACAAACTACCCTCTAAATCTACACCACTACAAACACTAACAAACTAACCAAACCAACTATCTGACACAAACTGATCAAAACAACTATCTAACTAAATCACTAAAACTACTACACAAGACCTAGATCTACCATATCCTACTATTACACTCATAACACTAACACTAAAACAAGAATATCTTATCCTTAGGCTCAGTACCTTACTATTCACTAAGAACAGAACTGAGAAACAGACTATAAATATAACTAAGTATACTAAGGCGATAATAAAGAAACAAAATAACACTAGCTTAAGCTTCCCTAGAATTAGATCTAGAGTAGATCTACAGAAACAGTAGGCTAACAAAACTACCAATAGCAGAAACAAAGTAACACTAGCTTCCCTAGAATTAGATCTAGAATAGATCTACAGAAACAATAACAAAACTATCAATAGCAGAAACAAAATAACACTAGATCCTAGATTCCCTAGAATTAGAATAGATCTAACAACAGCAATTATAAACAGCAGCTAGATCTATAAGCAGTAATATTCAACAGCAGCAGATAAAAGCAGCAGTTAAAAGCAGCTAAAAGCAGTAACAATAGCAGGGCGTCCCAGGTACAGGAATAAAGATATAATTAGATGACAGACCACAACGATCTTCAGCTGTCACACAGACAGATATGGTACTGACCACTGGTCAACTGTACACTGAACTGTTTTAAAAACAGCGTGGCATCACTTTTTATACACAAAAAGCGGAAGTACAAATAATAAGTTTGGCACTAGCCTATAAAAATAAAATATATAAAAATATAGCTCTGGGAGCGCAAGCTCACACAAGGAGGACAGAAGATAAAAAAACAAGACAAAGTGAACGTTAAAAACTAGGCGTTTAAAGTATTTAATGAAAAATGTTGTAAAGTCAAAGGCTGTAAAATTATTTATTATGTTTATAAGCACTTTTGTTTTCAATGGCCAAATAAGTGTCAATATTTCAGACAAAAAAAAAATTGCACTGAAGCCTTGTTTAACATGATCAATTAACGTTTTCCACGATCATCACAACAATACGTGTTATCAGCTTGAACAATATCTAGTCAAGTGATTCCTTCCTAGTGGCTGCCTGGTCGTGCGGTTTGCGCGCTGGACTGTCGTTCGGATTTATCGATGGTCGAGGGTTCAAATCCTGCCCGCTCCCATCCCCCGTCGTCCTGCGGGAGGTTTGGACTAGGAAATAAACTATCTTCAACTCTGAAGGAACATCCGAAACATGTAAAACATTTTACAAAACAAACAAACAAACATAGTTGTATTTGCCTTGATTACATAATAGACCTTTTTTCTTTCGCCTTTTATACAACACAATAGGAAACATCTTTTGTATCAACTTTTTACTTAGTACATTTAAATAGTACTAAGCATGCACACTTAGACAGTCGTAATTAAACATACTCCACACTTTAAAGAACAAGACTAAATTAGTTAGTTTACTGGCGAATAGAAATAGTATTCCGAGAAATGTATGTTATTAATAAAATACTTTAATCATCATTTAACACTTTATTGTAGTCATTCTTTACAATCCCTAGACATTCTATAAAAAATGAAGCAACCATTTCTCACTTTGCCTGACCGTTTCGGGTATACTATAGAATGCCGGATATTTCGCACTCTGCTGGTAAGATATGTATGAACAACTCAGATTTAAATAACTGTTGTTTAAGAGACTTGTAGTGTAGGCTAGAGTGACTACACCTTATCACTGTTTGCAAATCTGAATATTTATCAAGTTTTGAAAAGGTATCCGTTTCAATCGTGATGTAGTTCAGACTAAGTTTATTCTTGTTATAGCAAACCAACTAAAGGATAATACTATTTGTTAGGGACGCAAAGGCTGCAATGTACTTTCTAGACAATTGACAGAGCACACTCATCAGGTGTCAGCTGTAATGGGATCAGTTATGTTAAAATTAGAAATCCTAATATTCAATTTCAAAGAATCTTTTTCTTTTTAAAGGGGAAGCTGGTTAATAGGGCAACCTTGAGTCCACCAACTATAATGGTTACCTGACTTGAGTTGTGGAAAGCAAAGGCCGTTGGTCGTTGTGCTGGCCACATTACCCCCCTCCCCCTTTCTCGTTGACTGTTGGCCATAGAAACAGATGACCTTAACATCATCTGCCCCATAGATCGCTAGATCTGAAAGGGGAAACTTTACTTTATTTAAAATAGTTATAATACATTTTGATGTAAATCCTAAGCATTTTTTATGGTATGATTATGAGATGAATGGAAGTCAATTGATGTTCAAATATCAATCAGCTAAGTAAACAATCATTAAACAATTAAGTAAACAAGTAAGTAAACACTTAAATATGTAGCTTCACTGTCATTTCACTGTTTTTTCACTGCTCTTCTGACATTTCACTGTTCTTCTGACATATCTCTGTTCCGTTCCGTCATTTCACAGTGTTCTTCTGTCATTTCTTTAGTCTGTCATTTCTTTGTTCCGTCAATTCACTATTCTTCTGTCATTTCACTGTTCTTCTGTCATTTCACTTTTCATCTGTCATTTCACTGTTCTTCTGTCATGTCACTATTCTGTTATTTTTAAAGAACACTTTCGTTGAGGGTTGTGCTTATTAGTGACTCAGCGGATACCGTCTGGCTGCACCCTTCCATTAATAGGCCTACCACCAGAATGTAGGTGCACCGCTGTCGCTTTGACTTAACCGACACGGTGTAAACATGGACCTCTTGACACAGACTAAAGTAGCTAGCTTGAAGTGAAGACTAAAGAAATTTGTTTTGACATGGTAAGAGACGTCAATATCCATGAAGGATTCTAAAACTGTACAATGCTGGAACTTGCCGAGTACAAAATGTTCACACTAGGGCCATTGAAAGATAGTAGTGTATTACTTACTAGTTACTAGTTATAAGAAGACATACACTATATGTCCATGCTTCTAAAAATTGTTACTGGATTGACACTATTAGTCCATGCTTCTCAAAGTTGTTACTGAATTGACACTATTAGACCTTATTTCTAATTTTATTCGTCACACTCAGCTTTAAAATTGTTTTTTTTTATGGAAGGGAGAGCCTCATTACATATTTGAACCCGGGCAATGCGTACTTTGCTACGCCACTGGTGTGCAGCGGGACAGGCAGTTCCCGTAGTAAGTTAGGTGTAGTTGATGGTCTATTTTGTTGATGATTCTATATGTTAATGGTGCATGCGAGTTCATAGAAGACACACCAACAGAATGAATCAAGAATATACTTGATAACGCAGGCTGATAACTTCAACAATTTAATGAACAATAAAAAGGGCACAGTCCTCTGTCGTCGCTAGCCTAGCGTCGTCCTCTTAAGCGTATTGTCTGTCACTCTTCTAGTTCGTAATCCTCCTCTTTTATTACTCGTCACATCACTTAGGAAAAACCCGATTAACCTCTTCTTCTACGCATCTTGTGTCATTACAGTGTAGACACAGTGACGTAACATCCATGGCGCGAAGGGGTTCAATGAACCAGGGCCAACGATCAATAAAGGCCCACAATGGCACTTGAAATCTAATTCCTAAATAATTTACTTAGTGTTATTACATATCTAACACAGATATTTTAAAAAAAGCAATTAAACAAAGGAATATAAACGTGATGATTAACATTGAGACCGATTTCTGCTTGACACGGCGCTGGGGTACTTAAGTCTAAGTAAGCGTCTAAGAAGTGAATTGAATATAATCACTCATAATTACTTCTAAAAGATAGTACCGACAAAAGAATGCCTTTTTTGAAAAATGTACTTATGCATACCTGATAGTTAAATATATTTTTATTTTATTCAATGTAAGGGAGGGGCCGGGCCCATATGTACCTGGCTACGCCACTGTGTATACAGGTGTAACCTTCAACACTTCCCCATTTAATACAGTTTTTTAAATTCCTGTCATGGAAACTCAGACTTCCTTAAAGATGCCAATAACTGTTTAATTGTATCCCTCAAGCCATTAGGTACATAGATCTAGATCTGAGATGTAGATTCGCAATACCGTCGACATCTGTGGAATGAGGACATGCGACTTGTGTCCCTTGCGCCAAGAGAGACCATCAAATAAAACACACATACCCACAAACAAGGGGGAGAATCGGCGACGCAGGGACGTGACGCTTCAACGATTCGCCTGCCCTTCTCTATCAGATCTTCCGCTATAAAAGGGAGCCGCGTTCCGCGAACTTATGGACAATTACTTATCGAGCACTGAGCCAAGAGACTTAGATCTAGATCTAACACTTTGAACAGATTTATAACGATTTCCTTTTATTGTAAACGTGGAAAGAGAGATTTGTCCAGCACAAGATCAAAAGTGTAGACACAATCTGAAATGATCTTTCAACCAGTAGGATTTTAAAGATATCACTAAATCTCACAGATTTTCAGAAGGAGTTAAAACGTACAAGTAATTATTCCAAGTCATTAGATCAACTTAAAAATGTCTAAATTTGTGAGTACTAATTCTATTCTTATTCTCCCTCACATTATTATGTAAATATTTATATTAATTGATATTATGAACAAACATAAATTGATACATAAATAAGCGTAGGATAAAATTATCTTCTTTTTAATAAGGAACGTCTGTACATTATAAGATCAGAAATACAAGAACAGCTTACTTACAGATTTGTTGAATATCTTCAGTATTACTTTAGGCCTGTCAAAATCTTAAAGATTTGATAAGAGAAAACAAAAAGACCAATATAGATCTAGGCTACAATAGGTCTATTATGTTCGAAAGTGAAACAGGAGTCTCATGAACATTGCGGAAACCAAAATTTAAATTTAAACAAAAATCTCAAAGTTAATCTCAGAGTTGCTCTCAAAGTTTATCTCAAAAATGATCTCAAAGTTATTCTCAGAGTTGATTCCAGAGTTTGTCGTATTCTCTAGTTGTTTAGCAAGTAAATTCCAGATTATTTTTTTTTTTACATAGCTGATCTAGATAGAGCTGACTCCAGAAATGTCCGCAGAACTGGCGAGACGGATATGTTCTTAGAGTTAATTTAAGAGTTTATTGGTAAACTCTTGGCACTACAGAGATGCTCTGTGATTCTGTTTAGGATTTCTTCTCACCAATCACAAGAACAATGACAACGTAAAAAAAATGTTTTGAATGTCTACAATTCTCTTTTAATTTGTTTCTATGTCAACACAGCTGTCCTTGGTTTTGTAGTCATATAGTTAGAGTGTTAGCATCTTTCAAATAATGATACACATTTGTATTGAACATTATCCGGATGTACTGGCTTGTTACAGTGTGTTCTACTTTTCTAAATGCGCACTTAAAAAAAAAAGTTCTATCATACGAGTTCATTCGTCATGTGTACGATACCTTTCCTGTCTCTCACCTTGGTCAGACCGTGACCATACATGGGAAGTCCTCCCTTTATATACATCGGAAAGAAATAAACAAAGCGTATCTAAAGTAAGGAAATGAAAGTACATCATTAGCATTTGGCTGTTTGTAGATTGTATCTCTAGTTACGGCAGCTATATAAAGTGATTGTAGACATTTTGGCGAATATTCCAACGTACTGAGACTAAACCACGTAGATATGCAAGAATCATAAAGAGTTTCAGTTTTGAGTTTTGGCACATCGGCACAATTTAGGCCATGTCGTGCCCGTAATCCTTCAAAGATTACTCTCCTTTACTAGATGCAAAACAATGAACTTCAACTTAAACCCATCGACCACAATATAAAATGATAATGCTAATAATAATAACAAGAAAAATATGGGTATGTATTAGTTTAAAAAGTTAAAGCGGTATTGGCATAGAAAATGTTAAAAAAATCTTTGGGGTTATATAAATGACGGCGACGTGACTTCTTTTTTTCCCCCAATAAAATATATGTCATAGAGTCAGGACCGGATTTAAACATGTGGAGGCCCCGGGGCAAGATTTTGTAGAGGCCTCCACATTCTCTCAGAAGTTTTAATAAAGATCCACTAAATAATAAAAATGCTTAGATCTAAAAGCTTGCTATATTTTAGAAGAAAGAATTACAGTAGGCCCTACTTGTACATTTAATCTCACTTTCCTTTTTAAAAAATTTTTTGATACGCATATTTTAGTTTTGAAAAAGTCTATTTGTTTGAGTTTGTGAAGATAAGGCCCTTGGTAGATGCACTGCCGTAAATCCAGAGCTGTACCGGTATTTAAACAACATTTTTGCCACGCGACATAAGATTTAAAGTGTTATCCGGCCCAATCATATAGTTCTAGTTGGCATAAATTATGTCTGCCATCAAGAGCAGGGCCAGTAGTGACACAACTAGTAGGCTTATATAAATTAGCAAGTATCTTGACAGGGCCAGTAGTGACACAACTAGTAGGTCTATATAAATTAGCAAGTATCTTGACAGGGCCAGTAGTGACACAACTAGTAGGCTTATATAAATTAGCAAGTATCTTGACAGGGCCAGTAGTGACACAACTAGTAGGTCTATATAAATTAGCAAGTATCTTGACAGGGCCAGTAGTGACACAACTAGTAGGTCTATATAAATTAGCAATTATCTTGACAGGGCCAGTAGTGACACAACTAGTAGGCCTATATAAATTAGCAAGTATCTTGACAGGGCCAGTAGTGACACAACTAGTAGGTCTATATAAATTAGCAAGTATCTTGACAGGGCCAGTAGTGACACAACTAGTAGGTCTATATAAATTAGCAAGTATCTTGACAGGGCCAGGAGTGACACAACTAGTAGGCCTATATAAATTAGCAAGTATCTTGACAGGGCCAGTAGTGACACAACTAGTAGGTCTATATAAATAAGCAAGTATCTTGACAGGGCCAGTAGTGACACAAGCAGTAGGCCTATATAAATTAGCAAGTATCTTGACAGGGCCAGTAGTGACACAAGCAGTAGGCCTATATAAATTAGCAAGTATCTTGACAGGGCCAGTAGTGACACACCTAGTAGGTCTATATAAATTAGCAAGTATCTTGACAGGGCCAGTAGTGACACACCTAGTAGGCCTATATAAATTAGCAAGTATCTTGACAGGGCCAGTAGTGACACACCTAGTAGGCCTATATAAATTAGCAAGTATCTTGACAGGGCCAGTAGTGACACAACTAGTAGGCTTATATAAATTAGCAAGTATCTTGACAGGGCCAGTAGTGACACAACTAGTAGGTCTATATAAATTAGCAAGTATCTTGACAGGGCCAGTAGTGACACAACTAGTAGGTCTATATAAATTAGCAATTATCTTGACAGGGCCAGTAGTGACACAACTAGTAGGCTTATATAAATTAGCAAGTATCTTGACAGGGCCAGTAGTGACACAACTAGTAGGTCTATATAAATTAGCAAGTATCTTGACAGGGCCAGTAGTGACACAACTAGTAGGCTTATATAAATTAGCAAGTATCTTGACAGGGCCAGTAGTGACACAACTAGTAGGTCTATATAAATTAGCAAGTATCTTGACAGGGCCAGTAGTGACACAACTAGTAGGTCTATATAAATTAGCAATTATCTTGACAGGGCCAGTAGTGACACAACTAGTAGGCCTATATAAATTAGCAAGTATCTTGACAGGGCCAGTAGTGACACAACTAGTAGGTCTATATAAATTAGCAAGTATCTTGACAGGGCCAGTAGTGACACAACTAGTAGGTCTATATAAATTAGCAAGTATCTTGACAGGGCCAGGAGTGACACAACTAGTAGGCCTATATAAATTAGCAAGTATCTTGACAGGGCCAGTAGTGACACAACTAGTAGGTCTATATAAATAAGCAAGTATCTTGACAGGGCCAGTAGTGACACAAGCAGTAGGCCTATATAAATTAGCAAGTATCTTGACAGGGCCAGTAGTGACACAAGCAGTAGGCCTATATAAATTAGCAAGTATCTTGACAGGGCCAGTAGTGACACACCTAGTAGGTCTATATAAATTAGCAAGTATCTTGACAGGGCCAGTAGTGACACACCTAGTAGGCCTATATAAATTAGCAAGTATCTTGACAGGGCCAGTAGTGACACACCTAGTAGGCCTATATAAATTAGCAAGTATCTTGACAGGGCCAGTAGTGACACACCTAGTAGGCCTATATAAATTAGCAAGTATCTTGACAGGGCCAGTAGTGACACACATAGTAGGCCTATATAAATTAGCAAATCACGTATCTTGAACTTTATGGTGATTTTTTATACGTTTATTACGTTTGTGTTTATCTCACACTATATTTGGTGAACTTTCCTTCAACAAAGTTACAATATCCACAGCTAAGTAAAATCTAGATCGGTTACAGGATCCACAGCTAAATACCCCTAACAATGTTACAAGATCCACAGCTAAGTAACCCTAACAATATTTACAAGATCCACAGCTAATTAACCCAAACAATGTTACAAGATCCATAGCAAAGTAACTTTAACAACAAACAATCGCTTACAGCTTCGTACTATATACTGCCTACACTTAAACTATTAATTAAGTAATTACACACTTAATTGATTAACTTTGTACCTACCTGCTTGACAAGGTACCTGTGGGGGGGGGGGGGTTCAAGAATGCATTCTTGCACTCCCACTTCTCACCTGATACGTTTAAAAAAAAGAAAAAAGGTTGAGAGTGGCAGAAAAAGAAAGTCCATCCTTTATACCAATATAATAGAAAGAGACATTGGAGGTAGCCTACTACCGTTTACAAGTCAATGAAGTCATTGTCTCTTTACATTCAGGGTTAGAACGTCATCTTCAAAAGTAATAGTAATAGATCTTTAATAGTAATAGATCTTTAATAGTAATAGATCTTTAATAGTAATAGATCTTTAATAGTAATATATCTTTAATAGTAATAGGTCTTTAATAGTAATAGATCTTTAATAGTAATATATCTTTAATAGTAATAGGTCTTTAATAGTAATAGGTCTTTAATAGTAATAGATCTTTAATAGTAATAGGTCTTTAATAGTAATAGATCTTTAATAGTAATAGGTCTTTAATAGTAATAGATCTTTAATAGTAATAGATCTTTAATAGTAATAGATCTTTAACAGTAATATATCTTTAATAGTAATAGGTCTTTAATAGTAATAGATCTTTAATAGTAATAGATCTTTAATAGTAATAGATCTTTAATAGTAATAGATCTTTAATAGTAGGCCCCCTAATAGATCTTTAATAGTAATAGGTCTTTAATAGTAGGGCCTAATAGATCTTTAATAGTAATAGATCTTTAATAGTAATAGATCTTTAATAGTAATAGGTCTTTAATAGTAATAGGTCTTTAATAGTAATATATCTTTAATAGTAATAGATCTTTAATAGTAATAGGTCTTTAATAGTAATAGATCTTTAATAGTCATAGATCTTTAATAGTAATAGATCTTTCAATGGCTCTGTGGTTCTCCTATGTCTTGGGCGCACCGAACTCCTTCGCGTAATTATTGATACGCCACTGTAATTGTATCCGAGATAATCTCCCGCAACGCATTTAATAAAAACTTATGATCCGATAGGATTTTATTCGTATTATAGACTTAGTGACTCTACGCAGACAGTGATGTTTTATTGGAGTAGAACTAAATGAACTAGAATTTAAAAGTATTTTCTGAATTTCAACATGAACATTTACCATTAGAAGTAAACAAAAAATAGATGATCTGTAATCTAATGCCTATGTGTTATGCCTTTAAGTCGTGACTTAGCAAGTCGTGACTTAAGGGATGGCTGGTTCAGTTCTATGATATAATTAAAAAAAAATGTGTCTTAGTATAAGCTTGTATTGGTGACAAGAATCCCCAAAGTTCAAACTAATTTAAAACAAGGCTATTAGTTTAACGAATCGGTAACCATCACACCGCCATACATTCTGCAACGTCTTTTGTTTTATTTTCTTTTTAAATACATGCACCATAAAGGAAGTTTTTTTTGTTCTTTGATGTGTTACAGCCCTCTTTACAAAGCTTTTATCAACTCTGTCTGTCTGGTAAAAAGTTTCTACACATAACTTCTCCCACAGCCAATCTCGGATGAAGTTGAAATTTTACACAATTATTTCTTTCACCTGACAGAACAAGATTCAATTAAAATAATATAACCAGTTAGTTAATGAACTAATGGTAATTAATTATTTTGTTTGGTATCTCAAACAAGGGAAAGAAATTGTTCTTGACTGATAAGGTGGTATAAAATGAGTTATACTTTGTACAGAGAAAAATTTGAGACTAACATTAGATAGCTATAAAACATACTATTGTCATAAGCACTTCGATGGCACAGTGGTTAGTGTGCTGACTAGAGGAGGCTTTAGCCCTCGAGTTCAAATTCAGGTAGTTCATTTATAATTTATATATATATATAAAGCATTTAAAAAACGATCATCCAGATATACCCTTCTTTCTCCTCCCACCCCTTTCTAACTGGTTAAGACTAGTGATAGGATCATAGCGAATTGAGAAAGCAAAAAGCATGAAATTGTGTTAAAGAAAAACAATTGTTAAAAATATTTGTAATCGCAGATTTATTATTGTTAGTCGATCCATTACAACTTTAATTATATGACTGATTCAAACTAATCGATACAACTACATTTAATATAAGCTTTGTTTTTTTTTTATAAAAAGAAAAGTATTTATTATTATTTTTGTTAGACTGCTACACATGTAAGACAGGATCTTGAATGGAGATTTCTTGGAAGCGAGCAATGTCGTTTTAGCGGAATGAGAAATGAAGATGGCCGATTTGGATTCCTTTTAATCGTTTTTCTAAAATATATTTTTATTTTTCATCGGCCGATGAAATTGAAAAAAAAACCAAATGTCTGGCAGACAAAACGTAGCATGTAGTCAACGTAAGCAAACAAACAGATTTTCTGTCACTCCACTCAGGGCCAGCCGTAGCCATAGGCCATTGTATTGCTAAGTTCAGTAAGGATAGACTACATTTACAAAAAGAAAAATGTTTCCTTTTTTTTTTAAAGAGAAAAAAATATTTAGTATGCATATAAGTGGAACATAATTTAAAACAACAATTAATAAGTAGTTTTTCATATTATCGCGTGAACTGCACGGCTGTGCAATGTCCATGAAACACTTAACTAAAGGACTTTTTTTTTTCTTACGGAAATTTTTCTTTTCTTGAGGCTTTGAATAAGAGATTGACCCTTTACAAAACAATTAGATCAATTAGATAATCATTATATGATATCAGTTAGGCCAGGTTCACATCTAACTTCACCTTCACCTATCCCTTGGTTTGCTGGACTGTTAAGGCACCACATAAGATCTGTCCACCTTCTTTCTCCATTTTTCTCTGTCATTTGTCTTTGATAGAATTTCATTCTGATATTCTTTCTGAAAACATTGAAACCTGCCTTTTTACCTGCCTGGGTGGACTACTTCGGGGGCCGATTTTCAGTTTGTGTTTCTACACAAACTGTCTTTGTAACTTTTTTTTGGTCTATTTCATTTGGGGCCATTGAATTCTCTTCGCCTAGGGCCTCCAACAATCTATGGCCGGCCCTATTTCACTATCCTTTTGTCACTTTACTGTTCTTCTGTCATTTCACTGTTCTGTCATTTCACACATTTCAAAGATAAGCGATAAGAAATAGCCCCTGTACAATCTCGGAATTTGAAGTCTTAAATTAACAAGAATGTCCAAGTGAAAACAAAAATGAATGAAAATATCAAAGATTGCTTTGGACAGCCATCTTTACTTGAGTTTTTACTTTCACGTTGTTTTTTCTCTTCTGCAATCTCATTCTATGGCTAAAGATGTGTTCAGTCACTTTCTAAACACAAATTTATGATCATATCTGAATTTTCACTTTCTAAACACAAATGTATGATCCTATCAATATTGTCACATATTGTGTTCACACTTATGTACCTAAAAGGTTTGGATTGAACATGATAACAAAAAAGGGGCGTGATTGAAAAACAAAAAGAGCGCACGAACTGATGATCCTTTCTATTTTAGTCTGGACAACGCACTCTACATCTTGATGAAGTGGTCCACCTGTTGAACGCTTGGCTGCTAACGCCATTTTAAGTTTTCAATTATCTTTGTGTAAAAAGATATATTTTTTTTGCTCCACAAGTATCGTCACAAAACATTCTGCCTGTTTAGGATAACTATTAAAGAGCGTGGAAAGTTCTAGGGCACGAGCTCTTCTGTTCCTGCCGAGGAATTTATGACGTCATACCGAGCAAGACCATTGATAAGTATGATGATTGTACGACAGAGGGAACAATACACTTCGTCTGACAACATTCTTTGTGAAGTAATCTAATGAAAGAGCCTGTTATCTGTCAGCACTCTTTGTGAAGTAATCAAATGAAGATATAGATTCTTATGAGATTATTTTTTTTAAAGATGTGGCCTTTTTTGTATATTTTTATAGGCCCATTATATGTAATTTTTTTCCCCTAAAAGCAATAGACGTTAAAAATATGTGTACATTTCTCTCATCTCATCATATGACTTCTCTTCTACATCTGTCTCCCTTGAAGTCTAGATCTAGGCAGCTTAATAGTTTATGTACATCTAAGTTTATATGTTGTTGGTTTTTAAAAAGATTGAATGTGTTCAATAGTAGGCCTACCCCAAGAGACAACTCGTAGACCAGCTTCGCATTTCTTGTGTATTCGAACTTTTTGACTCTCCACCTAGACTTAAATATACATTTGTCTCTTCCGTTACGTGGCATTCTTGTCAACTAGATTTAGTACTGTGCACGTCTTAGGTTTTTCAACGAAGGGAAATAAAAGCCATTCTATTTTTTTTCCCCCACAAAGTAGTCACTACAAATTTGAATTGAACATTAGCATATACAAAGATCAATGCTTAGAGTTATACCTTTCATAATGAATGTGGGTTCAATAAAAACACATTAAACAAGCTTAGCTTCATTGATTTGCATGTCTCTGTGGATGTGTGTTTGCGGGGCGCGCGCCTTGCACGTTGCTCACCATATTAACACTCCATTGAGCGTGAGTGTTTGCACTTATCTATAAAACTCAGTTCTGTGACATATGTCTGACTCGCTGATGCATGACAAAGTAGTGTAACTTACACAAGTCAAATTTAATGGAGCGTTAACATTGGCCAAAGAGTTCGGGAAGGGATTTAGATCAAACTCCATTCAGCAAACGTAGTGAGTTGACTTATTGCTGTGATAGAGACAAATCGTGTTGACTTATTGCTGTAATAGAGACAAATGATCCCGTGTTAACATTTGAGCTGAAACAAACTGTTTTTTTTTATGTGTAAATATTTACGTTTGAGCTGGGTTTTAAATAGGATTTTATTTCTTTGGATACATTCTTTAACATCAGAACTTTCTGTCTTCATTATTGGACTAGGGCAAATAAAACAAACACATTCAATTATTAGCTCTGACTTTAAACAAACACTGAGTGGCACAATGAAATAAAGTAGAGGCCTAGATGATTATTGTCTAACACTCATTGTTCTAAAAGTTGTCACAGAATGGAGTTAATCCACTAGAAACTCTGAGTGAATCCCATTATGTTGTCGATACTGTAAAACATTTCGTTTTTTAAGATTTCTTTAGCGAGACGTTCATCTCAAGAGAGGCCCAAATTCCTCTTCTCTTTCATCCAAGTTTTCCTTTACAAAAATACTTCATTCACGGTGTAAAAGTAAAATGGAGGAAAAATTTGTATACTTTTTTTTTTTAAATACCTGATAGGGCCAACCTCTACAATACCTTGCTTATGCCGAGGACATTGCCTTATTGGGTAAAGAAACCTCTGACATCGCTAGAGCCTTCATACAACTAGAAGAAGCATCTCGACCAGCAGGACTTGAGGTCAATGACAGTAAAACCAAGTACATCGCAATGACAAGAGACAATCAAACAGAGGGACAATATATTAAAATCAAAGACCACGAATTTGAAAACGTCCAAACTTTCAAATATCTAGGAAGTACAATTGATTTCAAAAATGACCTACTAACAGAAATAAAGGAAAAAATAGCAGGAGGCAACAGGGCATTTTATAGCACCCACCATTTACTTAAGAGCAAAACAATTTCAAGAAAAACCAAGGAAATAATATACAAAACCATAATAAGACCAGCAGCAATGTATGCAAGTGAGACCTGGACACTGACTAAGATATCTGAAAATTTACTTAATACTTGGGAAAGAAAAATTCTTAGGAAAATCTATGGTGCCATACAGGATGAAACAGGGTGGAGGACACGCACTAACCATGAGATATATCAATTGTATGAAGACCCACCAATAAAAAAAATAAAATCGTATACAGGCAAAAACCGAAAAGGCAGGCGACCCAAAGGCAGACCCCGAATGCGATGGATTGATGATGTGGAAGCAGATCTGAAGCAGCTTGGGGTTAGGGCGTGGAGACGAAAGGCCCAGGAGAGATCTGAATGGAAGGATGTGTTGAAGCAGGCCAGAGTCCTCCATGGGCGGTCATGGGCTGTAGCGCCACTGGGATGGATGGATGGGGTTAATGTCTAATTAACTATTGCTACAAATGTACATACTGTAACAGTGTTGTAACATACAACAACAGCAGCAAAAACAACAAAAAACAAACACCACCTGATCTATTTCAACAGCCACGAAGCGCCTTCACCAAGATCCTCAATGTCAGGACGTTTATCGCTAGTCCTTTCAAACACTTGAAAATGAAACTGGGCGTTAAATCGCGTGTCACGCTTGGCAGGAAAAGAAAGCTTTTCGCCAAATTGAATGCAATGGATAGGCTCGCGTATTACTGTAAGAAAAAGTCAATCTATAAACCGAGACAAGAATCTATTACATTACCAATTGACAAGTCTAATTGCCGCGCAAAACACTTGTTTAAATTCTCATTGAAAGTAACGGCACATTTACATCGCCTATCTTCTTTTTTCTGCCTAAATTGACTTACATTAGATAGGAGAGTTAAACAAAGCGTAAGTACTATTTCCACTTATTTCATTCCGCATGAGCCGTACTAATAGGTAATGCGTATCTAACAAGATGAATGCAAGAAATATAGTCTAAGGCCTAGCGTATTCTCTTGTCAACTGTGGTAAAACGAAAATGCATTCTTTCCATTTGATCGTTTCCGCCTTTCAAGGACAGGAAGACAGGTAAAGAGAATTCGGAAAATGGTGAGGGAGGGCGGTGGCTAATGTAAACATTTTAGTTGCAGCGCACAACCTTTGACCCTCTTCAACTAAATAAGTGTCATGTAGTTGAGTTGATACACTTCGAGTTTTAGATGTAGGGGCCTATATTTCAAATTCAACCAGGACCTATATAAAGGTCACATATTGGTGGAAAACTAATCATTTCCAGTGAATACCTTTTTTTTTTCTTTCTTGTATCAACATTTTGACTATTTTCTATAAGTAGATTTATATATTTATACGTTTTTTTTTAAATATTTCAATTCATTTTCAAGTGAACTGAAGAGTTTTTGTGACTTTTTATGCGGTCTCCGTAAAATAAATCCGTCCTCAGTTTCGTGCTATCTTTCTGTTCGCCTGTCAGTTCGTCCGTCTGTCTTTCACACCCAGATTTAAAAGTGAAAAGCTTTAATCAGGTTTCTCGCTGCAAAGATTAGCGACGCAATCATATGGTTTGATAACAATTGATACAAATAAGACCAGTCCTAAGGAAGCTTTAAATAGGTTCTCAAAATAGTTGCAACGTTACCGTTTGTTTAGGCAATTTTCTATTCATAGAGCTACATTTTCAAAATAAAATTTAAGATATAGATTCTAGATAGATGTACAATATGTTTGAAGTGTGACAATCTGTCGAAGGCGTAAGCAAATACTCAAAAACTTTTTTTTATCTAGCAGTACTTGTTATTCAGCAACTTATATGTGTGTTCGTGTGTGGGTACTTATGACCCGTTGGGACTGCCCATGAGTTTGCGTCCATCACAAACTTTCTTGACTATCTACATTTGTTAAATATTGATGACTTTAATTGTTTTGTGGTCATAAAGCTATAAAAGTAACGCAAAATCTTGTTTAAAATGTTTACCATAAGGCTAGTTATCATTTTCTAAAATATTCTTTTCTCCTCCAGATGCTGTGTATCGTCTATTGTATAGCACTTGCTTGTTTAACCCAGTTCACACAAGCCGGCCAGGAGAATTTGCAAACCTTTTGCACCATTCTGAACCAGACTTCGGAAAATACAAACACGTGCTTCGAAAAGCCAAACAATGTTGAACGTGACCCCAATGACCCCGTGGACCCGTTCATTGTCACTTACATATGCTGCCTCAACGCTTTTAATGATGTGGTGTATAACTACATTCCATTCATAGATACCGACTTTCTACTGGACATCTACCACATGACGAACGAGAACGTCCTGATAGACATTGCCAAATTTCTACAAATGTGCAACCGAATCCCCAACGATCCGTACAGTCATTCCGACTATAATTTCTGGGCTGATAACGGCAGAGTTTCGTCCAAATGTAATTCGTAAAAAGAAATTTAAAACTAACTTATTGACGGGAGGATGCAGACATTCATTTATTTTCAACAACATCATCAGTCATTATGTAGACCAGTGTTTCCCAAACTGTGTTCCGCGGAACCCTTATGGAATAATTAACTAGTAGGCCACCACGTGAATTAATCTCTATTAAAAAAAAATAAGCAAAGTGTTCCGCTAAATACTCAGAATGTGCGAAGTGTTCCGTTAAGGATAAAGTTTGGGAAACACTGATCTAGACCACTCTTTTATTGAAAACATTCAGGATTTAAAGTTTTTCAAAATCGTTTAGCGTTCTACAATGGCAGTCATTTCAAGTAAAAGCTGGAGAATGAGTCTTCTACACTAACCAGAAAGGAGAATCATTTTTACTTATCAAAATATAATTACCCCTTAGTAGGACAAAACATTCGTATTTGTTTAGGAATTCTGTAAACAATTAAGTTCAAGAAAACGAAATCAAATTCAATTAAAAAGAAACCAAATTAAATATCCAGAAACCAAATCGAATATGAGCAAATCTATTCGATTAAACGAGCATACTGTGTGTGTGTGTAGATAGATATATGTTATTAAATGTTTAATAGAAAAAACTGGGCTTTAATATAAGAAAATGAACTTCTGTTTAGCGAGGTTTGACAATAGCACTTCGAATTAGGCTCGGACAGAGAAAAAGAAACAAATATCTTGAAGTTTTGATTCTGTTTTGGCTCAAGTAGTAACCATTCATTTAGATGTTGTTGTTGTTTTTCTATTATTATTATATAGACATTGTACATTATTATTTCTTCCTTCTTTAACAATATTGTAATGAAGTTATCATTTGCCCTTTTCTCCGTGTGTTCAATATGAAACCACTCCCTATTAATAGAAACGGGAGAGCGACTTTATAGCATAGATTGAATTAGATTCTAGACGCTTAGATCTAGATCATGATCCAGCTCTACCATGGGAAGTACATTAGAAAAAATAAATGATTAGTTCCGTTTTAGCCAATTCTTTGAATATAAATAGGCTATTCTCCCTTTGAGAATTGGACTAATTAAAGAGTTAATGCTGACGCATGACGATGATACGTTGTTAAAATATTTCTTTCACTTTTTTGTTTAATAATTCATCGTGTTTTCTTTCATACTATAAATTCCACAAACACGGGTAGAGTGACAAGGTAAGGCGTTTTGTTTTTTAAACCTTATAATATTGAAATTTGTTTTAACCATAATTGGGTTTGTTTTTTCCGCCCCATCATTTCTTACGACGCTAAACGTTACCGGGTGTCTCCGGGATAATGAATCTGGGCGAAACGCTCAAAGTTTAGCATAGGCCGCCCTAAGTCGTAGAACGACTATGGTTCATCTCGAACACTTTTTCATGTGACTGTGGAGACCTATTTTGGAGAGACACCCCCGTCCATATATATCGAGGGTTAAGGCGAGTTGCCAGTAAGGAATGACTTTTGGATGCGATTGTCCTCCATTCGGTGAACATGTCCAAATCAGCGCAGGCGGCGTTGTCTGAGGGCTGTAAAGATGCTGGGAAGACCCGTTCGAGCAAGGATCTCAGTTTTGCACACTCTCTCTTGCCATGTGATTTTCTAGATCCTTCGGAGGCATTGCAAGTGGAATGAGTTTAGGCCACCCTAGCTTCAGATTTATATCATTTACTGGAAACAAAAATAAGAGGGAGCTAACGATGGCGGCTAAACGAAGCGACACTATCATTCTCTATGTAACTCGACATGTTACTACATTGATTTTGTTTATGTTACATTATTTCTGATTTCTGTTATAATTTAACGGTGTACAGTGGCCTATGGGGTTAGGTTTAGAGTAGAACAACTATAATGTTTTCCTTTTATAATTTCTTAATTGGATTAGATTTGGTTACATTTTGTTAGACTCGGCAAGGTTTGGCATTTTTCTTTTCAACTTGTAAAACAATAGGCCTATAATTGATCAAGTTCTACAACCCAGCCTGTTGAATGCTTACATTTTTTATATACCCTTTGAACTTAACATTTTTTTTCCTAAGATATCATTCAATAGTTTTATTTATTCAAATACCATTAACCATTTCAATGTCCGATTGGGCCTTTTGCTTAGATTAGAAAAGGCTAATATCTTTTTGTATTATATGATAAAAATGTAATTATTAGTATTACTTTCATATTTATATAAATTTTTCATTAAAAAAAAAAGATTTCCTATAACCAAGTCATTTAAACTTTTTTTTTTAAACTGAAATATTGGAGCAAAGAACCAAGACAGATTGGCCATTGCTAACATATCCCAATATAGTTAAACAGAATAGCACCTGCCCATCGTCTTCCCTTGTGGTTCATAGGAGGTCACGTGACCTTATAAAATTGTATTAAAAAAAAACAACTTTTGTGGGAATGAAGACCCAAATTATTCAAAGTCTGGGTTCTGAAATGACAAACTCTTGGTTTATGTCATCACATAGCGCGAATCATGAAGCAAACATCTAGACTAACAGTAGCTAAATATAGTCCCAAAAGGCATGTCTCGCGACAATCACGACCTGTTTGTTGAGTGTATCGTTACGCCAATATCTTCCAGTCTACGCCAAAGTAAATCATACTTAAGGAAAGAAAAAAAAAAGGTCACCCAGAAAGTTGTAATTCTTTGTGCCATAGGGGTTTACAACATGCAGAAAGTGCTTTTTTAAGTATTATGATACATATTGTAGAGTACATTTTGCGTGGGAGAATATTCATAAGTTGTGTTTTAGTTTTAGGGTTGAGACCAAATAAGTATTTGTAGTAGGTTTTTGTCTAACGTAATGTTTTAGTTTTAGGGTTGAGACTAAATAAGTAGGCCTATCTGTAGTAGGTTTTTGTCTAACGTAATGTTTTAGTTTTAGGGTTGAGACCAAAGAAGTATCTGTAGTAGGTTTTTGTCTAACGTAATGTTTTAGTTTTAGGGTTGAGACCAAAGAAGTATCTGTAGTAGGTTTTTGTCTAACGTAATGTATTTAGTTTTAGGGTTGAGACCAAAGAAGTATTTGTAGTAGGTTTTTGTCTAACGTAATGTTTTAGTTTTAGGGTTGAGACCAAAGAAGTATTTGTAGTAGGTTTTTGTCTAACGTAATGTTTTAGTTTTAGGGTTGAGACCAAATAAGTATCTGTAGTAGGTTTTTGTCTAACGTAATGTTAGATTTGCTGTCTTAAAAAAATATCTAGACTAACTTTAACTTTTATTAAATCTGTCAAACGTATGTTATGATTTTACAAATAGCCTATCTATTTCACTGCAGTCAGATATTTTATTTGTTATTTGTTGGTTTAGGCACAATTCTATTCCAAGACACAGTTAAAGCTATAACAATTAAGTTCGTGCCCAGTTCCCATTTTTTTTTTATCATTTCGTATAATTTACTAATTTATGAGAGTATTATGATTATAATAAATATATTTTACACTCAATTTAATTTGTTGCTGTCTTTTTTTATTACTAAAATGTTCTATCACTTATTATAAATAATAGCTATGTTCACCTCAAATAATTTTAGCTCAACGCTCTGAAATAATGTTTCTTAATTAGCAACAAAAATAGAGTTGCTAATCTACCAACATTTGAGAAGCACTGGCCCAATGCTACAAACTTTATTAGTCTATGAAACCGAGTTTCACACTGTAGTCCAGGATATCTCATTACAGATGAATCAAGTTTCTGTTGGTAAAAATTATGTTTGTTAGCTCTTTAGATCATCGTTTTAACTCTCCACAAGTGAAATACACTTAATCTATGAATGCAATGAGTTTGAACTCTCCACAAGTGAAAAGCACTTGATCTATGAATGCAATGAGTTTGAACTCTCCACAATTGAAATACACTTAATCTATGAATGCAATAAGTTTGAACTCTCCACAAGTGAAAAGCACTTAATCTATGAATGCAATGAGCTATAACTTGCCACTTGGTACCCAGCTCTGACTTCTTTGCTCCTCTCTCAAATGCATATAACATTATAACAGCACAAAGGCAATAAATGACAATGTAAAAAAAACAACCAAATAAAAAATATGGGATTCCTTTATTTCTCAATATTCAACACATAGCTTTTAAGTCTATAGCTCATTTGGCAAGGGAAGTATGTATATCACAAACAAATCACATGATCTTTTCTCAATGAGTGACTGTCATATAGAAATGCAGTCATCAAAGTTTACAAAACAACAGCCATGAATACAAATACCAGTAGGTATTAAAAAAACAACAACACATGAATGACATTCAGTTAATATTTAATTGGACTACTGTGCACTACCATAGTGACCTACTAATATACATAGTAAAGAAAACTACAAGACTACTATAAGTTTGGCTATGATTAAATAGTGTACATTTAATGAGAAGATTTAATGCTAGTGGTAATGTGGTTTAGTCAAAGTATCACAGATTTCTCAGCTTTGAAAGGGAGACAAAAAAAATAAGTGGAGAGAATCCTGTAAACAACGACAAGTTGTAAAGTGGAATGTTCAGTTCAAAAAGTATAATGAATAATAGTGTCTGTAAAAAAAAAATACACAATGTATATATATATATATATTTGGCCTTTGTACAGTAATAATGTCTACTGCATATTCAATGTATGTTAACATACATAATTTGTATTACACATAATGTTTGTCTAAAGCATACACAGAGAATCAGGAAAAAAGATGTTTCAAAAGAAAGATTGAACAAAGAGAGTTTTTGTTATTACATGTGGAATACTGGATGCTTATAACAATGTTTGAGACAAATGATGCAGGACCACCACCTTCATCCTCCATGGAAACTGCTGTTAGAACCAGTCCTTATCACATTTACAAATTAAAAGAGTTAGTCCTTACATTACTATTTTAAGTTCCTAAGCATGCATTAGGTTCCAACAAGATAATAATTAATCAAAGTTGTATTGGAAGTTACAGAACGATGAATGATAGAAAAAAATCTTCTCCGTATTTGACAAGGAACTAGACATATAACAACTATTTGACAAGCACGTCATAGAGCAATTAAGAGCTGCCATTTCTGATTCCCGAATATATGAATGAGAAAGATGGAGAAATGTTATTGACGAATATAAAAATGTCAGGCTACAGAAAGCAAAAGAAGTTAACTGGCAGAGTTGGTAGAGTAGTACTCCAAAATAATACATGATACTATGGTGACAGATCTAGTTTCAAAAGGCCTAGGTAAAATCTTGACATGAAATTACAAAAAAATTAATTTTAAGATTAGTGAATTTTAAATTTCTGTGTATATAAAAGTAATTTAGTTCATTACATAGCAGTGTGATCCGTAAACTCAACTTGGAGCCCAGTTTTGATGACTGGAGGTCAGGCCAGAGCCTAAGTGTATTACTAGCTCTTTATTACACAAAAACATAAACAATCACATGCACATTCACTTAACAACTTTATACACAAGATGGAAATAACAACAGTTTGGCAAGAAAGAAATATAAACAAGAGAACATTATGTAGAAATAATGTAGGCTTTTTTATATAATATACATGACCAAAAACTGAGGGTCCAAGAGAATCATTACAGTAATACAAAGTGTACATGCAATAAAGAGAAAGATATATGAACATTAAAAGTCTAACCAAGAGCATTACCGATATTTGGGTATAGAGTGAAACAAAAGTGCTGTCAATCAAAACACTTTGGCACTCCCACCTTTCTTTGCCCCTCCCCATTCTTTAACCTTCCAACAATACTGATTTTTTAAAAATATAAGTAATGAGGTGAATATAATGTATAAACATAATAGCAATGGTATTTCCTAGAAGAAGAAAAAACCAATACATTAACAATTGCTAAGGTAATGGGAACATTATTTATACCAGTACGTAGGATGACTTAAGACTTTAACTGTTCTATTTGATTGTCAGATACAGTTTTAAAAAATGTTTAGTACAAATAATGAAGCAAGACACAGGGGCTGGAGGGTAAGACAAACAATAAATGTGTGGAACTTAACCTGCACCAGTCTCTTCTCAACAACTGCCACAGAAACAATTTGAAAAAAGGCAGTTATCATTTAACATACATTTTTTAAAATAGTAATATTGGCCATTTTGAGAAAAAAAAGTCAGGTAAATAGATCATAACTAAAATATCATACAATATTATATTTTGAAAATATAGCTTTTATATAGAGATAAAAGGATACATAGAGTCTATAAATATCTGGGATGCAATACTGATAGAAGTCTTAGCACAAAGAGTTTACATGAGTAAAAAGTGATCTCAGTATTTCTACATTCATTAATAGAAAAGTAAGCAAGCACAGTCATTTATAATCAGAACTAAGGACTTTGAACACTAGTATGAAAAAACACAACATTCAAAGTCAAAGTCGTATCACTGGAATAATCTAAAAGTTGTCTATGCTGAAAGTAAGCCTGGAGTTTCTTAGTGTCTAAGTCATATGGTCTATTTCTTTTGTAGCATCCAAAGTCCTCTTGGTGTCTAAGTCATATGGTCTATTTCTTTTGTAGCATTTAAAGTCCTCTTGGTGTCTAAGTCGTATGGTCTATTTCCTTTGTAGTATCCACAGTCCTCTTGGTGTCTAAGTCATATGGTTTATTTCCTTTGTAGTATCCACAGTCCTCTTGGTGTCTAAGTCATATAACCTATTTCAATTGTTGTGTCCACAGTCCCAAGTATGCTAAGTCTTGGCATCCAAAGGTCAGCCCCAGCTATCTGGCTCAGTAGGTGTCCTTGGGATGAATCTAGCACGGAACTCTTCATCACTCAAAGAGAGCGGGGGTGGTGTGTGGCACTGTGTCACAGGGTCCTCTGAGTTGAACTCTTTTGTCGGTGTACAGGCAGAGATTCTGACA
Organism: Biomphalaria glabrata; assembly: GCF_947242115.1. Taxonomy (NCBI): domain Eukaryota; kingdom Metazoa; phylum Mollusca; class Gastropoda; family Planorbidae; genus Biomphalaria; species Biomphalaria glabrata. Next base: position 17,072,425 of record NC_074713.1, on the reverse strand, counting down.
TGGTTCTTTTTTCTTCCATTGGAAGAAGGGCTAGAAGACCTCAATATTCCATTAGGGCTAGAAGACCTCAATATTCCATTAGGGCTAGAAGACCTCAATATTCCATTAGGGCTGGAAGACCTCAATATTCCATTAGGACTGGTTGATCTTAGAACTCCACTTCCCTTCTGCAAATACAAAAACTTTTTTGGTTGCATTAAATGTACAATTTTGTTGGCATTAAGAAAAAGAATTGAAAAGAATAACACACCCTTCCACACCCCCCCCCCCAAAAAAAAAAAACCCACAAAAAACTAAGAACTCTTTAAAGAGCAATACTAAGAAAACAGAGTAACTTCTAGCAGGAAACACACAAGGTTAGAAGTGGGACACACTGAGCCACCAACTATCCAAAATGTTTCATAGATCGCATTCAACAAGATCTAATACGTTCAGCCTACATTCAACAAGATCTAATACGTTCAGCCTACATTCAACAAGATCTAATACGTTCAGCCTACATTCAACAAGATCTAATACGTTCAGCCTACATTCAACAAGATCTAATACGTTCAGCTTACATTCAACAAGATCTAATACGTTCAGCTTACATTCAACAAGATCTAATACGTTCAGCCTACATTCAACAAGATCTAATACGTTCAGCCTACATTCAACAAGATCTAATACGTTCAGCCTACATTCAACAAGATCTAATACGTTCAGCCTACATTCAACAAGATCTAATACGTTCAGCTTACATTCAACAAGATCTAATACGTTCAGCCTACATTCAACAAGATCTAATACGTTCAGCCTACATTCAACAAGATCTAATACGTTCAGCCTACATTCAACAAGATCTAATACGTTCAGCCTACATTCAACAAGATCTAATACGTTCAGCCTACATTCAACAAGATCTAATACGTTCAGCCTACATTCAACAAGATCTAATACGTTCAGCCTACATTCAACAAGATCTAATACGTTCAGCTTACATTCAACAAGATCTAATACGTTCAGCTTACATTCAACAAGATCTAATACGTTCAGCCTACATTCAACAAGATCTAATACGTTCAGCCTACATTCAACAAGATCTAATACGTTCAGCCTACATTCAACAAGATCTAATACGTTCAGCTTACATTCAACAAGATCTAATACGTTCAGCCTACATTCAACAAGATCTAATACGTTCAGCTTACATTCAACAAGATCTAATACGTTCAGCTTACATTCAACAAGATCTAATACGTTCAGCTTACATTCAACAAGATCTAATACGTTCAGCCTACATTCAACAAGATCTAATACGTTCAGCTTACATTCAACAAGATCTAATACGTTCAGCTTACATTCAACAAGATCTAATACGTTCAGCTTACATTCAACAAGATCTAATACGTTCAGCCTACATTCAACAAGATCTAATACGTTCAGCCTACATTCAACAAGATCTAATACGTTCAGCCTACATTCAACAAGATCTAATACGTTCAGCCTACATTCAACAAGATCTAATACGTTCAGCCTACATTCAACAAGATCTAATACGTTCAGCCTACATTCAACAAGATCTAATACGTTCAGCTTACATTCAACAAGATCTAATACGTTCAGCTTACATTCAACAAGATCTAATACGTTCAGCTTACATTCAACAAGATCTAATACGTTCAGCTTACATTCAACAAGATCTAATACGTTCAGCTTACATTCAACAAGATCTAATACGTTCAGCCTACATTCAACAAGATCTAATACGTTCAGCCTACATTCAACAAGATCTAATACGTTCAGCCTACATTCAACAAGATCTAATACGTTCAGCTTACATTCAACAAGATCTAATACGTTCAGCCTACATTCAACAAGATCTAATACGTTCAGCCTACATTCAACAAGATCTAATACGTTCAGCTTACATTCAACAAGATCTAATACGTTCAGCCTACATTCAACAAGATCTAATACGTTCAGCTTACATTCAACAAGATCTAATACGTTCAGCCTACATTCAACAAGATCTAATACGTTCAGCCTACATTCAACAAGATCTAATACGTTCAGCCTACATTCAACAAGATCTAATACGTTCAGCTTACATTCAACAAGATCTAATACGTTCAGCCTACATTCAACAAGATCTAATACGTTCAGCCTACATTCAACAAGATCTAATACGTTCAGCCTACATTCAACAAGATCTAATACGTTCAGCCTACATTCAACAAGATCTAATACGTTCAGCCTACATTCAACAAGATCTAATACGTTCAGCCTACATTCAACAAGATCTAATACGTTCAGCCTACATTCAACAAGATCTAATACGTTCAGCTTACATTCAACAAGATCTAATACGTTCAGCTTACATTCAACAAGATCTAATACGTTCAGCTTACATTCAACAAGATCTAATACGTTCAGCCTACATTCAACAAGATCTAATACGTTCAGCCTACATACCTTTTTTTCTTTGAACTTTTGTAATGAAAAAAAAACAACTTGAAGGCACTTTATGTATAGCATTTGGAAAAAAAAATGGGTCCAAAATACCAGACAAAAAAAATTATAAACGAATGACTTTATCTTAATCGACACGAAGAGAAATTCATTCGATAAATCATTTAGACAAGAGTGAGAATAACAAGATGTTTGGAAAGCCAAGAATTGTATTTTTAAAAAAACAAGCAAAACACAATCTTTGTTTTTTTCCAACCGCGTACTATTTTTCTCTCGAAAAACGTGGCAGTTAGATTAAACTATCTAGTGACAATCTAGTCGCTGCACTGGTTAACACATGCACTGTACACCAGACAGCCTTAAAGAGGCACTGGAGCTCAGAGTGTAAACGAAGATTTGAACAATGCATGTGCACGTTAGAGAGGGCTGGCTATTTGAACAACTTATGTGCACGATTCGTCAAGATAATCGAATCAGCCTGACCTTTCCCAGCCCAAACAAGCTTGATAGATTCTGTGTCGAGATCAAATCCCTAGAGTTTGGCGCGATACGCAATACAAATGGTTAGTTTTATCAACAAATCCGTGCCATCTGATTGACAGAGTAATCGATACCGCCACATTAGGACGGATGGAAACAAAGTATCTCGCTAATTGTTGTGGACTTCAAACAATGAAAGGTGTTGATCCCGCCATGGATGGGCGTCGTGAGGTCACTTGATCCGTTGTCTTAAGCACACAGACTAAGTAATTGTCGGCTGTCACATGGCAAAACACACTGACTAAATGATTGTCTGCTGTCACATGGCAAAACACACTGACTAAATAATTGTCTGCAGTCACATGGCAAAACACACTGACTAAATGATTGTCTGCTGTCACATGGCAAAACACACTGACTAAATAATTGTCTGCAGTCACATGGCAAAACACACTGACTAAATAATTGTCTGCAGTCACATGGCAAAACACACTGACTAAATGATTGTCTGCTGTCACATGGCAAAACACACTGACTAAATGATTGTCTGCAGTCACATGCCTTCATCATACAGACAAATTAAATGTCTGCAGATACATGCCTAAAACACACAGACTAAAATGAGACAAATCTTCTACAATCTAAATCTAAGTCCAGATCACTGACTGACTGATACATCCCTCATTCTCCTACTTGCTGTGGACGAGATCAAATCACGAACATTTCACTTGCTAGTATGTAACTTGCGCCTAGAACAACTAAGCCATTTTCACAATCAAAAACAAGGCGGTGTTAGATAGCTAGTTGAGTTAGTTGGGTTGCGCACTTTGTTAGACCGGCAGTGAACGTACATTGTATAGTGACGACATAGACTTTGGGTTAGAGACTAGAATAGACTTTTAGAAATCAGTTACTGCTAGACTTTTGAGGGGTAAACATCGTTGTTAGTGACGGACTAGACTGTGGCCCATTCTACATTAAACATTGTTTGAAGTTCACCTTGAGTCAACTTGATTCATTGAGTCTTTGTTCCAGTTGGTACCTGTTTATTCTTGTGAAGGATTAGCTTGCTCCAAGAGCTCGCGAGTGTAATACATCCTACAAGGTACTCATGCACATAGTATAATTGAGTACCGGGTAACGTTAGAAATACTTCAAGTACATCTGAGTTACACATGCATCCTTTTCATCGGTTAAATTTACCAAAAACGATTTTTTATTCGCAATTTTGACCCAATATGTTTTTTGAAGCCGACATCTAAATGTCTTTAAAATACTAAATTATATTTTCTTCCGCTTTAAGCACGTATTAACACTTTTTTGGTGCGTAATCTTCTAGCGTTCCAGTTTTTATTTATGTTTTTTTATTTATGTTAATTTCTACACAGATCTATATCTAAATCTAATTCTACTCTAGATCTATGACTGACAAAATAAAATAGTGTAATGCTGACTGTTCCACTGAATAATACAAATTCATAACAAAAGATTCAGGTGAAACTAACCAGAAAAGAGTTATCGTTATGCGCTTTTGGAATTCAAGGTCCGCCGATCCATTAGAGCAGTGTTTCCCAGGCTGTGAGGCCTGACTAGATGTTCCATTAGAGCAGTGTTTCCCAGGCTGTGAGGCCTGACTAGATGTTCCATTAGGGCAGTGTTTCCCAGACTGTGAGGCCTGACTAGATGTTCCATTAGAGCAGTGTTTCCCAGACTGTGTTCCGCGAGGCCTGACTAGATGTTCCATTAGAGCAGTGTTTCCCAGGCTGTGAGGCCTGACTAGATGTTCCATTAGAGCAGTGTTTCCCAGACTGTGAGGCCTGACTAGATGTTCCATTAGAGCAGTGTTTCCCAGACTGTGTTCCGCGAGGCCTGACTAGATGTTCCATTAGAGCAGTGTTTCCCATACTGTGAGGCCTGACTAGATGTTCCACGAACTACTGGAATAATTAACTAGTAGGCCTACACGTGAATTCATCTCCAAGTAAATGCAGAAAAAAAAATTCTTGGTAACTAAATTCTAAAACATCACTATGAACTTTGACCTGTTCTAGATTCTGACTCTAAACAAAGATGTAATAAAAGATTCACCATTCATTGATTTCTGGTCGAGTTTTTCTGAGGAGTAACTTTACACCTTCAGTTATCCATTAGTCTGTTGGACCGTTGGGGCACCACATACAATGTGTCAACCGTCTTTCTCCATTCCTGTCTTTGCCTTTTCTTCTTTTTTCCCGGTACTGCTCCCTGATGGAATGTCTTTGCAAGCCCCCGAAGACCTTGTAATATGGCATAGAGTTTGATTTTCCTTTTTTTTTTTTAAACCAAAGTTAGCAGATCATCGTGGGGTCCTGTCTCTAATCTCTTCGTTTGTGATGCGGTCTTTCAATTCTTTTGTAGCACGTCTATTCCATTGCTAGGATTCTCCTCTCTGGCTCTGCAGTCAGCGTCCAAGGCTCTCAAACATATAAATATGTGGCCATGACCAGGAAGCGCATCAGTCTGACTTTGGTATCGACCTCGGAGCTATCGTCTAAGATGAGGGAACCAAACCAGAACTACTGGCCCAAATACCACAGTAGCACTAGCACTGAAGAGTACTGAAGAGTACCACAACATTTTAAAACAAGCGGATAGAGGGAGAGGTTTCTTTATACTGCAGTTTCACAGAACTTATCAGAGAGAAACAGGATTTTCTTATGTTGCAATGACTATAGAAACTGGTTTCAACGCCATGACAGATATTAGAATTCAGCTTACCAATATCGTGACTAATATTTATATCATATCTATATCTATCTATAATATTTATATTATAACTATATCTGTAAGTTTTTTTACTGTACAAAATTATACACCTAGAATATGGTTTATTTTTTTTTGTTTTAAATGTAACAATAAAATACAAATCCAACCTAAAAAACAAACAAACAAATAAAAGTTTTCGTAGGAGGCGTGGTCGAGAGGCTAAGTACGCTTGAACTTGGCTACCTATGAAGAGGGCTCGAGGTTCGACACCCGACTCGTGTTTACTTAGCGCCTAAAGGCAGCAAGGAAAACCTTCACCCAGATAACCCCCCCCCCTCCCCACTGGTCCACTAATGAAATTGGACCATAGCACTCTAAGCATGCTATAAGCATGAAAGTAGCGCTAAATAAAAGCTTTAATTTATTTTATTGAAATACCACGAATGTGCAAGGTGTTCCGTAAGGGGAAAAGTTTGGGAAACACTGCATTAGAGTCAACTGTATTGAGACTTGATAGGATTACATTATCATTAGAGTCTACTGTATTGAAACTTGACAGGATTACATTATCATTAGAGTCTACTGTATTGAGACTTGACAGGATTGCATTATCATTAGAGTCTACTGTATTGAGACTTGACAGGATTGCATTATCATTAGAGTCTACTGTATTGAGACTTGATAGGATTGCATTATCATTAGAGTCTACTGTATTGAAACTTGACAGGATTGCATTATCATTAGAGTCTACTGTATTGAGACTTGATAGGATTACATTATCATTAGAGTCTACTGTATTGAAACTTGACAGGATTGCTATATGAAACAGAGTTAAGCTACAGAACAAAAACTCCGACTAAATTAAGTCAATGTATTGACTTCCAATATCTGAACAAAATATCCCTTGACGACTCAGAATTATTTCAATGCCGAACATCAGACTAACTAGTTGTTCTTCTTTTGACCAACTATATCTTTGTTTAAAAACTGATATTCATACTATCAATCTACAGACGTCATTTGTTCGAGTTAACGACTACATGCTCTACACTCAAACTAATACCTTGGGCAAGTCTACATAATCGTACATAGAACCAAAAACAAACTTTTTTAATATCGGAACACCCATGGTGAACATTTCCGATACACGAAAGTCAGCCAAGCGATCCATCTGTTTATCAACACACACACACACGCACATGCATTCAGTCAGATCGAGTATTATCGCTTTGAAAAAAAAAAAAACTGAACAGAACATTTCTCCGCCACCTCAACAGATGGAGACATATTGCTGAGATCAACGAAATCAAAATTGTATTAAAAGCCAAACTGTCGGAGGGCGGGAACCAGCCAATGAAACTCATAAATCAAGGATTAAAAAGAAACCTTTTCAGTCACCGAAAGAGTTCCTTCGAAGGGGGAGTAACTTATCAGAGGCCACAGATTGGAGAAGAGAAATGTACAGGGCTACAGAAGAGAAAAAGATCTTTAAAAAAAAAGTAAAAAGGAACTTTAAAATTTATGAGCTTTATTGCAATTTAATATAACGGTTTCCTTTTGTTCTTGAAGTGTGTGGGTTAAAAAAAATTTAATGTATTTCTTTAGAAGTTTGAATCTCTGGCCTGGCAATGTTCGAATTGTGGTTGTGACATTGTATATTGTACAGGAAGTCGACCCGAATATTTAATTTTCATTGTAGCGAAGAATGTTCTAGACACGAAGAAAACCGACACAAAAAAGTGTCAGGAGATGATTCTGGATTGGGGATGCATTAGTTGCATCAAATAGTGTCAGAAGATAATACTGGATTGAGGAAGTTTTTTTTATCAAATAGTGACAGAGGATGATTCGGTTTTGGGGATGCTTGCCACGAGATAATTCTAATCTCTTCAAATATCAGTATAATCGTGTAAAAATAAAGGATCATATTCAACTTTTTCCCTTACGGACTTATGTTTGCATAAAGAGATCCAGCAAGAGTTTTTTTTTTATTTCTTACATTCAACATTTAAATTCGGGGAAACGAATGGTTTTATCTTCAAGTATTGAGTTCAAAACAATACTTGTTACGCAAGGAATGGTCCAAACCCATTATAAGAGGCTGTTATTTTAGAATGAATTTATTATTTTTTTCCAAGAAAACAAAGCAAATCAAAAAAGTAGGGAAATATATTGATACCAGCCGGATATGACCCGGAGCCTGCGATCTTAGTTTGGGTACTACTGATTTAGTGGGTTGGAGGTAGATCTAGATCTATGTCAAACATGGCGAATATTCTTCTAAAATTTTTTGATTTTTATTAGGGACATATATACATACACCTTACTTTCAATTATATATATATATTAGATTTAAAAAATGCTACACAGCACAATACAATAAATTACTCTAATTTTGGATAGGGCTTAGGTTCTCCTTAACAAGAAATCCTCTAGGTCTAAAACATTCAGACCTACTCCTAGAGGTTTTTTTTTTATGTCGAGGTATTGGCAAGAAACTTACAATACTATATCAGGTCGAACCAACGGCATTACACCTATTGGACTAGAAGAAAACGAGCCGCACTACAGCCCTTCAATGGCCACGCCATTCGCCATCCAGCAACCCCCTCAAGGCCGGCCGTATATATTTGGAGGCCCTAATCCTCTGTACCATATGTTGATTTTATACATCGCAAAACTGCAGAATCACTGTTTTCATTGAAATCCATTCTTGGTAAAGTTCCCCTTTCAGACCTTGTGGTCTATAGGGCAGATGATGTAAATGTCATCCATTCTTAGAAAATATTTTCCGATATAAAAATGTGTATAAGACTTTACTATAGACAAGAAAGTAAGTCAAGAATATTAAAGAAAAGAACACAATTAAAAACTATATAAAAACTTGAAAGTGACCAAAACTTGTGACCCTCATAAATAAGTTGAGTAAATAGATGGATGTTGTTAGGTCTTATCTAATAAAATAAATGAGCAAAGATTGTCTAGAATTTCACCACTTATCTCCCTCTCCCCATGATTTTATTGTTACGACTCATCACTCTGTTACGAGATTCCGTAAACGCCCTTTTCGTGTCAAAAGATTACCTCCCCTAAGCTGTATATAAAAAAAGGATGAAAGGAGAAAGTACTATCACTCCAGACAACTTCCTCAAATAGCCACGGGAACGTACACGTCACTTTGGTGGTGGCGCTGTCGAGTTGACTGATTAGAGAGGCGAAGGTCAGCTAAATCAAAACAAAAGATTTGTCATCTCTCGGCTTCAAAAAGAGAATACACATAAGAGATTATGAAAGATAATTTATCTTGAAAAAAAATATATGTTTAATGATTGATTGTCTTCCCTATATTAACACTAGCCGTATCTATCTATCTATCTATCTATCTATCTATCTATCTATCTATCTATCTATCTATCTATCTATCTATCTATCTATCTATCTATCTATCTATCTATCTATCTATCTATCTATCTATCTATCTATATGTCTGTCTGTTGTCTGTCTGTCTGTCTGTCTATCTATCTATCTATCTATCTATCTATCTATCTATCTATCTATCTATCTAATCTATCTATCTATCTATCTATCTATCTATCTATCTATCTATCTATCTATCTATCTATCTATCTATCTCCTACAAGATTTCCATTGAACTCTAGACCTAACCATATTGTTTTATGATTTCCTCGGATGTCCTGAACAAAAAGAGAAGGAATCCAAATAATTTATAGCTCCTTCTCTTTGATCGGGATTATGGGAACTGGGACGTATTCTTATTCTTTAAACTGTAGAACACATGTGTTTTGTTTTGTTTGTGTGCGTGTAAAGATCTAATTCATATGGACACAGAAAGAGATAGAGACAGGCTGAGAAAATATGCAGAATTACCAAAACAAATCAGACACAAAGAATAATACTACTTGAGAAAATATGCAGAATTACCAAAACAAATCAAACACAAATAATGATACTACTAATAGTTCCGTAATACTTATACTTAATACAAATACTGTAATAGTTCCGGAAGTGGTAATGGATATAAGCACTCCACTGCTTATAAAATGCTTCCTAATGGCACGCGTCTCAAATAGCCTCTAACAACCAGTCCAACTCATGGCCATAACGTGTGGCTCAGATATTGAGTCTGGCGAAACTGTTTTCATTAACAGGAAAAGGTGTGAAGGCGAGTAACTGACGCTTAAACCAAAAAGCTTCGGACAGGAGGGGCTACCATGGTTGGCTACCTACCTAGGAGAAGAAAAACTCTACATTGCAGCTCTACTCAATCATCAAGGCTTCAGGAGTCAACCCTGGGGCAAAAATCAAGAACCAGCGACCCATAGTCAGTTTGCAGCACACAGTGCTACATCCTGCAGAGACCGCGACGCCGAGGACCCCAAACTGTATTGGCACTGCCGTTCCTTTGGATACATCAGCTGCGTGCAGAGGGGGGAAATGATGTGTGTGCGACATCGTTCCAACCACAGCTAATGCCAGGTATTCATCTCAATTCCATGAGATGATCCATAGTAGCTTCGTGACTGAAGGAGACCATATTATTAGTATCACTGTGTCACAATAAAAAAAAATATGGAAACCTAAGTTCAGCGATTTAGCGACTATGGAAGTTATCTAAAATAACAATATACCCTGTTTTTACACCATCTGAAATTGTCTAGCAGTGTTGTGCGCCGCACTTGGAACACTAAGGCCAGCAAAAGTGAACAAAAGCTCCCTTTCACCAGCCTGAAGTGGGAGGCGAGTTCCTCCTTCCCGCCATCCTGTCCAACGGGGGTGAGACTCGGGGTTAAACTTTGAGCTTGATTTTGCGTTCATTTCCAATGGATACGGACACTCGCGGACTAGAAACACGGCCGAAGGCCGCTCCACTGGGACCCCCCCATCCCCGTCGTTTTCCTATACTATACCAGGCTAGCCGTGCGGGACAAGCCATTTATGTAACGGCCCCTTGAGGGACGGCGCCTGGGCGTTGACAGATCGCTGCGGGAGCTTTTTTACATCCCCGCACAGTGCAATGAAGATGCTCTCGGACCCTCTTAGGCATACCCGCGGGAACCTTGTTTCGCTGCCCATTTGGCCTAGTCGTCCCCTCCTACGACCGTTTCCACCCGGGCGCCACGATGAGGCAGGGCAGCAAACCCGGGTGTAAAAAGAAAAAAAAAAAACAACACCCGAGGGAATAGTAACAATTCATCTGGCAGACAGATTCTCGCAGAGGATTTTTGTTACCTGCCAGGGGGCTATACTGCTGCAGATCTGCCAGGGGGCTATACTGCAACAGATCTGCCAGGGGGCTATACTGCAACAGATCTGCCAGGGGGCTATATTGCTGCAGATCTGCCAGAAAATCAGTTGGTGGACGCTGTTAAGGGGACTACGATGAATTTTGTTTCCCTTCAACGAAGCTTGAGCCCGGCAGTGATTGAGAAAGAAAATGAGTTTATTCCTATAACAATATTAAAAATATAATAACAAACCTACTTCAGACACAGGCTAAAACACCTTTGGTGATATTGCCCTAATCTACCGACATGATATTGTTTGTTACTTGAAGTATTGCACAGCACGTGTCAAGTGGGCTACTCAAGAAGAGTGGGTAGCAATGTGCGGATAGTGCGGGCCGCACGGGGTATCCTATACCCTAGTTACGCCACTGAAGCTACCAGCATTAACTTTGGGTGTGTTTGCTAATGACAAGGTCACGATTGAACGAATGCCTATGAAAACATTGGACTGTTGTTGTCAAAAGCCCAGAATTCAATGCTGGAATGAAACAAAAAATGAGAATTAAATAAAACTGAAACGAATGTCGCCTACGACAAGATCAGAAGGTTCTATCCATGCGGACCGCAAGTCTGCTTGGCTGATGGCAGCATTAAAGGTGTGAACATTCCCACAACCAAAGCTTAAGCTTATTTCCTTGTTCACTGCTCCACAAGAGTGGATTCCCAAAACAACATTTGTTCTGCAGCAAAAACACTTTGAGAACGCTAAAGAACAAAGCTTTCTTAGAATTGCCATTCTGTTTCTTTCTTGATGCATTTTTTTTTTCGTTTGAAAAAGAATCCTAGATTTATTTTTCTCCTTGAGTCAACTTATGGAGCAACAAGATTCTCTCCCTTTGCTTCACAGATCATAAAATAACGTATTCAAATGGACGTATTAGCTAATTAGGGAAAAGCTTAAGGTTCAGAGATCATTGAGGCCATCAATTGTTTAAGTGCATTGTTAAGGTAAAGTGTTTATACCATTCACAACAACAATATTGTTGGATGGCTTTGTTTATATGCAACATATTGTGTTTATACAAACGAGATGACAAATGCAAGTCAATAGTGTTATCTTTCGTCAATAATAACACAAAATACGATGATAAATTAACTGACTTTACCAATAAAACACTGTGACCAAATACTATCACTTCAAGTAAAGGTAAAAAGTAGGCCTGCAGCTGAATATTTTTCAAATGTTCAATTGTTGGCAACGACTTCATCACGTAAAGCACTATTTCATGTGATTGTAGAGCCACATTCCCGCCCACAGACAACGTATGTAAAGGTGGCATTTGCTAGGTGTCAGAGGAACCAGCCATTTTTCATTTAGCACGATTTTCTTCTAGAGCTGAGGCCAACGCTTTTTCGCGGTCCAGAGCATTTTTTGTCACCACTTTCTCCACATAGTGCGGTGTAGGGCTGTCTTCCCAGTAGTCAACATCTCTATCCACATTATGCGGTCTAGGGCTAGGTCTTCCCAGTAGTCAACATCTCTATCCACATTATGCGGTCTAGGGCTAGGTCTTCCCAGTAGTCAACATCTCTATTCATATTTATGCGGTCTAGGGCTAGGTCTTCCCAGTAGTCAACATATCTATCCACATTATGCGGTCTAGGGTATGTCTTCCCAGTAGTCAACATCTCTATCCACATTATGCGGTCTAGGGCTAGGTCTTCCCAGTAGTCAACATCTCTATCCACATTATGCGGTCTAGGGCTAGGTCTTCCCAGTAGTCAACATCTCTATTCACATTATGCGGTGTAGGGCTGTCTTCCCAGTAGTCAACATCTCTATCCACATTATGCGGTCTAGGGCTAGGTCTTCCCAGTAGTCAACATCTCTATCCACATTATGCGGTCTAGGGCTAGGTCTTCCCAGTAGTCAACATCTCTATTCATATTTATGCGGTCTAGGGCTAGGTCTTCCCAGTAGTCAACATATCTATCCACATTATGCGGTCTAGGGTATGTCTTCCCAGTAGTCAACATCTCTATCCACATTATGCGGTCTAGGGCTAGGTCTTCCCAGTAGTCAACATCTCTATCCACATTATGCGGTCTAGGGCTAGGTCTTCCCAGTAGTCAACATCTCTATTCACATTATGCGGTCTAGGGTATGTCTTCCCAGTAGTCAACATCTCTATTCACATTATGCGGTCTAGGGCTAGGTCTTCCCAGTAGTCAACATCTCTATCCACATTATGCGGTCTAGGGCTAGGTCTTCCCAGTAGTCAACATCTCTATCCACATTATGCGGTCTAGGGCTAGGTCTTCCCAGTAGTCAACATCTCTATCCACATTATGCGGTCTAGGGCTAGGTCTTCCCAGTAGTCAACATCTCTATTCACATTATGCGGTCTAGGGTATGTCTTCCCAGTAGTCAACATCTCTATCCACATTATGCGGTCTAGGGTATGTCTTCCCAGTAGTCAACATCTCTATCCACATTATGCGGTCTAGGGCTAGGTCTTCCCAGTAGTCAACATCTCTATCCACATTATGCGGTCTAGGGCTAGGTCTTCCCAGTAGTCAACATCTCTATTCACATTATGCGGTCTAGGGTATGTCTTCCCAGTAGTCAACATCTCTATCCACATTATGCGGTCTAGGGTATGTCTTCCCAGTAGTCAACATCTCTATCCACATTATGCGGTCTAGGGTATGTCTTCCCAGTAGTCAACATCTCTATCCACATTATGCGGTCTAGGGTATGTCTTCCCAGTAGTCAACATCTCTATCCACATTATGCGGTCTAGGGTATGTCTTCCCAGTAGTCAACATCTCTATCCACATTATGCGGTCTAGGGTATGTCTTCCCAGTAGTCAACTTCTCTATCCACATTATGCGGTCTAGGGTATGTCTTCCCAGTAGTCAACATCTCTATCCACATTATGCGGTCTAGGGTATGTCTTCCCAGTAGTCAACATCTCTATCCACATTATGCGGTCTAGGGTATGTCTTCCCAGTAGTCAACATCTCTATCCACATTATGCGGTCTAGGGTATGTCTTCCCAGTAGTCAACATCTCTATCCACATTATGCGGTCTAGGGTATGTCTTCCCAGTAGTCAACATCTCTATCCACATTATGCGGTCTAGGGTATGTCTTCCCAGTAGTCAACATCTCTATCCACATTATGCGGTCTAGGGTATGTCTTCCCAGTAGTCAACTTCTCTATCCACATTATGCGGTCTAAGGCTATGTCTTCCCAGTAGTCAACATCTCTATCCACATTATGCGGTCTAGGGCTAGGTCTTCCCAGTAGTCAACATCTCTATCCACATTATGCGGTCTAGGGTATGTCTTCCCAGTAGTCAACATCTCTATCCACATTATGCGGTCTAGGGTATGTCTTCCCAGTAGTCAACATCTCTATCCACATTATGCGGTCTAGGGTATGTCTTCCCAGTAGTCAACTTCTCTATCCACATTATGCGGTCTAAGGCTATGTCTTCCCAGTAGTCAAGATCTCTATCCACATTATGCGGTCTAGGGTATGTCTTCCCAGTAGTCAACATCTCTATCCACATTATGCGGTCTAGGGTATGTCTTCCCAGTAGTCAACATCTCTATCCACATTATGCGGTCTAGGGTATGTCTTCCCAGTAGTCAAGATCTCTATCCACATTATGCGGTCTAGGGTATGTCTTCCCAGTAGTCAACATCTCTATCCACATTATGCGGTCTAGGGTATGTCTTCCCAGTAGTCAACTTCTCTATCCACATTATGCGGTCTAAGGCTATGTCTTCCCAGTAGTCAACATCTCTATCCACATTATGCGGTCTAGGGCTAGGTCTTCCTATTAGCATTAAAATGGATGTCCACTGCTTGGAGGTCCCGGTTGATTACATTCACATATCGGAGGTTTCAATTGGTTAAGTGTAAATCTAATAAGGGAAACTATCATGTGAACAGGACAAAAATATGAAACGTTTACAAATGGTAATTTGTGAAATCTTGGTGCTTAGCAATCACAAGGAGTCGGTGGTTAATCTTTCAATACGTTGAATTATTGTGGCGAATAGTTTCTTTGAATCTTCTGTTGTGTTCCAGCACTATGTTACGTGGAATGTCGTTATTTCATCAAGTGTTACTTGTCATCTAAGTTGTATTGTAATGTGTGTGTCGGGTACTAGCAGGTAAAGTAATAGTTCATGACATTTGATTTACTTTAAGTTGTATTTGTGCATGGAATTAATTTTCTGTGTAATAATAGATTTATAATCAATAATCATCAAAATTTAATTGTTGCAGTCAATAGATAAATGTAGATTCTAAAAAAAATATGTTTTTTCCTATCGTGACATTTATGACCATGTGATAATATTTAAAATAGTGTTTATGTTCTAACTCAAAAAATAATTTGTCTACCGTAGTGGCTAGATAGGACAATTAGAAGAAAAACATTGTTCTGTCAGTGTCTAAGTGTAGCCTGCTTAAATGTATATGGCGTGACATCTACATGACTATGTGATATTATTTAAAATAGTGTTTATGTTAGATAAAACCCCAAAGATAATTTGTATAGTGGCTAGATGAAAAAATTAAAAGAAAAAAATAAAGTTCTATCAGTGTCTAAATATAGCCTGCTTACATTTTATTTTCAGTTTGCCACTCAATGTCATGGGTTAATCCCCGGCCTTGTCAGAAAGGTTTCCATCTTGTGTTTATTAAAGAAAACTTGGCAGTTGTTTCCCCTACATTATGCTGATGAAGGAACACTAAATAGAAACACTTGTAACAGACGTCCGTAAATATGTGTAACAAAGTCACTTGTATATGTTTGTAATGTACCGCCTGTTTAGCCTTCTCTGTAACATTAGTGTTTTCAATGAATTAGACAAGTATTAGTGCCGATCTAGTTGTTTATACTCATACAAACTTGCCTTGACGTCAATTGACATTGCAGAAAATTTCGGACCACATAACTCATCTTCACATTGTCTTTCATGAGACAGAAAATATTTCTGGAGACTTGTAAGACTATCAGCAAGAATTATTTCCAAGTGTTTAGTTTCTTTTATAGCATACAGTTTGTGCTTATTTTGATATTGTTAGTAGGATTTGTTTTAAGCAAGAAAAAAATACTTAAAAAAACAACAACAACAACAAAAACAAAGCTTATACTAAGCGTAGTAATAATGTTGTATCAACTAGTTTGGATCAGTTATGTAATTAAATTTTTAATTGATCTAGACCAGGCATGTCAAACACGGCGTTCGGGGGCCAAATGCGGCCCGCTTAGCTACCTAAAAATTATCAAAATAATGTTAAACTGCTACGCTGGAAAATAAGAGATGACAAGCTACTTGAATCGAAAAATAGTATTTGTTAACCTGAACAACGAGAGTGAGTCTGTAGTGAAAGCCAGCTACATTTTTCAAACTTAATTGCAAGCCATAGCGAATCATTTAGTGAATGTGATTTTATGAAGGAGTGTGTCGTTAAAGCTGCAGAAGTAATTTGTCCAGAAAAGGTGAAAGCATTCACAGAAATAGCGTTAACTAGGAACACTGTGGAAGATAGAATAAATGACATGTCAACGGATGGCGCACCAACCATAAAATGAAATGGTTTTGATGTAAAGCTGCTTTCAAAAATAAGAGAGACTTGCTAATTTTAAATGTCCTCATTTTCAGTGCATCATTCACCAAGAAACATTCTGCACTCAGCAATTGCAGTTCCAACATGTCATAAGACAGGTTTCAGTCGCTCTCAATTTTATTCGTGCCCGTAGTTTAAATCAAAGCCAATTTTCAATGTTTCTGGATGGCATTGGATTGTTCACTACTACACAGAAGTCCGCTGGCTCTCATGTAATAAAGTATTCAAAAGATTTTTTGCACTGCGTGAGGAAATTGTATTGTTTCTGAACATGAAAGGTGAACCTGTTGAACATTTCGAAACTGACTAATTGGTTCGAGATTTGGCATTGGCAGTTGATCTCACTGGTCACCTGCAAGACTTGAATTTGAAACTACAAAGTAAAGAAAAAATTGTCGCAACTGAGTGTAATCATGTGAAGTGCTTACAAGCAACATTACGACTGTGGATAAATGAAATATGAAGAGGAATCTGTTCACTTCTCAACGTGTCAGAAACTACAAATATTTAATACGGCTACAACATTAGGTAAATATGTCGTACACCTGTAATCGTTAGTAGATGCTTTCAATGACCATTTTCGTGACTTCGTTCCATACTAGCAAGAATTTTCGCTGTTTGTATCTCCATTCTCATTTGATTCTGAAGTTGCTGCTAGTAATGTGAAACTAGAGCTGATAGAATAGCAGTCAGATTCTTTGTTGAAATCAAGTATATAGAATTGGCTGTGCCAAAATTTTACAGTTATTTACCCTGAACGGTACGGAAATTTGCAGCCAGAATACTTGCTGTTTGCAAACAACTTATCTCTGTGAACAGTTCTTTTCCGTAATGAAAGCTACAAAAGCACCTTACCTTTCGAGATGATCTCATCAAAATTTGTCATCAGTGATGAAAGTGTCAGTGGAAAACAAACTTCAACATGGCATTAATAACCTTGTATCCCATAAAAGATGTTAAGCATCAGAACAAAGAAAATAACGCGTAATCATATTAATTTTAAAGTACGAAATAGTACTAGAAATTTAACTAACTAAGGGACAGGTATGCCATTAATTATTGTATTCTATTGTATTGTTTCTAATTTACATAAAACTAGTAGGCTGTTTGCAACTGACTTTTGGCTGCGGCCCCTCAGGTCATAGTAAGTTTTTATGCGACCCATACACCTTAATGAGTTTGACATGCCTGATCTAGACTAACAATGATACATTTTGAGATTACAAATATTTTTACCATTTTGTTTTTGTTTAGCGCAATTTCATACTTTTAGCTTTCCCTAAACGCAATGATGCTATCACTTGTCTGGACCAGTTGGGAAAAAAAGGGGGGGGGAGAAACAAAGGTATCTGAGTAAATGTTACAGTGATCGCCTTTTAGATGCACTTATTTAAAAAAAAAGTTGAACGACCTGATTTCGAACCCTAGGGCTAAGCCTCCTCAAGCCAATACACTAACCACTGTGCTAGGAAGGTGCTTATGAAAATACAAGGTTTTATGTTTATGTAATGTTTGTTTCAAATTTGTCTATATAAAGTATAAGGGGTCTAATTCAACTTATTCCACCACATCAGTCAAGTACAATTTCTTTTCCTTGTTTGAGATACCAAATACAATAATTAATTACCAATAGTTAATTAACTAATTGGCTAATTTTTTTCTTATTGATTCTTGTTTTGTCAGTTAAAAGAAATAATTGTGGAAAATTTCAGCTTGATCCGAGATTGGGTGTGCAAGAAATAACGTGTACAAACTTTTTACCAGACAGACAGACTGACGGACAGAGTGAGTTGAAATGAGCGTTGTAAAAATGTAGGCCTACATCTGGTTTACTTTTTCTTTTTGACTGAATGTCGTACATGAATGTAGATTGTAACGTTGCTGCCAAATCTACAAATTGTGAGCAGACGGAATGTAACCAACTGACACATCATCTTCGATTTTCTTAAGTCTGTATAGAGCTGTTTTTTTTCGGGTTTCCAGTTTAGTCTCTATAAGAGAAATAAATTAAGGTTGTATTATTTTCGAAATTAAGGTTGTATTATTTCCGAGTGTCCAGTATGTGATAAGGTTGTATTATTTCCGAGTATCCAGTGTGTATAAGGTTGTATTATTTCCGAGTGTCCAGTGTGTATAAGGTTGTTTATTTCCGAGTGTTCAGCTTGTATAAGGTTGTTTATTTCCGAGTGTTCAGCTTGTATAAGGTTGTTTATTTCCGAGAGTTCAGTAGGTAAATGGTTGTATTATTTCCGAGTTTTCAGTATGTATAAGGTTGTTTATTTCCGAGCGTTCAGTAGGTAAATGGTTGTATTATTTCCGAGTGTTCAGTATGTATAAGGTTGTATTATTTCCGAGCGTTGAGTAGGTAAATGGTTGTATTATTTCCGAGTGTTCAGTATGTATAAGGTTGTATTATTTCCGAGCGTTGAGTAGGTAAATGGTTGTATTATTTCCGCGTGTTCAGTATGTATAAAGTTGTATTAATTACGAGTGAGGAGTCTGTAGGTGGTTGTCTATAAAATGTTGTTTTATGAATTATTCTTTATCTAGTTCAACAAGCAAAACATTCAGAATTCGGCAACTAAAAATAGTGCATATTTATGTAAGACTTTTGATATTAAAAAAAAAGCCAATATGCATGCATCTCCACACAACAACAATAACAAAAAAAAAGTGCCTTCGCTGCAAGTAATCTCAATGACTATTCTCCAGTCCACCTCTCTGGAAGTTTTCTTTGATGGTGATGTAAACATTTTGGTTGAAGTGTACAAGACATACAACGTAGACCTGTGGCTCATGATCCAAAACAAATCCCAAAGTTATTTCTTGTGGCCCACCTTTCATCAATCATTAGCCTCACCAAAAGAATATTCTGTCATAAGTTGAGTTTAATAGTGAAATCAGTCCCGGCCAGACACGTGACGTAAACCCGATGACGCTCGAATATTATCTAATCACCAAACAGTCACAGCTGTTCGTGTGTATGTGTTGGGATCGAGTTGGTGTTTTGGTCTTATGTTCACGTTGGCTCTAGTTTGATTGGCTAACTCTTCCAACCTTTGACCCTTTGCTGTTGTTCTTTTAATATTAAAACAACTATTTTCCCAATTTTATTTCCCTTGGGAGGGGGCAC
Organism: Biomphalaria glabrata; assembly: GCF_947242115.1. Taxonomy (NCBI): domain Eukaryota; kingdom Metazoa; phylum Mollusca; class Gastropoda; family Planorbidae; genus Biomphalaria; species Biomphalaria glabrata. Next base: position 17,052,716 of record NC_074713.1, on the reverse strand, counting down.
CACATGTGATCAGAGAACTTTTTTTTTCTCTCACTCTTCTACCACGTGAGCTCACAAAGGTCAGGGGGTTCTCACAAAGCCTTAATGACATTCCAATCCTAACACAATATTTCCTAACTTGAGATGAGAGCGCTATATGAAATCGTTTCCCACAACAATGGTTCAAAAAATTGTTAGAAATGTAAAATGCTATCCAATTATCGATCCTTTTTTTAATCAAATGAATTCTTTTTTGAAGTCATCTATACGGCATGATGCAAGGACATATATATTAGTAAACAGATATTGGTAAATAGATATTAGTAAATAGATATTAGTAAAAGGCTTCTCATACTTTAAAAAAAAAAAGTAAACACAAGTCGAATTTTAAAACAATCTGCATTGTGGGGAGCCGAGAGCAAGGATAACCAGAACCGGCCCCGGCCATCCGGACACGTGACGTAGCAGACACGAGACAGCTTGCGATGAGGAGGATTGCACATGGGTCGATTGCTTTGTCTAAACAGCAACAACAACAACAAACAGTAACTAGTTGTAGGAAAGGATTCAGTTCGAAAAAGTAGAGCTAGCTGCAAGAAACAGTTAAATTCAAAAGAGTAGCGCTAGCTGCAAGAAACAGTTAAATTCAAAAGAGTAGAGCTAGCTGCAAGAAACAGTTAAATTCAAAAGAGTAGAGCTAGCTGCAAGAAACAGTTAAATTCAAAAGAGTAGAGCTAGCTGCAAGAAATAGTTATATTTAAAGAATAGAACTATCACAAGGGACAGTTAAATTCACAAGAGTAGATCTAGCTGCAATAAACAGTTATATTCAAAGAGTAGAACTATCACAAGGGACATTTAAATTCACAAGAGTAGATCTAGCTGCAAGAAACATTCATATTAAATTCACAAACTTCATGAAGCAATTAAGTTTCAGAACTCAGAAGTCTACCCCCTTTTCCCACACTAACTTTAGAAATTATGTAACAGCCGTTACAAGAAAGACTTGCTACAGGAGGCGACAACATAACCAGGCACTGAGGTGAATCTTATAGGCCAGTGATGCCCAAAGTACGGCCCGCGGGCCAGAACCGGCCCGCGACGTGGTTCCATCCGGCCCGCCGAAACGTCGTCACAAAAAGTAGAAAATCCTCCCCCCTTCAAAAAAGTTGAAAATGTATCTTTACCTTCGTTAGGGCTCTCGCTTTTTCTCTGATGGATTAGTATCATGACGTTTAACGAGTGTGCTTTTATGAGTTTATGTAATGGAACTCTGAATGTAGAGTCTACCAGAAAAAGTGAATGGATCTTTTTGAGGAACACAAGTCAATATAATTGTTTTATAAAGAAAGTCTGATTGTTTCAGAAACAACAACATATAGAGCGGCATTATAAAACAAATATAAAGACCTTCTTGGTTTGAGCCGCGTATAAAAGATTGATTAAACTACGACTAGAGATTGGAGGGTCGATTGGAATATTTACCAAAAAGAGATAAGAAAATAAGTTGGTGATAAAGTTAACTAAAATGTTGCTCACATTTTAAGTAGAGAAAAGAAGCCATTATTAGATGCGTAAAAAATGATATACTTTAATGATATACTTTAAATATCCCATTAAATTAATGTAAGTAGATCCAATAGTTTTAAATCGTTTCAGGTGAATTTTTATTTCATTTTTTTTTCCCTTTTGTTGATGTGGCCCGCGACACGCGTGTCGAAAGTTAAAATGGCCCGCAGGTCGAATTAGGTTGAGCATCACTGTTATAGGCAAATCACTATACGCAGACAATATTACTGAAATACGAACTATTATACAGGCTAATTGGTAAGTGAATAAAGGTTTTAAAAAAATAAACAGTACATTGGTATTTGGTATAACAATAAGAATACAATCAGTGTTTCTCAATTTTTATTAGTGACGCCCCTCTCCCAGACCCCCCCCCCAAAAAAAAAAAAAAAATGAATGATCGCGCTTTCTTTATCGAACTAGAGGGCTCCGAGGGAGCGCAAAAACTCATAATAACTCATAAGATAGTCATCACGTTGACCAAGACGTCTTGTAGCGAGTCTGTTTTGCTCACATACAAGACGTCAACAGAACGATGGTAGACATTTGAGCATTAAGGCGCACGAAAGACGGGCAGACTCTAGAATGGCGTTGGCGAAGACGTATTGAACTGTCTTCCTCAAGAAAACGTTTCGTATCGATCTCCTTGCAAACACCTCTCGCGAAAACAGTACGAAATTTTCTACTCAGACTATAGCAATACGTCACTAAATTTATGACCTGGGTTTTTAAATATTGGTAATAATTTCGTTTTTACACGAATTACAAACCAAATAAAATCCTCCTTTGTTGTTAGCACACGCCCCACCTCCAGTTTGAGAAACGCTGCATGAAATTCCTCCAAATGTATAGGCCGAGTGCTAGATGACAGAGAGGAATAGAGGGAGTCTACATGACACAGCGCCCCAAAGGTCCAACAAATTAGAAGAGAGAAACAGAGTAGAAGAATCGGATACTTATATGGTTTCAATGTAGACTTAATCTGACTGCATACAGGAAGTACCGGTAGTTTGTGTTTTTTTTTTACCTTGCCGATGTCCATTGAGCCAGACTTCAAGTCCTGCTGAAGTGATTTGAGCGTGTCTTGCAATCTGTGGTCAGAAAGTTTCTATACATAGTTATACATTGTTGTTGCAAAGGAATATGCATCACAATCAAAATGTTTGCAAAGATTAATTCCTCTGCAAATAAACTTACATTGTATCTGAGACTAAGCATGACAAAAAGCTTTTATTTCTCTCTCCACATCAACATGCCAGCGAAGGAGGAAGAACTACACAAAGGCCTACACCAGTGTTTCTCAAACTTTTTTGTCTGCCGGCACAGTAAAAAAAAACTAAAAAAATTTCGCGGCACACCACGAAGAGCAACAGTTGTTTTATAATAAAAAGAAAAAAAAGATTTGACCTGTTTTTAAGTATTACATTTAATGTGAAGGGTGTGCCAGTTTTGAGAGCAAATGCGATCTAATCGAGGCTCCAAAGTCGACAAACAAACTCGCATTTCATCGTCTATTGTAAGAAGTCTCTCTCTTTTCTTAGACTTGATTTCAGTCAGTACTGAAAATCCAAACTCACATAACCATTATGATGCAAATGGAAGAATTATTTTCATTGCTGTTAAACTGATTGGATATAACTTGTTGATTGAAATCCAAAACATGTCCTGGCTGTTTTCCCCAAAAAATTGACTTTAGAACTGCATCATTTTTTAAATCAATGAGCTGCTCTTCTTCATTTTGTAAGATTTGTAGCTTCATTGTTTCCAAATGGAGAGCTGACCCATCCATACTCATTACTTCAAACTGCTGACTGCAGGTGTGTCAAAGTGTCCATAATTTCGGGGGGATTTCTTTATTTGAAGCACATTCATTTAAGTAGTAAAGCAGTTGAAGACTTTTTTCGAGATCTTACTTTGACACAAAGACAATTTTTCACCAAATGACTTCAGTTTTGAGGATGCAGTGATGATGGTTTTCGATGGTCCTTTAAGACTTAAATTCAATGAATTTAATTTGTCAAATAAATCAGAGAGAAATGTCACCTTAACCCACCAGATCTCGTCAAGAATAGAAAATCCAAAGTCTTTTGTTTTCAGCCCCCAAGAATGAAATCAGCTCAGCCTTGAGTTGGACGACACGCTTTAACACTTTTCCCCCTGGAGAGCCAACGAACGTTGAGGTGATACAGGAGATATTTTTAGTCTGAATCCATTGCTTTACAAAGCTCTGAGAAAAGTCGGGATGCAAGCGGTCGAGATTTTATGAAGTTTACAACTTCAATCACTAGATCCAGAACAGACATCAAATCTTTCAGCAAAGAGCTTCTGATTCAGCCTCTGTGTGTGCTTTCTTGCGTTTTGCTAATAACTGAGCAACCTTATAACTTGCAATCAATCCCTTTTCTGGCAGCTTTAGGTACTTCGTATGTTTCTTAGCTTGTTTCGTTTGTTGAGCCCTGATGTTTTCGAAGTATTCCTTAGGTTGCGCTTTTACAGCTGGATGTTTTGTTTCCAAGTGTCTCTTCAATTTGCTTGGAACAAGCGCCTCATTCGATAGAGTTGCATTGCAGATCAGACAGAATGACAATGGAGCATCTTCAGGTCCCGAAGATATGAAACCATACCCGATGTAATCTTCTTTGTACCTTTGTTTTGTTCCTTGCTTTTCATTGAACACTTTCGCAGTTTCATTCTTACTAACGTATTTCTCCATGGATAACAATGAATAATGCTTAGTAATAATTTGTTATTATTAGCATACACCTAAAAAATTTACATGAAACACATCGCTTATTATTATCGTTACCAATTCAAGAACTGCTGTGCGTCTGCTAAGGCTACTAATAATGGTTGTTGCTAGTGTGCCGCGGCACATAATTTAAGAAACACTGGCCTACACTAAGACCTGTTTAGTTTTGTAAGTATCGGATAAGGAATAAACTACGTCCCTAATCTAAACCCCCTTCAGGGCGGCAAGGGATGGAAGCTACAGGTTCGAACTCGCGACCTTTGTGATGACAATTTAAAGTGCATAAACACAACCAGGCAGCTAAGGTATTTATATATTCATTCAAGTCAAATAATAGCGTGGGCATAATTTGAAAAAACACGGAGACAGCTAATTCTGTGTCATTAATTACCAAAGTAATGTAAATATTGACAAGCAATAAATCCAACTATGGCTCACCTTCTATATCTTTCTTCAATTTTGGCTTTCTCCTTTTGAGCATCCTGGCCAGAAGAAAAAAAATGAAAACACTGCAATACTATTCATTAGATTCTTGTCTTCATTATTGATCAAATGAGAAGCTAAAAAAATTAGAATAATACTGTCTCATTATATGACTGTATCAAACATGACAATTTATTACATAGGCTGAATTTACTGTGTGCTTTTGGGGAAAAAAAGAAAATACCCTTTCAGACCGTGGGCTCTATTGGGCAGATTATGTAAAGGTTATCTAATTCTATGGCCGATGGTTTACGAGGGTGTCATGGGGTCAGTACAACGACCAACCGCCTTTACTTTGCCCAAACTTATGTCAGGTACCCATTAGAGTTGGGCGGAATAACGACCAACCGCCTTTACTTTGCCCAAACTTATGTCAGGTACCCATTAGAGTTGGGCGGAATAACGACCAACCGCCTTTACTTTGCCCAAACTTATGTCAGGTACCCATTAGAGTTGGGCGGAATAACGACCAACCGCCTTTACTTTGCCCAAACTTATGTCAGGTACCCATTAGAGTTGGGCGGAATAACGACCAACCGCCTTTACTTTGCCCAAACTTATGTCAGGTACCCATTAGAGTTGGGCGGAATAACGACCAACCGCCTTTACTTTGCCCAAACTTATGTCAGGTACCCATTAGAGTTGGGTGGAATAACGACCAACCGCCTTTACTTTGCCCAAACTTATGTCAGGTACCCATTAGAGTTGGGTGGAATAACGACCAACCGCCTTTACTTTGCCCAAACTTATGTCAGGTACCCATTAGAGTTGGGTGGAATAACGACCAACCGCCTTTACTTTGCCCAAACTTATGTCAGGTACCCATTAGAGTTGGGTGGAATAACGACCAACCGCCTTTACTTTGCCCAAACTTATGTCAGGTACCCATTAGAGTTGGGCGGAATAACGACCAACCGCCTTTACTTTGCCCAAACTTATGTCAGGTACCCATTAGAGCTGGGTGGAATAACGACCAACCGCCTTTACTTTGCCCAAACTTATGTCAGGTACCCATTAGAGTTGGGCGGAATAACGACCAACCGCCTTTACTTTGCCCAAACTTATGTCAGGTACCCATTAGAGCTGGGTGGAATAACGACCAACCGCCTTTACTTTGCCCAAACTTATGTCAGGTACCCATTAGAGTTGGGCGGAATAACGACCAACCGCCTTTACTTTGCCCAAACTTATGTCAGGTACCCATTAGAGTTGGGCGGAATAACGACCAACCGCCTTTACTTTGCCCAAACTTATGTCAGGTACCCATTAGAGTTGGGCGGAATAACGACCAACCGCCTTTACTTTGCCCAAACTTATGTCAGGTACCCATTAGAGTTGGGTGGAATAACGACCAACCGCCTTTACTTTGCCCAAACTTATGTCAGGTACCCATTAGAGTTGGGTGGAATAACGACCAACCGCCTTTACTTTGCCCAAACTTATGTCAGGTACCCATTAGAGTTGGGTGGAATAACGACCAACCGCCTTTACTTTGCCTAAACTTATGTCAGGTACCCATTAGAGTTGGGCGGAATAACGACCAACCGCCTTTACTTTGTCCAAACTTATGTCAGGTACCCATTAGAGTTGGGTGGAATAACGACCAACCGCCTTTACTTTGTCCAAACTTATGTCAGGTACCCATTAGAGTTGGGTGGAATAACGACCAACCGCCTTTACTTTGTCCAAACTTATGTCAGGTACCCATTAGAGTTGGGTGGAATAACGACCAACCGCCTTTACTTTGCCCAAACTTATGTCAGGTACCCATTAGAGTTGGGTGGAATAACGACCAACCGCCTTTACTTTGTCCAAACTTATGTCAGGTACCCATTAGAGTTGGGTGGAATAACGACCAACCGCCTTTACTTTGCCCAAACTTATGTCAGGTACCCATTAGAGTTGGGCGGAATAACGACCAACCGCCTTTACTTTACCCAAACTTATGTCAGGTACCCATTAGAGTTGGGTGGAATCAGAAGCGTCGTAAAAAATCAAAATCCCAGTCTCTTGATATTCGAACTCGGGACCCTGGGGTTGGAAGTTCAGGCGACAAAGATTAAAAGTTGTTAATTTAAACTGTGTTGAGACTTGACATGGTCAATCTAGAAAGACACACCTAAGATGAACAGAAATCTAGAAAGACACACCTAAGATGAACAGAAATCTAGAAAGACACACACCAAAGATTAACAGAAAACTAGAAAGACGCTCCAAGGTGATCTGAAATCTAGAAAGACACACCAACGATGATAACACAACTAGAAAGACACACCAAAGATGAACTGAAATCTAGAAAGACACACCACACACACAAAAAAAAAAAGAACAGAAAACTAGAAAGACACACCAAAGGTGATCTGAAAACTAGAAAGACACACCAAAGGTGATCTGAAAACTATAAAGACACACCAAAGGTGATCTGAAAACTAGAAAGACACACCAAAGGTGATCTGAAAACTAGAAAGACATTAAAAGTTGACAGAAAACCAGAAAGACATAACGAAATGTAGATATAACAAGGTTACAAAGACAGTATGTGTGGAAACACAAACTCAAAATCAACCCCGAAGTGGTCCACCTAGAGTCTTCATCAGGATTCGAACACAGGACTTCCGGATCCAAGTGCTTCACCCCTCAGCCACAGCATCTCCATATATTTATTTAGCGTACACTTATATGTTTTTAAAATAATAATTATTAACCGTATCCATACATTCAAAATTAATAACATGTTACAAGTAATAAAGAGAAACTAAAAAAGATTTATTCTTCTTACAAAATTAGATAAATTGGCAACACGAAAAAAAAAAAACTTCTTGACCTACTTTAAGCTACAATAATGTACAAGACTTTCCCCTCGCAAATAAAAATTAATATCTCCATTGTCATTTGTCATACAAACTAGACATAGATATAGCTAGATCTAGACCTAGTTTTAGATCCAAATCTAGATTCAAGATCTAAGTCTAGATCTCAGTCTAGAACTACAGTTAGATCTAAATCTAAGTCTAGATCTAGATCTAAGTGTAGATCTAATGGACCTCATTCATCAAACGTAAACAAACAACATTTAGCCACAGTTCCTAGAATGTGGATTTAGTGCCAATATCTTATCTTATATAATACAGACGTTACTTCAAAAAAGAAGATGATTACGTCCTACGCGTCATGCATTTAGTCATGCATATTAACCAATGACTTAAATTCTGCCAAGTCACTGGTTTTCCTGGCTAGCTCAGGCAACCCATTCCATGCTCTAATAGCACTAGGGAAGAAGGAGTATTTGTACAAATTTGTCCTAGCATATGGGACGAGGAATGTGCCTTTATCTTTGTGTCTTTCTGAGTATTTTATTAAATTTTGTTTTTGTATTTGATTATTATGGTTCAGTGTTTTATGTATGATTGCTACTTTACTTTTGAGCCTTCTGTCCTGAAGGCTTTCTAAATTTAGTGATTTTACTAAAGGTGTTACTCTAGTCAAATGTGAATATTCGTTTGTTATGAATCTCCCTGCTCTATTTTGTGTCTGTTCCAGTTTCTTAATGTTTTCTTGAGTTGAGGGGTATGAACCTCGTGACAAATAAAAGAAACCAACCAGAAGTTTCTGCCCGTGGAGATTAGCGGTTGCTACTTACAAACATTGAGCCAGACATAAATACTTTCATAAAATCTCATCAACATCATCCAAGTCAATTATATTTTTACAATTGAATTAAAAACAAAATTATAATCTCAATAAACACTCGTCAACAATTTTTTTTAACATTTGTAACTAATGTACTATGCATTTGTCATGTAGCAAGTTTTGACTGTACAAAGGGGTCCTCAGGTCAAAAATGTTTAAGAACCTCTTTTCCAGTACATATATTTCGGAAGGGTGCAGAATCTCAAGTGACAACGAAGACCCAGATATGACATGCATATTTTGTCAAATATAACAAAGACAAAGCCGATATCTGCCGGGGGTTCTATTGAAGTTTATTTTTTTTATTTTGGCATATTGCCATTAGTTTAGTTTAGTCATGGTGACCTTGCTTTACCTACAATTTCTTAATGTACAATATACCTCGCGATTGGTTGAACTCTCATGGGAAATGCTCTTTCATTTTAGAGACTTAAATGTCCAATAAAAATGTCACCCTCCGTTTTTATTTTTGTCCCCGGCATTCGTAAAACTAAAACCAAAAAAACAGAATTCTCATCCGACTTCAAACTTCCGCTGAATGATTGAATGGGAACATTAAAACAGTTTTTAGTTTGATTTGGTTTTAGCCTCGAAGCCATTTGCCTTTTACCGGAAGTGTTTCTTTAATTAGGTGAAATGGAAAAAATAGGGGGGAGGGAAAAATAAGGCGTTGACAGTCAATTTTTGTGAATGGCAATCGATTCAAGAGTCTCATTTAGATTTTGTTGATATTCAGAAGCGTAGACAACATGGAGGAGCATGGAGACGTTGTATGACTATTGTATAAAATAGTTTAAAGGTCATCTTTTTTTTAAGAAAGTGTTCTACAACTCAGCATTACGAAACAGCAACATAAACTAATTCAATAGTTAATCCGCTGAGCACCATACGTCACAATGAACGGACAGGTTTTTTTTCAGGAGCACTCCCCCTCCCAACTATTTATTGAAAGCAAAACAGACAGCTGGTAAAATAAGGTTGTACATTTCGGCGATATAGAAAATACTTCAGACAAGAATACCAGTTGGCACTGACATGTTTACAGATAGTACGGCTGTACAGCGTGCAGGAGATACTCAACAGAGATAGGTCGTGGCACCAATTACATCTTTAGCACATTAAGTGATATATAGCGACATGAACATAATCAGAGTTTGAATGGCTCAGTTTTTTTTTATATAACTGGTCACCACCAATTGACTCTTAAGTGTTAGTCAATATACTATAATCTTCTATTACGTTGTCACTGCTACACTGCAGCTAAAGTTATATCTAGAGAACATTTACTACGTGAAGCTTGTGTTGAAATAACATCTGTTATAAATGATTTCAAGATATATAGGCCCTATACATATATATATATATATACTAATATATATAATATAATAATAATATATAACTATATTACACACACATATATATATATACAGATGTAAAAACCGAAATGAAAGAGAAAAAGAAACGAGCAAATCCCTCAAACTATGCTGTTTACTGTCATTCCTCGTGTCATGTTTCTTGCGAACTCACACCAGGAGAACAATGGGCGACTGTCTCTGGTCGAACGGCACACGTCAATCAAAATGGGGAGGGATTATAATTCCCAATAATAGTCTGCTAGATACTTGATAATCTTCACATATTATCCTTTAAGTCGGGGGCTTTCGGTGTAATGACGCCAAGATAGGTCTAGATCTAGTGGTGCCACCTGGTGTTTAATTTTTATTTTTTAAAGATATAAACCAAGTTGTGTGTTTGAATAAAAGCAAATATTCTTTAAGGACCTGGATTTTTTAGAGCCTGATAATGAATGTCGAATTCAACTATTTCTATAACTAAAGGCTAACGAGGGTTTAAGGTTGTTAGGACAAAGACCACTGCTGTTTTTTTATACTATTTTTGTGAGCTCTCCTTTTCTTTAAATCTTAGCTTCGGAAACTCATTCTCCTGGATTCTAGAATGCACTATTTATCCTAACAAGATGAGCGAAGATTAATAAAAAGGATAGAGGATAGAAACTAAACCCCTCAGCACTGCTAGTTGGAAGTTTTCTACAGGATATAAACTAAACCCCTCAGCACCGCTGCTAGTTGGAAGTTTTCTACAGGATATAAACTAAACCCCTCAGCACTGCTAGTTGGAAGTTTTCTACAGGATATAAACTAAACCCCTCAGCACCGCTGCTAGTTGGAAGTTTTCTACAGGATATAAACTAAACCCCTCAGCACTGCGCTAGTTGGAAGTTTCTACAGGATATAAACTAAACCCCTCAGCACCGCTGCTAGTTGGAAGTTTTCTACAGGATATAAACTAAACCCCTCAGCACTGCTAATTGGAAGTTTTCTACAGGATATAAACTAAACCCCTTAGCACTGCTAGTTGGAAGTTTTCTACAGGATATAAACTAAACCCCTCAGCACTGCTAGTTGGAAGTTTTCTACAGGATATAAACTAAACCCCTCAGCACCGCTGCTAGTTGGAAGTTTTCTACAGGATATAAACTAAACCCCTCAGCACTGCGCTGCTAGTTGGAAGTTTTCTACAGGATATAAACTAAACCCCTCAGCACCGCTGCTAGTTGGAAGTTTTCTACAGGATATAAACTAAACCCCTCAGCACAGCGCTGCTAGTTGGAAGTTTTCTACAGGATATAAACTAAACCCCTCAGCACTGCTAGTTGGAAGCTTTCTACAGGATATAAACTAAACCCCTCAGCACTGCTAGTTGGAAGTTTTCTACAGGATATAAACTAAACCCCTCAGCACTGCTAGTTGGAAGTTTTCTACAGGATATAAACTAAACCCCTCAGCACTGCTAGTTGGAGGTTTTCTACAGATATAAACTAAACCCCTCAGCACTGCTAGTTGGAAGCTTTCTACAGGATATAAACTAAACCCCTCAGCACTGCTAGTTGGAAGTTTTCTACAGGATATAAACTAAACCCCTCAGCACTGCTAGTTGGAAGTTTTCTACAGGATATAAACTAATCCCCTCAGCACTAAGATTTGAGTGAAATACTTTTCGAAGGCTAGACTCAAGGAAGCTCCCCTCCAAGGGACTGTCTGAACAACTAGCTGGATATGTGATGCTAACTGACCAGAATATCTTCCATGTCTGAGATGATGTTGTACTTCTCTCGCACGAAGAGTTTCTTCTGCTCTTCCTCTTTTAGCTTTCTTAGCTGAAGCTCATCGGAAAGGTCAAGGACGTGCTCCTAAATAAGGAGGGAACAAGAAATTTTTAAATAGATTAAATAGTTCTAGATAAAGGAAAGAAAATGGAGGGGCTGGTGAACTAACATAACACAACTCATTAGTTTTACACAATCAACCATGTGAACAACAGCTGCATAAATCAATGAAAGAAAAATTAGCGACAATGCCATATGTCCACAATCAAGTTCAGAACGACAACCATAACTAATGACAGTAATGATAGGTGAAATGACAAACTATATATATATACACACACAATAGACGAGATTGGAATGAAGTAGTGTTATAGTGTTTACATTTGAGTACGTTTATTTATTTGTTGAAAGGTAGTATGAGTTACACACGAACTAAGACAGCCACTGTTGGTCAATCATTGTCACACATTACAACAAACACAACTTCACACTTTAGTCAGATTCCCAACAGTAACTATGATATGACCAACAACAGATCAGAAGTATCATTACCAGACTTTGTAGAAGGACAATGAGGATTCTGGCCAACTTGTTTAGTAAACTTGTTAAAAATGTATTACCTCCATTTAGTAAAGCAATGGAGTTCACCTTTCAGACCTCGCCATCTATGGGACAGATCATATAAAGGTCATCTGTTTTCGTGGTCCACGGTTGACGAGGGTGTCATGTGGCCAGCACAACGACCAACCGCCTTTACTTTTCCCCAACTAATGTCAGTTACCCATTAGAGCTGGGTGGACTCAGAGGCACACTATATATCCCGAAAGAAAAAAACAACAACTAGTCTTCATCAGGATTCGAACTCAAGACCCCCTGATTCCGAAGCCAAGCGCTTTACCACTCAGCCAGCGCGCCTCCATTATCTCCCTTGGTAAAACATTGTGTTTTGTATGACCGGGGTGGTTGGGGGGAAGGGGGGGGGATAAAATGCACTAATCAAATAATCCTAATAGTGAAAAGGGGGGAAGACGTTTCTAAATGTAGGCAAACCGATTGTAGATGTTGCACATTTGTTCTACTTGATACTAACGCATGAACTGCGTTTTGTAGACACCAGAGCAGCTTCTTTACAAATGGTTTATGTATAGACAGATCTTTGCAATACATATGTACTTTAAAAAAAAAAAACGAAAAGAAGAAGACGCTATCGGTAGACTTGTAGAACATTGAGTACAAGCACGATAAGGCGATGGTGAAGTGGCATTTCTCTAAAACAACATTTGAGAACATCATTATTTCATGAGGAAATGAGATTGCTGGATGTAGTATGCTGAACACATCTAAGAAAAAGAGGGAGGGGGGGGTAAGGAGAAAGCGATGAAAAAAAAAAGACTGAGACATTAGTTGACAACCTGAGGGTGCACTCTGGCTGGACATTTGGAAAAATCAGTTCATCTTTGGAAATTCAAAATATTATTTTTTTTAAATATAATTTTAAACGAGATCAAAAAGGTAGGCAGATGAAATAACTTAATTAGAGAAATTTAGAAAAAAATTGGCAACAATTAGCGCCTTATTGAAATTATTAAAACTAATTAAATTGCAATTTAAACTGGATTTATTTTGACAAGTCTTCACATTCTGTTTAGCTCACTTATTAAGCAATGTGTGTGTTAACAAAAATTGATCCAAAATAGAGCTTCTAAAATGTATGCCTGAATTATTGACTTGTTAAACCTATAAAACATTTACTATAGCTAATAGAACAAAAGAGTGTACAACAAAATGGTACAAGCTTCATACACTACTTCTACAATTCTTTTTGGGGACAAATGGCGGGAATATAAAGAGGCGAACGGATCGTTCGAACTGAAGTTCAAGGTTATCTGTGTGTTGTCTCTAAATCAACATTTTAGAACTAGATCTATACATCTAGATGTAGTTAGCTGTAGGCTTGTACATCATGAGGCAATTAGACAAAACTTGTTACACGGGTCACTTTGTCTCAACGATGAGATGCATTTTGATGGGAGTTTTCTTTTCCACTTGTATTACGTAAGCTCCGCCCTCACAAAAAAAAAATGAAATTAAATTAAAAAGTGACGTTTTGATGTCAAGATTCCTAAACTTGTTTGTTTGTCTCCTATAAAACCCAATAACAGTAAAACTTGGATAGCTTTATGTTCTTAATGGTGAATGACTTGGGTTAGCTTCTTCACTTTCACCGCTAGGTGTCATTTTTACAAAAATAAAGATATGGTATATATATATAGACTATAGAGAGAGAGAGGGAGAGAGAGACAGACATACAGACAGACAAACAGACAGAAATAAGGAAAGACAGACAGACACGAATTAATTTAAACGGTGTCAGCGGATAGAAAAGCGAGCAGCTAAAAAAACACCCGCCCCAATCCTAGAACTATGCGTCACGTGCAGCTTGTGCAATAAACCGCCAAACAGAGTTGTCACAAACATGTAAGGGCTCACACATCTAGAAACAAAGCATAGTCCCTTTAGTTCTTACATTGGAGTATACTCAGTATTTTTTCACACACAAAAAAAAAAAGGGTTAAGGATCTAAGCTTGTAATTGGGAAAAAACATGATGAGCTAAATTTTATAAATGAATAGTAAAACTTGGTCTACTAGATTGTGTGTGTGTGTGTAAATCCCCATGGTAAGCAAGGCGTGACGCAATGACTGATGACTCAATGTGTCAAGAAATTCAATACTCGCCGAGGGTTTAATGTGTAAATACTTTTTGACTCGCCAAGAGTTTAATGTATAAATACTTGATGACTCGCCGAGGGTTTAATGTGTAAATACTTGTTGACTCGCCGAGGGTTTAATGTATAAATACTTGATGACTCGCCGAGGGTTTAATGTGTAAATACTTCCTGACTCGCCGAGGGTTTAATGTGTAAATACTTTTTGACTCGCCAAGAGTTTAATGTATAAATACTTGATGACTCGCCGAGGGTTTAATGTGTAAATACTTCTTGACTCGCCGAGGGTTTAATGTATAAATACTTCCTGACTCGCCGAGGGTTTAATGTATAAATACTTGTTGACTCGCCGAGGGTTTAATGTGTAAATACTTGTTGACTCGCCGAGGGTTTAATGTGTAAATACTTCTTCATTCCAATGCGATGCTAAAGAATTGCTTTGAAAGATGAGACTTTAACGCCTTACATGCCTTTAGATCGACATGAAAACAGTTGTACTGATTTAAACTGCAGTACAATTAAAAGGACTTAGTAAAAAAAAAAAATACAAAATCCAAGTGCAGATTCAAAAGAATTACTGCGCACTTTCCACTTCCTGTTTGATACTTTTGCCCACATCCTTCCACGAGTTTCAATACCTATAAAAATGTTTGTAGTTCCACACCCCTCGAAAAGGTGATACATGTACTTTGTTGATAAAGTTTGTCAGAAATAGGAGAACTTCACAAGACGTTATATCAATAGCAGACGACTGTACTTCAGTGATTTCTTTCAATAGTAAAAGATAGAAAAGATTTTAAAAAAACAGGTATATATATATACACCACGGTATCACATTTAAAGGCCGCATCACAAACGAAGAGTTTAGAAACAGAGTTACTGCAGCGATTGAAACCCACGTGATGACCTGCTAACTAGGGTATAAAAAACGCAAACTAAAACTATATGGCCAAATTGCAAAGACCTTTATTCAGGGAACAGTACCAAGAAAAAAAGAAGAGGCAGACAGCGAAGGGAAGATAACAAAGAATGGACATTGAAAAAGGTTCTATACAAGACAAAGACATAAAGGAATGGAGAAAGACAGTCAAAAAATCTTATGTGGTGCCCCAAAAGGTCTAACAGACTAAGGGATAGTTGAGGTGATACACAGACACACACACACACACATATATACATGTGAGTACGTCTAAAAAATACTACAAGCAAAAGATACAATGACCTGACAATGTTGAAATGTGAGAGTCTGAAAACTTGGCTGAAAACATTTTGAAATAAAGTCCAAACATCGCGTCCTTCAAACTCATTTTTTACTCAATGTCAATTTTTTAAAAAGTTTTTTTCAAAGAGTGATTTGTTAATTAAACAAGGAAAACATTTAAAAAATACATTAAAAAACAACAATAGTAGTGGACCTACAAGTGTTCCTTGAGGTACGCCTGAGTTTACTGTTATTGGTGTTGATTTAGAGCCATTTATTATTACAGTTTGTTCAATTCCTATCAGAAAATCCTACATTCATTGATGTAATGAGCCATCGATGCCAAAATATCGATGCCATTTAGGCCTATTATTAGGCTACAGTGCACTCGTGGTCTAGGCCTCTAGGGTAGAAAGAAATGGGGGAACAGTGTACTCGTAGGCATAGGTTAGAAAAGAATGCCGGAAGTGTTGGCGTCATCCAATAGAAACAACAGAAATATAAGCTACAGGCCTACCAGAAGCACGTGAAGGTGAAAGGATGGCAAACATTAGTTAGATTCAAAGCAACTGTTACTGATGTGAAGGTACTAACTTAAATAATGCATGTTTCAGTTGTTACAGATTGTTTTTAATATCACTGCCAAATGTAAAAGAGAAAATGTGGACAAATTTTACACACTAGACAAAAAGTTCAGAGTAACACTTACATGGGAGGCGCAGTGGCTGAGCGAGGTCCCGGGTTCGATATCCGGGTGAAGAATTAGATTTTTAATTTCGGGTACCTGACATTAGTTGGGGAAAAGTAAAGGAGTTTGGTCGTTGTGCTGGCCACATGACACCCTCGTTAGCCCTCGTTACCCGTGGGCCACAGAAACAGATCATCATCATCTGCCCTATAGATCGCAAGGTCTGAAAGGGAAACTTTTACTTTTAACACCTACACGAGTTATTCCTTCCAATTCCGTATATCACCAGGTGAAACCTAGTTAAAAAGTTACTATATCAGAGAGCCACCCGCTCGTCATTTAGAGGTGTCCAAAGAAATAAAACCAACTGCAGTCCAAGATCTTCTGGTTCTACCAAGTTAGTTACAGCAATAATGATTGTAAATTGTGAAACTCTTACAACGGTACAGCTTCTACTGACAATTGAACATCGCATCACTATTAGTGAGATTGAAGTGAACATATAGCTTCAATTTTTTATTTTGTGAGATTATATCTGAACACAAGTGATTAAAGTTTGTTTTTTTTATTCAACGAGCAAAAGATCATTGCCTGAAAAGTTAAGAGAACAAACAAATATCTAAAAAGTGTTTCTACTGGACCTTAGGTGACCAACTATTTTCAATTGTTTTTACTGGACCTTAGGGGACCAACTATTTTCAATTGTTTTTACTGGACCTTAGGTGACCAACTATTTTCAATTGTTTTTACTGGACCTTAGGTGACCAACTATTTTCAATTGTTTAAACTGGATCTTATATGAAAAAGGTTAAGATCATAAGAGGTCATGTGTAATTTTAAACTGACAGATGACCAAATGACAAAACATAAAAAGAAACTTAAAGATATCAAGAAATCAACAAAAAAAATGTCACCCTCAACCCTCCCAATAAAAAAACAAACAAAAAAAATTACACTGTATCTATCCATCTCCCTGTAGGCATTACTTCTCATCTGCTAGTAGATTGAGACTAATTTGACAGATGTACAAACACTCACACACACAAACAATGGTCTTGACTAGCCTGAGGTTACAGGTCACACCCCAGATAATTCACTTAAGATTAGCAGACGGATGTGTCAACTCAAGAACATATTCTCTCCTCCCAATCTCTTTTATGTAGATCTAAGTATTTGTTAATGTAAACAAAAAAAAACTAATAAAAAATGTTATCTTCAAATCTATCAATCTATTGCCTTGTTTGTACTTGAAGTTTAGTCTTCATGCATAAATCAATGACCTTTTTATTACAGTGATTATCTTGTAATTTACACAACTTGTCATTTCTTATACAAAAAAATCCGTATCAGTGTCTGTTTATCAACATTTATGGGAGTTAGCACAGAACCATAGAGCTGGTAGACAAGAGCTGGATGGAATCAGACGGATATTTTACATTTTGAAATTCAATACCCTAACATTATTATTTGAAAATAAGCATTACGGAGCGTTCGAATATTATGTAACAACTAAGGGAAGAGAGTATACAAATTTGTTAGAAGGGGGAGGGGTGTCTGAAGAATTTTTATGTAACAAAACTAAAAAATTCAAATGAAGTAACAGGTAGCAATAAAAAGTTTCAAAATATAAAAACATTTTATTTCAGTCTGCCTTTGCTCTTAGCAGAAAGTTCATGTAATATAAAGTGTGATTTTATGGTCACAATATTTTTAAAATGTTTTTATTGCAACTGTCAAAAATGTTTCAAACACTAAATAAAATGAACCTGGAACCAAAAGAAATTATATAATTGCCGAAATTTAGTTTATTTGTGCCTTTTGACCATCTAGAGCTAATTCCAGGAACCACAAAGGTAAAGTAAATTTTAAAAAAAGGGAAATTTTGTTTAATTTAATTTTGAGTGATGTTCTAAAAATTGTTGCATTTTCACAGATCATGAATCTTTCCTAACACGGGAGTAAAATTTGAAACTTGAGAATTTTCTTGTTATGTTACTCTGGGGGGGGGGGGGGGGGGGGGCAATGCATTGCAACTCACGTTATCACTACTAACAAACATTTGTAGTGATTGCTCAAGACATTGTAATTAAAGACAGATCAAATAAAGGTGGATAACTCTACCATACATTTAAAATGTTCCATAAGGTTGTCAATTCTGGAAGTGGTAATGGAAATAAGCGCTCAAAAATAAAATGCTTCCAATGGCACATGTCTCAGATAGCCTCTGACAACCAGACCAATTAATGGCTCAGATATTGTGTTCTGCAGAACTGTTATCCCTATTACAAACAGCTAATAAAGTAGAACCCAAACTAAAATGGGCAGTAGGACCTTGTTAGCCTTTGTTGGTTACCAACATAGGAGAACAAAAACTCAATTGAAACCTCTGCTACCTTTGAACTATACCCAAACATGGGAACAGCTTTGTGAGTCAACCCTGAGAAAAAATCAGGAGCCTGCAACCCTTAGGCAGCTTGCAACACACAGTGCTACACCCTGGCAGAGTCAGTGATGCATATGATATCATACTGTATCAGCACTTTGAGAGGAAGAACTACTGTGTAGACAACATCGTTCTGACCATAACTAAATATCCAGGCATTGATCTCATTTCTATAAGATGATCCAGAATTGTAAACTTATTCTTTTAATTCCAAAGTGTACAAAGGAAAGTTTATAGCTGAACATATGTATCCTTATGTACCTAAAGTTGTGTCCCAATGATAGATTTGTATGTATATAAAAGATTAAAAAATACTCACTTCCAGTTTCTCTACAGTGCACATGCTTTGAATTTCTTTTAATGCAATCTCTGAGGAAAAGAAACACATTTTATAATCTTTATCAAAAATGTACAATGAATCTTGCATTGTTTAGTCTTTTAAACACCTGCATGCTCATTGTTATCAGCTTCTGAAACTGAATTTTATTATCGATAGTTCAAGGTGCAATTTTTTTACAATCGAATTAGGTCTATTATTAAAACTAAATTTTTAAAGTACATTTTAGATTTAAACTTTTCCACTCAACAAATGTATTTCCCATCAAAGAATAAAATAGTCTGACTGCCTAGTTAGAAGTTCAGCAAATCAATCAGCATATTAGAAACAGATAGCCAGGGTATAAGATAAAAGTTTAACAAAGAAAAATGTGGATTACTAGAGTGAAAACAAGAGGTTTTGTCAGACCTTAAGTCTGACAACAAATCATTCATGGAAGAATGAACAAATAAAACCCTCTACCTTGTTTTTCCAGAAATAAATCATCTAGCTCCTCATCTTTCCTGACAAGTTCCTGGATAAGAAACTGGCGATCGGCATCTGAAGCTGACAGAGCTGTCCTGAATTCCTGGCGCAACCGGCGCTCTCGCACAAGGCGCTCTCTGAATTCTGACCTCAGCCACTTGATCTTGTTCTATATGAAATATTTAATCAAGTTGATCAAACATTCATACAGCTAACACTAGTTTGCTATATTGCTTGCATTAAACAAAGAAAATACTGTCACAATATAAATAGCATTAAACACAATAACTTTTCTATATTTTTTTTTACTCAGAACCATAAAAACGTATTATTATAAATATTAGTTAATTTTGTTGTTTACCTAATGGGCTGTATAGCTCTACTAAAGATTTAAATGACTTGCTAAGTATACTTTTACATATTATTTAGACTTACCCTCATTTCTGTTATTAAATGACTTGGAACACCAGTACCAATGGAAACCAGATTCTTGAGTCCATTGATGGGCTGTTGGGGGAAAAGAAAGAGTTAAACAAAGAAATAATGAGCTTCTAAAGCTTACTTTTTCTTTTTTTTTTCAACAAATTAAACTCAAGTAATCAACAACCAAAAAAAAGTATTTAGGACAGGAAAAATAATTTGGTAAAATCTAGTCTTAAGTGGCTATATGGCCAGTTCTGTAAACAGAGATTTGTATCTTGTTTGCTTTAATATGAAAAGATAATAAACATTAGAGACTAAAGAAGCATTTTCCATGCTTATATTTTATATATATTTTATATCAGTTTCATATTAAAAGAATTCAAATTTTAATTAGGTTATTGAGAACTTATTTTAACCAGTTGTGCTAATGAGTACCTGACATCTGTTGTGTTAAAAAAAAGAAGAGACTTAATTACATTTAAACTTATATTTTTAGAAACTTTAAAAGCAAATGTCAAACAGTAATTTGAAATCTTAACATTTGATAAATAATGTTGCCAGTAGACCAACCTGGCAATGACTGGTAGCATCAACAGAAGCAGTTTCCACCACAGCATCAATTTCTATAGCAAGTTCCTGTATGACATTCTGATTTAGTGAAGATGAATTAATTTTAAAATGCAATCCATTTAAAGTAGATAATATCAAAAATATAAAGTTTATGTAATAACAATAATTACTATAATTAATATTGAAATCAATATTATTTTTAGGATCACTTATTGTTTATAGAAATAACTAATTTCTTCACAGACCATGTATTTGGATCCCATAAAACTATAAGAAAAAATTAAAGCTTAGTGTTACGTGCGCATCTTAGTGTAAATGTGAAATGGTGCGATTGCGTGTTGAAAGAAAAACCAAAATGGAGGAATATGAACAAGAAAGTGTTTTCAGTGTTAATAAAGATTAAAGTATTTATAAACTGTGATTTGTCGTTTTCATGTTTAAAGAGTCTCATCAAATATGAAGACGTAACACTTAGTGAAGTCTATTATTATTGTTTTCATAGATCTTTGGACTTCCTGTCTTGCCCACTCCCTTCAATGTTTCAGTTGATTACACAACTTATTTTGTTGAACATGTCTATTGAAAAAGACTAATTACCCATAAATGAAAATTGCGATAGGATCCTACTTTGATTTAATCACACTTCATCATGGTGTTACCAACATATTAGCTTTATACAAAAAAAATTAGGTTCTGACTATAGTAAATGTGTGCTAATTGATGCTCTAAAATATTTAACATCAGGGAATACTGACATTTTTCATGATAACCAAATATAAGTTTGAGCATCATATATTTAATAAATCATTCCTTAGCAGTATTTTACATAATGAGTTGAATGCCTACAATGAGTTGTTTTTCCAGTTTCTCCAGGTCTAGATGAGCATTCCCTAACTGGCCTTCAAGCTTTTTCACTCTGAAGAAAAATAAAATTAGCAATCACTGAACAGGTTTATAAATGGACATTAAAAAAAACAACAAAGTGATATTGCAGTACAAAAACTTATTAAGATTTTTTTTATGCATTCTGTATAGTTTATCTATAGTTTATAGTTTATGTATAGCTTACCTGTGTAGATCATCCTCAGCCAGGTGAGTCTGTGAAATGTAAGTACAAGTAAACCAAATTAAGATGTTGGTTGGTGTGAGGTTTGAGAATGCATTATAATAAATATTAAAGAAAGATAACTCAATATTCTAGAGTTGAGATGAAGTTTAGTAAAGCCACAGCAATGGTAAACAAATAATGTTTTTTACTTTCAATGTTAAGCTTATTAAAGGAACTGCTATAACTAATATAATATACTGTCTGGTTTATACAATCACTTTTACACACTCAGGAATTAAAGTTACACTTATGGTCTTACACACTAATTAGTGAACTATTGTATTGCTTAAAATCTAAACAACTTTATCAGTGTACATCAACAAAATCATCTGGGTAAAAAACATCATAAACTCTAGCAGGGATTCATTAAAACTGAAGGTACAGTAGCACATTTATAATTATGAAATATAGATGCCCACAACATTTAAATTAATGAGATAAAAATGATCACAACCATTTAAATTATTGAGTTAAAGAAGACTTAAACCTAGATCCTCCTGCCTTGTACGAGCCAGGGGGTGGCAAACTTTCTCTAAAGAATCATTCACAGCCTTTAGCAAGCTAGAACCTACAGATTTTAGATCTTCTTAGCCATTGTCATTAAAAAAAAATAAAAAGAGCCCAAGTATCCATACCTGAGTTTCAAATTCTTGTCTCACTAAGTCCAGCTTTCTTTTCATACCTACATTCTCTTCTTCAACTCTAATCAATGAAACAAACAAATATTTGTATGAAGAATAAAATAAACATTAATATTTCAAATTCAAAGTTCTATAGCATACTTTTTGTTTGTGGTTTTTCTTTTCAAAAATTAGAAAATTAAATTAAATAATTTGTGTTATTTTTTATTCATTAAAAAAAACATTGATATATGGGTGCTGAAGAATAAAATACTTATGACTATTATTATCATGATGTTCATGTCACTTTAAAAAAAAAAACACTAAAATATTATTTATATATTTAAAAATAAGTAATACAAAATCAAAGGATTCTCACAATTTAAATCTTTTCTCTAAAATATCTAATTCTTCTTTTAATCTGTCAGCATTTCTGTTAGCAATTTTAGCATTACTTTTTTCTTCAGATAATTCCATCTGTAGAAAAAAAGTCACAACATATGTTAAGATAAAAATTGTATAAAACAACGAAATACATTCAACACAATTTTTTTTTAGAACCATACTGCAAGCACCTGCAAAAAATTACTTTAAAATATGGCCATTTGAAATGTAAGTACAGTCATGCAAATAGAAACTTCATGTAGGAATTTTTTGTTTTGCGTCTCTTGAAACCTAATCTGGGTAATTAACTTATAATAAGGTTTCTAGCCAAATGAACAAACTAATTACTGCACAGAGTTTACAAAAAGACAGCTATATTTTGAATGTTAAATAATATAAACAGATGCAATATACAAGCCTTAAAATTTAATAAATAAAAAACATTTCTATTGATTTTTTTAGTTTAAAAAATTTAGTGAATGATTTGAAATAGTTGGTTAAAAATAAATGACAGGGGAAAAAGAAGTTTATCTTTCACATTAACCTAAAATTAGATACCTTTAATGCCTGGATAGCAGCTTCCTGCTCTGCACCATGGGCCCTGAATTTTCTGGTTAATTCTTGGATGGTATGGGCCTCTCTCACCTGAAGCAAGATGGAAATAATCAAATTTTGTTTCACAGCTAATGAAATAGTCACTAATCACAGTTCAAACTCTGCTACTCATCAAACTCTGCCATCCATATTGAAATTTTGGTCAGTGGCATAATAACTGTCTTTTTATAAGAACATCTGGAACTAATAGAACAAAGTCTGAAGAAAGTGTTCTATTTGTTAAATAAAAATGAAAAGGTGAATTTGTAAGAACTTGAAATATCAAGCAGAGATATAATTATATACATTTAGGCTGTTTATTAGATAACTATTTAGGTTAAGGGTTACATTTAAGAACAAGTTTAAATATTATTACAATCATTTACTATGGTTGGGGGGGGGGGGTCATAATTATTTGCTAACTCCATGCGAAGATGCATTTCATGAATATTTTGTGATTTATATATGTATGTTGTATACTTCTAAATCCTTGATTTATTATAAAACTTCTTCTAATCAGTTTTTTTATGCTGAGTTGAGGGCTGTGAAAAAGTAGCATGGTTATTCTCAGCTATTTAGCCCCGCTATAAAAGGTGATAGCTACATTAGTTTGTTGATTAATAGGGTCTGTATAAACTGGAATAAGTTGGGACATTCTAAAAGGATAAGTGTAATAATTAGTGTCATAAAAAATGAAAGCAGTGTCTGCACTGGGGTAGGCATATGAGGTTTACAATAGTTAGATGGAAATTTAGAGTTGTGTTCTATTCTAAATATGAAAGATTATAGTTTGCTTTCTGTAGATATTTTAATTCTACGTGAAGGTGAAACTAAAATAAATATATAATGAAATGTCTGGTGAAAAAGTTTAGAATCTGTATCTAATTTATATTAGCTTTCATTGAGTGAAATGACAGCAATATATAAGTTCAATTTTCCTTGCTTTATGACTTACTTTGGCTTCATTGAGCTCCTGTTTTAATGTTTCATAATCTTTGCTGAGTCCATTCCTTTCCTGGTGAAGCTGCTTTTTGTACAGCTCCACTTCTTCCCTGGCCCCTCTCTCTCTATGCTGAAGCTCAACAACAGCCTGCATCAGGTCCTGCAGCAAACAAAAACATACAATTTGATCTTAAGTTTTGTCTTACACAGTTTATAAACTTAACGTGAGGTCTATTCAATCCAACGGCTCAACTAAAATCAGTTTTTCAAGAACACAAAAGGAGCAAATGTGTAGCTACTATTTTGAATAATCTTCAACATTTCCTCTACCTAGTGGTAGTGAGCATTAGGTGTTGATTAAATGTTGGATAATACAATAGAATACAAAATAAGTTTGATTCTTCATAGCAGATGAAACTTATAGAAGCTATATTAATTAAAAGATACTAACATATATTTACACAATTTTAAATACGCACTTAAAGTACTACATTCAGACTAGTATTTCTTATTTCATATACTAAGACTTAGTCACACATGTGCTCTTTCTTTCCTAGTGCTATTAGAACATGGGAAAGATTGCCTGAATAAGACACAGGAAAACCAATGACTAAGCAGAGTTTAATTCTCTAGTTAACATGCAAGACTGGATTAACACATGGGTGTATGTAGGATGCAAGGATCTTCTATTTTGAAGAAACATCTGCAATCTATAAGATAAGAGATAGACTAGTTTAATGAATTTCTTGGAGTAAGTCTGTGTCCATTATGTGAACTCTAAATCTAGATTAGTGAAACTAATGCACCACATACATCCATAGAAAATTATTTTTTTTTAAATATGGGCATAAATACAACTTATAAAATGTTTTCAACCTGAGCATAATGAATGTTCAGCAAATTTTGGCCAACCTATTCATAGCTATTTTATATAGTTACTAAAAAATAATATTTTATTTTTAAGAATGGGGGAAAAGTACTTAAAATTTTAATACCAGTAATCTGTGTACTTATATTTGTGTAATCTTTCTTAGATTGATGTTTCTTGCAGATGAGGAAGATAAAAAGTTAATTGAAGACAATTTGCAGGTCAAATCAAACTTACATGATTTTTTGCAAGTGCCTCTGCCAGTTGTGTAGCAGTAGCTGCTTTAATATTACTCAACTCTTTCAGTTCATCCTGTCGAGGGAGAAAGTTGGAGTAACATTTATCTAACAAATCTATTTTGTACAAAACTTTGATAAATATACTAGATATACAGAGTAACAATTATGATTACAATTTTTGAAAATACTTTTAGGATGTGACATAGGCCTACAAAGCTCCATTTAAATAGGCTTATGCTTTAATTTAAAAAATGTTTATATGTTGATACTAAAACTCTTTAGAAGTTTTATTTCAGACATGTTTACATTTTTTTAAAAAGAAATTAAAAATACAACAACAACAACAAAAACCCAATAAAATTCATTTTTGAACTTGAATAACATTTACCTGTAGAGAACGTGACTGATCCTGTGCTAACAGGTGAGCTGATTCCACTGCTGACAGTTTGTCTTCCAAGTGATGTTTGTCTTCAGACAAACAGGCAACTCTAGATCTTAGGCTATGAAGTTCACCTTCCATCTGATTTGAAAAAAATTAAAGATGCCCAAAGGCATTTAACAATTCTTAAATACCAAAAGAAGTCATCTTTACAAAAAATAACTCACAGTCAACATAAAATCAAAAAGATAACACAGTGTTTGATCAAAGAAGCATTTTTAAAACCAGAAAAAAAAAGACCCTGACCTTGTCTGCTATTGACCTTGAGTCTCTATACTCTCTGTCCAGATCCATTCTCAAAGATTTCAGCTCATTAATTTCAATGTCCTTCAATCTCAGCTGTTCATCTTGAGCTGCTCTAACTGCCTGTTGATTTAACAACAAAATATTGAATTCATGCTTCATAGTAGCAGATGTAAAGAATTATTCCTATTTAATGATGCAATGAATTAATGGTTTATGGTATAAATTTCACAAAACATGTTTAAACGTCATTTTCAGACATAATTCTTCTAAAAATTTCATTAACAACCATACACATTACACTTAAAAGAAACGATTATTACCCCAAAAAGAATAAACAATAGAATGAAAAATTTAAAGAGAAAAATATATAAATATATACCAAGGCATCAGCCAACTCTCTTCTAATGCTCTCAATCTGTAGCTGATGATAATTTCCATGCTGTTTAAAACCTTCTAACTCTTTGATCAGCTGCTCATGACGATTTAGCATCTCACTCGTGCCATGTTTCTGACGATCAAGAGCTTTTTCAAGAGATTTGACTTTGGCTTTCCATCTGTCAAGAGAATTTTGAAAACCACTTTACAAAAAATCTTTCAAAACAATTTCAAAGTTAGTGTACTGTTTTCAAATAAAGAAAGTCGTCAGTTGAAAAAAAGTAATATAGCCTTAAATAAGAAATGTTTTTTTGAAAATGTAAGTAAACCTAAAATTTAAAAAAAAAGGAATAAAAAACAA
The DNA here is from genome assembly GCF_947242115.1 of Biomphalaria glabrata. Classification (NCBI taxonomy): domain Eukaryota; kingdom Metazoa; phylum Mollusca; class Gastropoda; family Planorbidae; genus Biomphalaria; species Biomphalaria glabrata. The sequence goes on along the minus strand of NC_074713.1, from coordinate 17,026,088 downwards.
TATAATGTCAGAGGGAAATTCCCAAACACATTCATTAGGCTTACACTGAAATGTTTTTGATAAGACAAATATCTGTCAGAATGTCTCTCCAACAGAACATTATAAATACTTTAACATGATGTAGCTTTGGTGCATTCACATTTAAACTATATAAACATATATTAATGACAAATGTAAAGCTTAGTGCTGAAACAAAACCTGTGAGACAGAAGCACATGATAGTGCTTCATGGCCTCACACTGTGAAAACTGGTGCACAAAATGCAGAGGACAAGAGAACAGCATTGGCAGAAGAAAACCATCAGAGAAAAAAACAAGGTCAATGACACAAGTTCCAGCTTGAATTAACCTGATCAGTATGGTAGTCAAACATTCTGGGTTCACATAGGCCTCACAAACCACATGAGGAAGCACAAAACCCTCCTGAATGACAAAAGTGGTCCTCATCAAACCAGGAACGATGAACTATAATATATAATCATGAATTAAATACCAGACATAAGTAGTGAGAAAAAGCTAATATCAATATGTACGTAGTGAGTAAAAGCTAGAGGCTAATATTACTATGTAAGTAGTGAGCAAAAGCTAGAGACTAATATAAATATGTAAGTAGTGAGTAAAAGCTAGAGACTAATATTAATATGTAAGTAATGAGTAAAAGCTAGAGACTAATATAAATATGTAAGTAGTGAGTAAAAGCTAGAGACTAATATTACTATGTAAGTAGTGAGTAAAAGCTAGAGGCTAATATAAATATGTAAGTAGTGAGTAAAATCTAGAGGCTAATATTACTATGTAAGTAGTGAGTAAAATCTAGAGGCTAATATTACTATGTAAGTACTGAGTAAAAGCTAGAGGCTATTATTACTAAGTGCACACTGCACATAATTGTAATAGGATAAAAAAGGAGGAAACAATTAATACAGTAATTTTTAAATTTTAAAACTTACTGTCGCACTGTCTCTTGAGCACGACCTTTGAACTCATCTTTTTTCTTCTCACTATCTTGAAGGCACAGCTCAGTGTTTCTTTGTTCATGTTTGGTTTTCTCCAGTTCTTTGGTGGTGACTGCCAGCTTCTGTTGAAGTTCCTCCACCTGTTGAAGGAGATAGTTTCTCTGCCTGTCAGCATCTTCATATTTATCAGAGACATCTTTCAACTGTGTGATAACTTTGGCACTTTGACGTTCTCTGTTGTCCAGATCTTTAGCCAATGTCTGGAAACAATTATAAAATTAAAAACTATCCTGCCTTATACCAATTTGATACATTATAGCGAGCTGTGGATAAGATGAATGATTATTACCTCAATATGATCTGACAACTGGGCGCACTGCCTCTCACTTTTATCCAGTCTCCTCCTTAAATCTTCCAGCTCTGTGACTGCACCAACTGATCTGGCCAAGTGAGTTTTCAAATCTCGTAGTTCTCTTTCCAAATTATTTGATTTTTCTTCCTCAACTGATAAGAAAATTTTAAATGAATTTTTGACTGATATTGTGAAATTTAAAATATACCGTACAAAAGTTTGTATATTAGTATTATGTAATACTGAGTACCAGGAAAAAGTAGAAGAGGCAGACAGAGAAAGTGATGGGAGGACAACATAAAAGAATGGATGGGCCTACCAATGATAAAGGTTTTAAACAAGGCAAAAGACAGGGAAGAATGGAGAAAGACAAATCTTGCTTGGTGCCCCAATGGTCCAACAGACTAAGGGATAGGTAAAGGTAAAGGAGTTTAATAAATACAGCAGGATATTAATTAGTAGAACTTAGTTAATTTTAACCTGGAATAACTAACATTTAAAATAAAGAAATACAAAAACCTTAAATGATAGGCTTTGTTAACAGCATTGATAATATAGCCTAGATAAGTAATATAAATTTTCATATCAGATTTTGAGGATATATGTTGCTCTTATGGGCTTCTATGGGAAGATTTGAAGCAGCTGGTTACTGTGCATGCAACCTTTCTATTGATCTAAAAGCTTAAAAATATTTTTGGAAATATTCCAAAGGTTTCTTAACTGATTCATGACAGCAAAATAATTGAGCCTCTTTTTTTTTCGAATAATTTGTAAATAATAAGATATGTAGAAAATTATACTTACCCGCCCTTCGTCTTCTTTGCTCTTTGACCTCAGACTCTATTCTAGATTCATCAAGGTCTAGTCTCATTCGATGTCTCTCCTGATCAGCTTTAGACAGCTGTAACCTTAACTGTTCAACCTGGGACTGAAGAGCTGTTCGACTTCCCTCTGTCTGGTCTAGTCTTCGTTTGACACTGTCTAGTTCATTCTCCACCTTTGAAAGTTAGCATGTCATGAGTTGTCAAATTAGGTATTAAAATTATCTTTTGATAATAACAGAAATGTAAAGCTCAAACTGCAAGAGTTTTTTTTTTTTTAAACTGATTTATTTGAGATTTAACAGTGTACCGAGTAATGAGCTTCAAGCTATTGCTATGACAAATGGTTTTATATAGTCAGCACACAAAAAAATAACTGCTTATCAGGAACTCCTGAAAGTGAGAGGGATGGAGGCTCTGATTTATGGAATTACACTGAATAAAAACCCAGATTTCAATAGAATTTGAATTAGCTCTATGACAAAAGTCTAATAGTTTGGCTACTTGTTCAAAGTACAATTAGTGCATATTTAAGAATTTCTAAACAAAAAGAAAACAGAACTCCACCTTATGCCTAAGAGACTCAGATTGCAAGAATTGGCTTCTTAATTTCTCATCTAAATTATTTGCAGCCTGTGTTGACTGAATAGCATTTTTGAGTTCATTGGATAAGGCACTGTAGTCATCTCTGTGATGGTCTCTGTCTAACAGTTGACGCTCAGCTCTTATTTCTGACTGAATCGCTTGCAGACGCTTCTCCACCCGAGCAGAAAGCTGAACATAAATAAAATAATGCATCTTTTTTTACTACAGCATTTTTAGGGCCAGAGTATGAATTTTTTTTGTTTTTGTTTTTAGTTAACAATATAAAACATATAAATCTGTTTTTGTTTTTTTTAAATAGAACTTACAGGATCAAGGGCAGTCACTCCTTTCAGAGAAACTTTTATATCTTCAAGTGAACGTCTCGTCTCATTATCATGCCTATATAATATAAAAATTATATGACAATGTAAAGAATCTGCTTATGTGATTAGAATGAGTTAATATAATATAGATTTTTTAAGTTCAAAGATTTGATAAATATTTTGTACTGATGAGATACTGTATCTTTGTATCTTAAGGCTAGATTTTTTTTCATTGTTACACATTTATTAAATATAACTACTTTCTCAATGTCTCAATAAAAAATCAAACAATTAGATGTATTAATAATTCTTAGTCTGATTGAATAAGCTTAATCAATATTCACTAAATGATAACGTGAATTATTGGTGTCCTAATTTTATAACAGTTCAAACTAATAATATATCACCTAATTGATAACTTGAATAATTGTTCTAATTTTATAACAGTTCAAATTGAGAATAATTTTATAACTCCTTGAAAAAAAAAAAGCATCTTATAACCTGTCTCTACGATCTATTTCTCTGTTAAAACTTTCTTCCAGTTTTAATTGTTCTGAAGATAGGTCTCGAACAGATTGATGTATACCATGGAGTTCTTTGTTCATGTCATCTGCAAACCTTACAGCTGATCTTCTGCTACGATATCCACCACGTGGAGAACTTTCAGAATCACTCTACAATAAATGTAAAAAAAACTTTTTAATATTGTGGGGCTGGGATATCACATTTGTTTCATATAAATTTATAGAGAATGAGGTGAAATATTTTATAATGTAATCATATAAATAATTTTATTATCTATGTACAAAGCAAGGTTTAAAGGTGCTAATAGATAGAGCTAACTAGACTAAACAATTTGCAAATATTTTTTTTTAAGTTTTAAGAAACTTTATTGCTGAAATTTTTAGACTTAAAAAAAAAACATTAACAGCTATAGTTTAAAACTAATCTTTCAATGTGTCAAAATAAGAATTTCATTATTACTCCATAATCTCTTTCCAAGGCAGCTGACCGAGCTCTTTCATAATGTAAATCATCTTGAGTTTGGTCTAAATCACCTTGAAGCTAAAAGAAACAATAATCCTTAGTTTTTAAATTAAACAAACATTAAAATGTTGATTTCAATTAAACAATAATAATATTGCATTGTCCAATGGGTGAACCCAACTGGCAGGAAATAATGTCAATCTAATGTACAGTAATACAGTTACCCACCCTATCAATTGTTGATCGATGACTCTGTCCTATTGATGTGTACTCATCAATCATACGATCCAAAGACTTCAAATTTTTGGTTGTATCCTGAAAAAAAAAATGAGTTCAAAGTGTTTTATTTTTAAAATGTAATAAGTCTTTTACTTTTCAAAAGCTCTTTATAAATTTGTAAGGAAAAAAAAATTGAACATTTTAAAAGTAAAAATGACTTTTAAAAATGTATTGAAATTGTACAAACAATACTTATATAGGAGAACATTCAAGGATGAAATTACATTTTTAGGTGAACTTGAAAAAAAAAGACTGCTTCTTACAAAATTTGACAAGTACTTTTACACACAACTTAAATCTAAGGAAACAAGCTGACCTGTAAATTTGCAGTCAAACGATAGAGTCTGTCATCATTTTTTTGTGAATGTTGCCTAGTTCTTGGAGGTGGAGGGTAGTAATCATCACTTTCACTGGAGATATACCTAGCCATTTGCAGTTAAATGCCCACAGATCAAAGCTTAGAGTGTTTTAATGAAGTAACCATTCTTAGTACACAAAACTCACAGTCAATGCTGAAATTTACAAATCAAATTATACTAGAGTAGGCAATGCATGAAGATTGACATACAAAAGGAATACAAACCTTCACCTTCGACAATAAATATATCTATGTCCTTCTATATATCTATCTATTTATCTATCCAGAGCAGAATGGCTATTTGGGCAAAGCATGGTAGGATGATACCCAAATGGGCAGCAGAGACAACAAAAGAGGAGACATAAAATATGAATTTAAATACTGAAGATAATAGAAGAAGAATTATCATATCAAAAGAAATAAAAAGTCATAAATGGCTAGATTCTTACAACAGCTAGCATGTACAATTAAGCACACACAAAAATGCTGCTCATCTCTGATTGACAAGATAAGGTGAGCCCTTACTTCCTTACTTGTGTATGGTTGTGAAAGCTGGACACTAAATATTGAGGATGACAGACTACGCTACACAATCTAGGACATGGAAGGCTAAAAAAGGAAAAGAAAACGAAAAAAAAACACCTCTATAAAACTTTGAAGCAGCCAACCAGAAATGGGATGATTATGTGAGAAATGACCAACCAGAACTGGGATGATTATGTGAGACATAATCTCTTCATCAAAATACTGTGTTGAGGGAGTAAACACCGAAAAAAAAAATTTGCTATAAGAAAACTAGTTAAAATGGAGAAAAAAAGGACTGGTCAGTCTCTAATTATATAAAGATACATAGTCTTATAAAAAAAAAAGGGGAGGAGCACTTCTGATCTTAGTGAGTGATGAATATTGTGTCGGATTTTGTGATTTTACCATCACAGAAGAGATACAAGACACCGATAGCAAAGACAAACAGACACAAACACTCTTTTGTTCCCCTGGCAATCAAATCATTAAATAAGAACAATCTGGTATAAACTTTGTCACATGTAAATAATGAGTGAGTCTGGTGTGAATGTACACTTTGGTTTCTTATAGTTATAATGTTTTTTGTTTGGTGTAATGCACAAATTGTAAGACAAATTTCCATACGGATAATAAAGATTATTATTATTATTATTAATATTTAATTCAATAAACACAATTTTCAATATTACAACATTTGAAATAAAATTTCATAACAACCTAAAAAAAAGACCAAGTCTGAAGTTCTGCTTAAAAAGTTAAACAGTTTTATTGCCAGAATAATCTATGACAGTTGTGATAAAAAGATTACAGGCCTACATTATTCTGTTCTCAAGAGTTTTGGCTTCTAGACAATAATTTTGTTTGGTAGGCCTATAAATTTATATGAGTAGATTTAACCTAGACTCTTTATAAAATTTAATTTGAAAACCTAAACATTAAGTATAGTGGAAATTAAATAAAAAAAAGAGCAAGTATAATTATTATTACTAATATTATTATAACTAATATTGATTTTCTTTTTATCAAGTCAGTAACTCATAACTAAGTAAGGCAAGGAGCTAGTCATACTAGTTCTAGATTAGTTTAATGTATAGTGTGATGTACTTGTTCAGGCTGTCTTGAGGTCAACTATAGATGACTGTTGAATTTAAATCAATTACTCTGCAAGCGTTTGAGTTTTATTGTTCGGGTGTATTCAATGTAGTTGATCAACAATACAGAATAAACAAGACGATCGATTTAACGAGTAAATTGATGTGGTCAACACTGATGAAAAATTCATAGTATATTTATTCCAAGAAAAGGCCACAGTAAAAGTCTCTGCCAAATAAACATGTCTTTACCCTAGAGAATTCTATCGCTAACTGATTTTCCAGTCTCTAACCCAAAATATCCCAAACATCACTAGTCCCGTTCAATATACATCTTCTATGGTGCGTCGCTAAATAACTAATATTATAAACTAGGTGTCTATCAATAGACATAGATCTACCCGATCTAGACTTAGACTAGTCTAGAAGAGATAGAATATGATAGTCAGATAGACTAGATATTATTATTATTAATATATAATGATTATGATTTACTCTCATCTCTAATGCTCAAAACTGCTCATCAGCTCATGCAACTAACACTGATAACACTAACAGTAAAAGCTAACCTAGGCGTAGAGTGCCCTAGTCTCTTAGATTACTTAGAATCTGCCCTACTACAGAAGTGACTACAATCTCTATATTATAGTTATAGTCTAGCATGTGGTACTGAAATTAGTCATTAGTGTTACTTCAATAGACTAGATGAGTGTTAATTAGACCTACTACCTAGAAATCTGTATATTATATATAATATATAATCATAATAATAATATAATAAATATAGAGTAACTAAGAGTATAGTGTATAGATAGAGTCTAGATCTAGTATTTAAACAAGATCTCATCTAGGCTAGATCTAGAAGAGATTTGTAAATCACTTGTAGATTTAGATATATCTAGATCTATAAAGAATGAGGATATATAATAGATATAACAATCATAGTCTAGAGTCTAGATGTAGACCTAGATAGATCTCCATTATTACACAAAATTCACAAATTGGTGACAAATGATTTTCGATGTGAATGTTTATCTTGGCAACGCTACATTTTTTTTTTAATTCTAACAATTATGAATTTGGAACACAATACCTAGATCTATGCCTATGGTGAATAAATTAAACGTAACACGTTACCATAAAAAATATTATTTCTGTAAAATCTTTTAATATATAAATATACCCAATCTAATCAGGTACGTAGTAGATCTAGATCTAGATTAGATCGAAAGTTTGCTTCCAAATCTAATCTAGAGAGTTAGATGTGTCTGAGCTTGTTGCATTTTGCGCCGGTTATGATTTTTAGCTTTCAGTACACCACATTGTGACATTCTTTTAGCCAAGTAAAATGGAAATATAGGGAGAATATAAAGGCTTCAAAATATAACTCCTCGAACGGGAATGGCTGCCTGGTCGTGAGGTTTGCGCGCTGGACTGTCGTTCGGATTTGTCGAGGGTTCAAATCCTGCCCGCTCCCATCCCCCGTCGTCCTGCGGGAGGTTTGGACTAGGAAGTAAACTATCTTCAACTCTGAAGGGACATCCGAAACATGTAAAACATTTTACAAACAAAATGTCTTAACATGAATTAACTATTATTTTTGCCGTGGTGTCTTTGATGCACGAAGACTAAACAAAAGAAAATATGGCAGCCTTGTAGTTTGGTACGCACAGTTGTTTTACATGTTTCGGATGTTCCTTTAGACGCTTACGTCTGGGGATGGGAACGGGCAGAGTTTGAACCCGGGACCATCGGTAAGTCCGAACGACAGTCCAGCGCGCAAACCACACGATCAGGCAACCATCCTTAACTTAGTTAAGGTGACAAGACGTACTGACTTAGTCGTGACAGCGCCGCTTCGGGCCGTCTGTCACGCTTTTCATAAAATTCCGGGCGGGACGGCTAATGTCCCGCTTTCATAAAAAATTCGATCAGTGTCAATCTTTTATTTTAAAATCTTTCTAAATCTAACTAATAACTTTAAAGTAACCATTTTCCGACGTTTTCTTCTTGATAATTTTTCATATTGACTGTCTAGCAAACTCCTGTGTTAAAGGGGTAGTGATTTTACTTAAGCGCGAATCCAGCTGCCTTCTCAGAAACTGACATCAGCACGATTCCTGTCGACTCTCGTAGTGTTGTCAATAGTTGTCATTCCGCAAGATTCTCACTGATTCTGTTAATCAACCCCAGTATACAGTAGGCCTTGACTTGGTTTTCCTTTCTGTTCAAGTCGAAATTCATATAGGGACACCCTTACGGAGTTTAATTGTTTGTGTGTTTGTTTATATATGGTGACGGTGGGAAGAGGTTAGCGATTGGTTCTGAATGATGCAACATATAATTTTAAGTGGCATTGTCGTCACTTGGTCTTAGGACAGACGACTCCAGAATGTGAGAATGAAAGGATGTGTTATAGTAGTGAGTTAAATTTTGTTGAGAAATGTTATTAAGTCTCGAGCGGATCTATATTAAAAAAAAAAAAAATCTTAGGCATACATAGATCTAGATTATGGGTCTTTGTGTAGCCTACTATTAGAGCTAGGCTAAATATCAATGACCTCGTCTGCTCAATATGATTCCGTAATAGTTAACCCCCATTTTTTTCTCAGCACTGATCAACCTCAAATCAGAGGCGTAGTGAGAGGGGACACGATGCCCCGGGCGCCACCCTCGGGGGGGGGGGCGCCACAAGCACCTTTATTTCTGTCATGTCCATGGTAAATGGGAGAGGGGGCGCCAATAATGTACCTTGCTCCGGGCGCACGTTTTGCGCACCATGCCTCTGCATCGAATCATCATTTCAAACTTTGTCAGTTGTCTACAGGTGGTGCAAGATAAATTAATGACTTCTTAATTACTAAGACAAGGCCAACGCGACCTATTGTACAATATGAGCATTGCACGCAGGCTGTCAAATTAGGGGCAGCTATTAAAATTTGGATTTAAATCCTAAGACGTTTTTATTCCCTTTTTGGATCACTGTCTTAACTTTAATCTTTAATCGTAGTTAGGTTATAAACATGAGTTTGGCCTAATCATTTCAAACTATTAAAATACCAATCGAATGGAAAAATTTTTATTTTTTTTTTTTTGCTACTTTGCTAGGATCTAAGCACAGAAATGTGTTTTTTTTTTCTGCATTCAATTCTAGCTGAAAAGTTCTGATTACAAAGAAACAAAATTCCCTTTAAAACTTAACCTGAACAACGATGGGAAAGTAGAATGGAATTTAAAATTCATTTTAAAACACAAATAGGTGAAATTTATGACATTTGATAGGCCTACATTGCTGGAGATAGGTGATGACGTCATGGAAGACGATATATTGATAGGCCTAATCCCTTAGTCTGTTGGACCATTGGGGCACATTGCAAGATTTGTCGACCGTCTTTCTCCATTCCTCTCTGTATTTTGCCTTAGTTAGAACCTCTTTCAATGGCAGGACCGTCTATTCTTTTATATTGTCTTCCCTTCGCTTTCTTTGTCTGCCTCTTCTTCTTTTCCCGGTACTGTTCACTGAAGGAAGGTATTTGCGAGCCCCGAAGAACTTTTACCAAATGCTCCTTCTTACCTAATAGTGCTATTGGAGCATGTAATGGGTCACCTGAGTCAGCCAGGAAACCTAATGACTTGGCAGAATTGAAGTCATTCATTAACATGCATGACAAGATTGACCTAGGGACACGCGTAGCACGTAATCATCTCTTTTTGTTTTATAAGATAAGGTAAGATATATTCAATCAAAACAACATCGTGAGTGAATTGTTGCAGCATCCCAAATTAATTTTTTATCATCAATGGAAGCTTTGAAAAAAGTTAAAATCATTTTATAGACCTAAGATATAGCTAATATTATACTAGAAACAAGAGAAATTACTTCGGTTATTGTTGATACAGAATTTCCGCGATCAGAAATTTCTAAAAAAAAAAAAAAAAAGGTCAACGTAGGTCTATGTTTGATGACAAGCATTGATGAAAGCTTTAATTACCACGTAAACAATATAGGCTAGAAATCTTTTTCTGTCATACGTGTCAATATGTATCAAATGATATAAACCCTCGAAAGAGTGAAGCCACGTAAGGTGAAAAGGTGAAGACACTGACGGGGGGGGGGAGGCAGTAGGAGCGGTCGAATATTAGTAGAGAAATCACACAATTTATTTACGAATTATATACTTATGTTAATAATAGATACTAATTATTTATATTTTAACCTACTTTTGGATTATATCGCCTCCTCCCTCTAGTATGTTGGCCGGTTTGGTGGGGTGGGGTGTGACGATTGCATTAATTCCGCCCCCCCCGACCCTTAACTTTCGAATGGGAGGGGCGGTCCTTTTTTTTTGTGTGCAGAAATCAAAGGTTGTTAACATAATTAATGACATATCTATATGATAAAAGCTATTTATTGATATATATATATATATATATTTTCATATTATTTCGTTCCCCTTCTTGTATCTTAGCCGATTCTGTGGCGGTGTGGAGTGGGGGGGGGGGCGATTGCATCTACTAGGCTCCCCACTCTAGACTTTTGATGGGGGGGGGCGGTCCAATTTTTAAGCAGTTATCATAGTGTGTGAACTAAATTGAGAATCTTTATAATATAAGCTACTTATTGATATTTGAACCCAGTTGTTTATTATGCCACTCCACACTCTAATCTCAAATAAATCATTAGTTAATGTATGCCTAAAATGAAAGAGGATTGTAGGCCTACCAGGTGGTATTGGCGATAGACCCTAACAAAACGAAGTTACAAACAGGCGAATTGAACAAAATTAATAATTTATATATGATTCTTTTTAAATATTATTGTTCAAAATTATAACCCTCTGTGTGTGTTATTGTCTTGAAAAAGGCTCAATCTCTTATTCGATTAATATTCATTTTAAATTGGGTCTTACTTATAATGCATACTTATTAGCTTTTTCTCTTTAAAAAACTGCTTGCATAACTGATTTTAAAAATTAGATTTTTCGCTTTCAGAAAAAAAAAGTAGCCGTTGCATCAGAACTTTGAATGGTCTAAAATATTGTGATGTCGGATTTTCAATATCTTTTCTAGTTTACGAGATCTAAACGGGACAGACGGACAGACATTTCACACAAAACTAATTGCGTCTTTTCCCCTTTCGGGGGCCGCTAAAAAAGAAAGCTTACTACAAGAGGCCTAGCTTAACATGAACATAATATATATGGCTCCTTTTGTCTCGAAAGGCAATGGATGCGCCCAAGTGAGTCACTGGTTTTGGCTTAATCTTGAGACGGGGCAGAATCTGGTGTGGCTAATCAAGCCAATTCTAGAACGGCAGACTTTGCCACAATTCGTACATTTGTATGCCTCTGATTTAGGGCTAGCAGACAGGGCAGCTTTCTTTTTTTCCCTCTTGATTAAAGCCGCTTCAATTCTTTTGTTCTCAGCAAGGGTTGTCCCAGCACGCACAGTCTGTCTCCATGCACTCCGGTCTTTGGTTATGTTTTCCCACATACTTTCACTGATGCCTGAGGCTCTCATGTCTCGCTTGCAGACATCTCTATATGTTAGTCTTGGGCGGCCCTTGGGTCTGACTCCTTCCACAAGCTCAGCATATAAGATATCTTTCGGGATTCTACCATCTGGCATGCGGGTGACATGTCCGAGCCAGCGTAATCTCCTTTGTGTCAGGAGAGCATACATGCTGTTCATATTGGCCAATCTCAAAACTTCCTGATTGGAGACATGGTCCCTCCAAGAGATGCCCATTATGCGTCTCAGGCAGCGCAAGTGGAAACTATTCAATCTGTGCTCTTGGTACATGTATGTTGACCAGCTTTCACTGCCATAAAGGAGAGTGCTCACAACACAGGCGTTGTAGACTAGGATTTTGGTCGCTGTGGTCAATTTACCATTTTCCCAGACGCGCTTGGAGAGTTTTGCCAATGCTGTGGTAGCTTTTCCTATCCTTTTTGTCAGCTCGATGTCTAAGTCTAGGTTACTGACAATTGTTGAACCCAAGTAGGTAAATTCCTGCACCACTGAAAGGGTGTGGTTCCCAATTTGTATTATAGGTATTTCTGCAACGTCTTGTGCCAGGATTTCGGTCTTGGAGAGACTTATAGTAAGGCTAAACTCTTGACAAGCAGCTGCTAAGGCGTTCACTAGCTTCTGTAGACCTCCTTGTGAGTGAGATACGAGTGCCGCGTCATCGGCAAACAGCAGCTCCCTTATCAAGATACGACGCCTTTTCGTTTTGGCTTTAAGACGTGCCAGGTTAAAGAGCCTTCCATCGGATCTGCTATGGATGTATATTCCGTCTTCCAGGGATTTAAAAGCACTGGATAGTACGACTGAGAAGAAGATGCCAAATAGTGTAGGGGCCAGTACACATCCTTGTTTTACACCGCTCTTAATGGAGAATGGCCTGGAGGAAGAACTTTCAAACTGAACGGTGCCCTGCATATTTTCGTGAAAAGCTGACACTAGTTTTCTTAACTTATTTGGACAGCCGATTCTCTCTAGTACAGCAAACAGACCGCTTCTGCTAACATGAACATAATATTACGATAAATACACGTAATAAAGATAATACTTACAATACTTGTCACTCACACTTCAGTATCGGCCATTGCCCTCACGTACTCAATTTGACCTGCTTTTTAAATAGGATGAATAATTAGCTGTGGATGTCAGAAAATGCCTTTCTGGCATCGAAGAATGCAAGAAGACGCTTGTCTTCGAGTCCGAAGATTAATATAGGCTATATATATATACATAGGGTTAGGGTTTACTGGGCGTTAGGGTTAGAGTTTGGAAAAAAAAGTCCCCCCCCCCACCTCAAAAGTTCTGGATCTGCTAGGCGGCTAGTGGGTGAAGAGCGAAGTGGCGAGGAATCACTGTAGAGTTGTTCCATATAAAGATCTAGTCAATTAATCTCCAAGCTTAGGTTTTCATATTTTTATCATCTTCAGACTAAATAGATCTATCTCAGTATAGTAGGTTTTAGAAATTTGAAAAGTGCAATTAAGTTTTATATGGATTGTTTTTTTTTTTTTTTTGGGGGGTGGGGGGGAGGGTTGTCGTCGTATGTGCATGGGAGTAACTTAATACGGGTGGGTCCATGTTTAGTCGGACCTGTGACGTGGCAACGAACTCTTTGGTCTAAATAGCCCACAGATTGCGACGTTGTTGGTCAGTGTTCGAACAGGCCTTCGATCTATAACGATTGGCCTCGGTCTGACGCTGTTTGCTTGTTAGCATCAACAATAAAAATGTTGTTGTTTTTTTACTTGCCTTTGTGAGTTGAGCGAGTAAATATGCTAATGAACACTTCGACCTAAAATGTATTTAAAGGCTTCTATCTTAGAGATTTGTAAAGACAGTTGAAGAATGAAGAAAAGAGTTGTTTATAATATTATATGAATGGACTGGTGATTATAAGCTGTTATACAATTAAACTTGTCTTTGCTCTTTGGTCAAGGATAAAATATAAGAACACATTAAGAGAACTCGCAGAATAGTTTAGGAAGTTGGTTGTCTCTATGTATAAGAACACAATAAGAGAACTCGCAGAATAGTTTAGGAAGTTGGTTGTCTCTATGTATAAGAACACAATAAGAGAACTCGCAGAATAGTTTAAGAAGTTGGTTGTCTCTATGTATAAGAACACAATAAGAGAACTCGCAGAATAATTTAAGAAGTTGGTTGTCTCTATTTATAAGAACACAATAAGAGAACTTGCAGAATTGTTTAGGAAGTTGGTTGTCTCTATGTATAAGAACACAATAAGAGAACTTGCAGAATAGTTTAGGAAGTTGGTTGTCTCTATGTATAAGAACACAATAACAGAACTCGCAGAATAGTTTAAGAAGTTGGTTGTCTCTATGTATAAGAACACAATAAGAGAACTCGCAGAATAGTTTAGGAAGTTGGTTGTCTCTATGTATAAGAACACAATAAGAGAACTCGCAGAATAGTTTAGGAAGTTGGTTGTCTCTATGTATAAGTACACAATAAGAGAACTCGCAGAATAGTTTAGGAAGTTGGTTGTCTCTATGTATAAGAACACAATAAGAGAACTTGCAGAATAGTTTAGGAAGTTGGTTGTCTCTATGTATAAGAACACAATAAGAGAACTCGCAGAATAGTTTAGGAAGTTGGTTGTCTCTATGTATAAGAACACAATAAGAGAACTCGCAGAATAGTTTAGGAAGTTATTTGTCTCTATGTATAAGAACACAATAACAGAACTCGCAGAATAGTTTAGGAAGTTGGTTGTCTTTATGTATAAGAACACAATAAGAGAACTCGCAGAATAGTTTAGGAAGTTGGTTGTCACTATGTATAAGAACACAATAACAGAACTCGCAGAATAGTTTAGGAAGTTGGTTGTCTCTATGTATAAGAACACAATAAGAGAACTTGCAGAATAGTTTAGGAAGTTGGTTGTCTCTATGTATAAGAACACAATAAGAGAACTCGCAGAATAGTTTAGGAAGTTGGTTGTCTCTATGTATAAGAACACAATAAGAGAACTCGCAGAATAGTTTAGGAAGTTGGTTGTCTCTATGTATAAGTACACAATAAGAGAACTCGCAGAATAGTTTAGGAAGTTGGTTGTCTCTATGTATAAGAACACAATAATAGAACTCGCAGAATAGTTTAGGAAGTTGGTTGTCTCTATGTATAAGAACACAATAAGAGAACTCGCAGAATAGTTTAGGAAGTTATTTGTCTCTATGTATAAGAACACAATAACAGAACTCGCAGAATAGTTTAGGAAGTTGGTTGTCTTTATGTATAAGAACACAATAAGAGAACTTGCAGAATAGTTTAGGAAGTTGGTTGTCTCTATGTATAAGAACACAATAACAGAACTCGCAGAATAGTTTAGGAAGTTGGTTGTCTCTATGTATAAGAACACAATAACAGAACTCGCAGAATAGTTTAGGAAGTTGGTTGTCTCTATGTATAAGAACACAATAAGAGAACTCGCAGAATAGTTTAGGAAGTTGGTTGTCTTTATGTATAAGAACACAATAAGAGAACTTGCAGAATAGTTTAGGAAGTTGGTTGTCTCTATGTATAAGAACACAATAACAGAACTCGCAGAATAGTTTAGGAAGTTGGTTGTCTCTATGTATAAGAACACAATAACAGAACTCGCAGAATAGTTTAGGAAGTTGGTTGTCTCTATGTATAAGAACACAATAACAGAACTCGCAGAATAGTTTAGGAAGTTGGTTGTCTCTATGTATAAGAACACAATAAGAGAACTCGCAGAATAATTTAAGAAGTTGGTTGTCTCTATTTATAAGAACACAATAAGAGAACTTGCAGAATTGTTTAGGAAGTTGGTTGTCTCTATGTATAAGAACACAATAAGAGAACTTGCAGAATAGTTTAGGAAGTTGGTTGTCTCTATGTATAAGAACACAATAACAGAACTCGCAGAATAGTTTAAGAAGTTGGTTGTCTCTATGTATAAGAACACAATAAGAGAACTCGCAGAATAGTTTAAGAAGTTGGTTGTCTCTATGTATAAGAACATAATAAGAGAACTCGCAGAATAGTTTAAGAAGTTGGTTGTCTCTATGTATAAGAACACAATAAGAGAATTCGCAGAATAGTTTAGGAAGTTGGTTGTCTCTATGTATAAGAACACAATAAGAGAACTTGCAGAATAGTTTAGGAAGTTGGTTGACTCTATGACCTTCTGTGGTGATTATTTGTAGTAAGGATCGAGGCGTTAATCAGATGATGTGTCTGGGCCAGTTTCTGGCGGATTAGTTTCGCAACTCGGTTATGACGACCTAAGTCAATTTAGAGTCGTAGGCCTATTAGCTAAGGAAAGAAAATTGATCGTTGAAAGAGGTACGGAGTTTTGATCTTATTTTTAAAACATGTCTTAATAATAATAATAGGCCTAATAATAATACTAATAATAGCGCCAGAGAATGTTTCTAACATAATAATAATAGGCCTAATAATAATACTAATAATAGCGCCAGAGAATGTTTCTAACATAATAATAATAGGCCTAATAATAATAATAGATCTTGATTTGATCGGAGCCATATGAAAATTAACAATAACCTAGTTTGAAATCTTTTTAAAAAACTGATTTAATCTACGCCTTCTTTCTCGAAGAAGGGGAAAAATATTATTCTAAACTACATTACTGCATCCCATATGGACTGCACTCTCTCACAGTCAGAGCGAGGTAAAGTAGATTAGGTCGTTGTAACATTTAACAACTGACCTAATTACGTGACCAATGCACCAATCAAAAATGTGAAGGAGTCTGGTTCTAGGACGTTTACGCAGCACAACTGTTGCCACATTTATTGTTCGATCAGAGATACCATTGCTGGGTATTTTCTCACTAAATTCTGGTACATTCCTCTAAAAAATATTTTTTTTCCCACTGAGCTAACGTCGACTGTTAGATCTTTTTACCTAAATAGGTCCACATCTTTATGTAATGTACATAATACAATAAAATGTTATATATATGTAAGCTATATATTTATATTTATTTATTTATATATTTATGTCTATTAACTATTAATAACATGTAGACGCTTTTATAAATAGATTTTAACGAGGCTACAACCTAGAAGAAGCCTGGTCGTGTGGTATGCGCTCTGAGCTGTCATCTCGATGGTCCCGGGTTCGAACCTCGCCCACGGTCATCATCCGACGTCCTGCTTGAGGTTTGGGCTAGGATATAATCACCAATTCTGAAGGAACATACAAAACGTGAAACAAAACAATGCGCCATTTTGGCTTGTCGTCACAGACTCGAATCATTCCTTCTAACAAGAGTACAAGAGGCAACCCAAAACGAAATTTTTGGTTATTATTTTTAATACATCTGTTTGTATGATTGGGCAGGCTACAGAGGCTCTATATACTAACATTCAATAATCAATAAGCTTCTCGATTCTCGAGCCCTTGAATTCACTCTTATAATAATAGGTCTCCATCTATTATAATAGTATCTAGACTCCAGATCACTAGCGGATCCAGAACTTTGGAGTGGGGGGGGGGGGCGATTTTTTTCCAAACCCTAACCCTAACGCCCAGTAAACCCTAACCCTATGCATAAACGTGTGTACAGAACACACACACATACACACACACACACACACATATATATATATATATATAAATAAATATATATATATATATATATATATATATATATATATATATATATATAAGCAGCATTCCTCAACCCCTAGTGGGGTTTGGGGCAAAGCCCCGACGACAAAAGCATATTCTTGTATTCTACACTGCAGAAACGCATTCTCCTGACATCTAAAGCTTATTATTCATCAATTAAGTTCGGGGCGAAGCCCCGACGCTAAAAGCATTTTCTTGTATTCTTTACTGCAGAAACGCATTCTCCTGACATCTACGCTTATTATTCATCAATGGAGTTCGGGGCGAAGCCCCGACGACAAAAGCGTTTTCTTGCATTCTTCACTGCAGAAACGCATTCTCCTGACATCTACAGCTCATCATTCATCAATGAAGTTATGGGGCGAAGCCCCGACGCCAAAAGCATTTTCTTGCATTCTTCACTGCAGAAACGCATTCTCCTGACATCTACAGCTCATCATTCATCAATGAAGTTATGGGGCGAAGCCCCGACGCCAAAAGCATTTTCTTGCATTCTTCACTGCAGAAACGCATTCTCCTGACATCTACAGCTCATCATTCATCAATGAAGTTATGGGGCGAAGCCCCGACGCCAAAAGCATTTTCTTGCATTCTTCACTGCAGAAACGCATTCTCCTGACATCTACAGCTCATCATTCATCAATGAAGTTATGGGGCGAAGCCCCGACGCCAAAAGCATTTTCTTGCATTCTTCACTGCAGAAACGCATTCTCCTGACATCTACAGCTCATCATTCATCAATGAAGTTCGGGGCGAAGCCCCGACGACAAAAGCATTTTCTTGTATTCTACACTGCAGAAACGCATTCTCCTGACATCTACGCTTATTATTCATCAATGGAGTTCGGGGCGAAGCCCCGACGACAAAAGAGTTTTCTTGCATTCTTCACTGCAGAAACGCATTCTCCTGACCTAAAGCTCATTATTCATAATATTTAAAAAAAGGACCTTTTGAATAATATTGTACTTGAAAGATATTCTAATATGAATTTATAAGCCCTTAAAACATTGCAAATAAAACCGATTTGTTCCTTGAAAAGATAAGATACCCCACATATTTAGATTTTGCTATTGAGGATCGCCGCCGAAAAAAAAATTATTCGATAAATAATATTCAATAACATTGTCGTATAAGTTGTGAGTTATAGTCCCAAATTTATTTAACTAGAAAAATATCCGATTGAGTAAAGGTTGGGAAAAGGCGACTATAAATGTATTTTTTTCGGTTTAGAACTCATCTCAATCATGATTCTTATACTGAAAAATAAATTCAGTTTGAATTCTAACTTTTCCAATGCAAAGTCTTCTTTTTTGAAGTAACGTCTGTATTATATAAGATAAGAGAAGTCTTTCTTAAAATAATTATGATAAATTCATTTGAAATTACATAAACTCTGGAAATGGGAGGGGCGGTAGAATGAAAACGATTAATCCTCGCTCCTTTAATAATTTCTGCTAAAGATTGCATTTGGCATTAAAGAATAAAAAAAAAAAGTAGGGCGACTCGATATAAGAATTTAATTTATAGTATATATAAATTATATTAGTGGCAGATTTTTTACATTTTGTAATTTCCAAACTATAATACTAAAAGAAAAAGTATTGGTTTGTCCGATGGGGGAAATGCAATTGCATATATCGCCCTTCCCACCTATTGCAACTTTTTTTCATTTAAATTTACTAATGATAAAATTTGAGATTAGAGTATGGTACGACATAATATACAATGGGTTCACATATCAATACGTAGTTTATATTATATAGATATTCAACTAATTTTGTTCACAAACTATGATTCTCCATAAAAATAGGACCGCCCCCCCCCCCACTCAGAGGGCTAGAGTGGGAAGGGCAGTACTTGCAATCGCCCTCCCCCCAACCCCACCGAATCGACCAAGATACCAGAAAGGGAGCGACATAATATAAAATTTATAGATTAATTCAACTAATTTTGTTCACAAACTATGATTTCTCCATAAAAGTAGGACCTCCCCCCCCCACTCAAATGGTTTTGGTGGGAAGGGCAGTAGAGGTATTCGCCCCCCCCCCCCAAACGGTAAACAGGGAACGACATAATATAAAGATCGGTTAAAATATCAATAACAAGTTTTAATCATATAGATATTTAATTGATTCTGTTAGCAAGCTGTGATTTCTACAAATAAATTGGACCGCCCCCCCCACTCGAAAGTGTATGGGGGGGGGCGGGATTGATACCATTGCCCCCTCCCGACCCCACCAAATCGGTCAACATACTAGAGGAGGGGGCGAAATAATAAAAAAATAGGTTGAAATATAAATAATTAGTATTCTATACTAAAATTCGTCCGCCCCCCCCCCTTCGGGGGGGGGGGGGGTCGGCCGAGTGGGGGGGGGCTACCGCCCCCCCCCCTGGATCCGCCAGTGCTCCAGATCTAGATCTAAATATATGTAGGCCTACAAGCAAACGTTTTTATGTAATAAATGGATTTAGGTCGATTAGCTATTTTGATAGCTCCATTCATACTAATTTTACATTCACACATTCGCTTTCTTATAACATTATTATTTCGTTTAATTGTTTCCAAAACATTCTCAGTGACTATATTGACAGTGATACGCAAATTAAGACCCGCGAGTCACGAGTAATATATGGCTAGTATATTTTTAAAATGACAGTATCACACTACCGGTACCAAAAACAGCATGGACAAAAACTAAAATAAGAGAAGAGGTATTCTACAATCAATGAAATATTCATTTATTAACAGTAGTCTAATCTTCAGGCTAATAATAATAGATTAATCAGATTAATTCTTAGAAAATTGCAAATTTCTTCACCAATACTCTGACTTAAAAAAATAAATGTAAATATCACAGGTCAGTTACTTTGACTAGCTGAATATAATTTGCTTATTAAATAGAACAACTATTATATCTATTAAAATTGTGCACTGTAAAAATATTTTTCTTTGCCTTATCTTATTGTTGGTTTGGGAAACATTAATGGTTCAGGGCAGTGTTACTCAACTTGGAAAAGTAAAAACGACATTGTTATCAGTGTTTAAAAAACATAATTTAAGAGACTTCGTTTCCTCATTACTCCTTATCCCCTTAGTTGATACGAACGTCCTTTTTTTTTTCTTCTGTGGTAATGCTACCCGTGACATGTGTTAAAAGCAAATTGGTAAGGCCCTCCCCCCCACCCCCAGCTGAAAAAAAGAGCAGACATCGCTGCTAGTTGTGAGGCCATTCGTTACAGAAGGCCTCAACACTGATCTGCAACGTCGCAACTTGTGGGCAGCTTAACTTAAACCAATATCTTGTTGCCACGTCACAGGTCTGTACGACGTGCACCAAGCTATGCTGCCCACGGGTCGCGACCTTGCAGGTCAGTGTTCAGGCCTAATATCACGATTGATCTCGGTTGTACTTACATGTGTCAAAAATGAATCTGGGTTCTAATGGGTTTTTTCCTCCTAGGAATATGTGTTTTGTTTTTGTCGGTCATATATCTTTGTTGACATAAATGGGCTAATGTTCGTTGCTTAGTTTTATTTTTAACAGAGCTTCTGCAGTAATATTACTCTAGCTAGATCTATTACTAGACAATAACATCTAAAATGGCCTCAGTGACAGAAAGACTTACAAATGTTTTGAATTCTGCTTGTGTGGCTTTTGGTGTGTCTATGGCTAAAGATACAGGTATTTTGCAAGCTCTAATGGATTCGGAGAGACCTTTGACATCACAGGAAATAGCAGACAATAAAAGTTTAAAAGAACGGTAAGCAGGTATTTAACTTAATACAAATAACTGTATCTACCTGGCCTATTAATCTACTACTACTAGATCTACTAATACCACTAAAAATATAACCTATTATAAAGAGCTAAATTACTAATGACTGCTTAATAATGTATATATCTAGTATTATTTCTACAATGTATTTAATAAGTGAAAAAAAATGTCTACCGTGTTGATGAAAAAAGATAGAAGGAGGAAGGGAGTGGAAGAAGAGAGGGAGAGAGAAAGGATTATAGGAAGAGGAATGGAGAGACAGTCACCAAGAGAATGGGGGGAGGAGACAAAGAGAAACAGAGATACAGAGCGAGAGTCTGGCGAGAGTCGGACATAAAGTTATAATTAGGGTGTGTATTGGTCAGTGTTAAAATATTCACATCTATGTATTTAAATGCAGACAAATCCAAAATTTATACTACACTTATTCGTAATCTTTTAAAAACATAGCCATTAGGCCCTACTATGAAGACAACAAGAAGATTGAAACTTTGGTGAAATGGTATGATAAGATTCCGGGAAAAAAGGAGTAGGGGTCTATAATGGTTGAATCAACAATTGTAGAAAATCTTACGAAATAAACCCATTACAAACTTAGCTACGTATATGCCTCGAATGCTTCTCGCTTTATTGCCCAGGTCTGCCTCTTGCATCTTGGCTCATTCTAAAAATTTTCTGGGTGGTCAGGAATGGCGCTAGAAAAACTTGAAACACAATTCAGAACGCAAACCAATCATTAATTAACAACCCTTTTAATATGTAAAACCAAATATTATTTCTTCTATAAATATAAACAATCTATAAGGCAATCTTCTAATTTTCTAAAAAGGCTTCTCGTTTCGGTCTGTCACCTTGTTAGTTTGGTGTTCAGATTTTTACCACCGTCATTCGCAAGACATTTTGTAGATTTAGGCCTAAATATAACTTCTTTAAAACTTTGATTTCTATTATCTATATATAACAACAAATAACGAAGCACACCATTTGTAATTACATCTATTTCAGATATGTTAGAGAAATCCTTTCAAGCCTTGGTACAGCCGAATTGCTTCACATGACCACTAACGAAAAAGGACAATTGTTTTTTCATTTAGAAGAAGATGATAAGAAAGCCTTGAAATCGCCCCTCTATGGCTTCATTTCATTCCCACTTGTATTTAGTCCCATTTATGAACAAGTGAAATCCTGCTTCATGTTGGAGGGCCCACTTGGTAATCGTACTATTATTATCAACTATTACTGAATAAGAGAATGAAACTTTGAAATTACATAATAGCATCTAATGTAGAAAAAAATGTGGGGGGGAAAACACGTTATCAACGGCAGGTCTGTGTTTTCTTTTCGCCTTGTGCGCCTGTCCTTGGCGGGGGCTTTTCCTTGGATGTGTGTCCCTCAGCTCTACAACCCTCCCTTTCAGAGGCCATCTTCCACCAGCTGCTTTTCTTTATGACAGTGAGCGAGTTGATCTTTATAGCGCTCTGGAGAAGGGCACCTCTGTTACGTCGTTCTCCTTTACTTTCGCCTAAAAAACAACAACTTTGGAATGGGGTCGTCCCCCATGCGGCATTAGTGTCAAACTCTGTACAGTTGTCTATAAGTAGTGCGTACTGTCAACACTGTCCTTCAGCAGAATATGGTTATTTGTTAGGTAGTCTTGCCAGCAGTATATTACTTATGGAGTGAAGGCACCTTTAGATAGAAGCTTTAGTGAAGCCTTAGATGCTTTTTATAGAACACCTAGGTCTCAGAAACATAAAAAAGTGTGGTAAAAACTACCGTTTTATAAACATTGATTTTTGTTGCTAGGCAAGGAGACCTATTCGGTCATACTCTCAACTGGAGGTGGCCAAAAGAGCTGTTGGCCTTACCGAGACGGTTGTCTATTTCTCTAGACAGTGACACATCATTGGATACTGTGCTGCCCGTAAACCCTCGTTTACTAAAAGAAAAGGTTGGTGAGATGTGGACGCATTGGTGGCCAAGTATATACAAAGTCAATATGTGATAATATACGTAGTAGCCGATGGTGTGTGTATTTTGGGGAGGATATTTTGTTTAATCGACTGCAGTTCGCGGATTTGTGGCTATTTTATCTCCACGAGCTATAAATAATGGGGGGAAAAGTTTAAGAGTAGGCCCCCTATATAAAGGTGTATTTTTAGATAAAGGCCCGATGTAAAGACTTGATCTTTAACTGAAGAGATGTTTTTAAAGCCACATGTTAAGAGGGGACTAAATTACGATTAGTGATGTCCCTTTTAAACTGTTCCACAGGAAGAGAAAGGCTTAAATGGAAATTCAAGGATCAAAAGTCTAAATGGGAGAGCGATAGGATGCGCAGTGTGCTAAAGAAAAAGTGGGGGGGGGGGGGGTTCCGGCCATCAAGCAACTTAGAGTATATTGAGTTTAGATATAGAAATTAAGACACGGAAGAAACGTCAGAGATTATATGTAGGGCTAACTTTCTGTTGTGGACGGAATGGCCGGGTAGAAAAATGATAGGCCTACTAGAGTTCAAGGGCCAAAAATATGTATTTGTGTTGGGGGGGGGGCGTTATAAAGCTTGTTGTTCCATTTCAATTCAAAAGTCTATGTCGGAGAACATTACGATGCTCACTGTGGAGGAGTTAACATTATTTAATAAGATGAAAGAGTAAAACACAAGTCTTGAGACAAGTCTTGAGACATTTGGAAATAGAATACTTCCTTAGCAAATGAAAAGTAGATCTAAACTTATATTTTAAATCAAAAAAGCTTTTTTTTTAATGCCCAGATTTTTTTCTGTTGTGATTTCAGGCACAAGGTACACAGACACTGTTCATAACTTCATTGATGAAATGAATGTCTCACGAGTTGACATCTATTCTTCTTTGTTCCTTGAGCATACCGATGAACTGAAAGAAAAACTAGGTAGGTTTACGGGTTAAGAGTAATGTGTTATTGTTGACTTTAGTCACAATGATCCATAATTTGAACATTCATTAGTCAATGCATGCTTTTAACTCTAGGTGAAAGGGACACAATGCATAAAGCATTAGAATTCGAAGTATTTTTAAGCTCGTCTTACGGCCATTGTTGTTGATTGAGTCGTTGCTATTGGTTTCACTTGTTGCTCTTATTGCTATATATTACATGCACAGCACACCAGTTGCTACTTTTTGTTCTAATTAAACTACAGCGGCTTTATCATCGTGTCATGTCACGGTTGCTATCAGTGGCCCAGTACTTCACCAAATTTATTGACACAAGCAGTGCCCACATATCACAATAGGCGTATAATACTAAACGTTCTTGCATTATATTTGGGGTGAATCCCAAGACACTCCCCCCCCCCCGCCCCCAATCAATAGACGCATTCCACGTTTCGTTTTTCTCTTTAAAAACACTCCTTCAAAGAAGATGATAAATGTCATGCATATGTATGCGTGAATCTAGTCGTGCTTGTTAAATAGATGTTTAAACTTGGGATTCCTGTCTGAGTTAGACAAGCCGTTACAAATTTCGAATGGCACTAGAGAAGAAAGCTGTACCCTGCAGCGGGCATCGTTTAATAACACTTGAATTAGATTCGATTTCCCCATTCTTACATCATTCCCATCGCTTTTTTTTTAAATTTATATTTGGCTCCTGCAGTGGTATCACTAAGCGAAAAAAAACAACATTTAGCCCTTTGTATAATACGCTAGTTCTTCTTATAATTTAAATTTCAAAACAAATCTTGTTTGATCTGACAGAATCTGGAATTCAAGTGATTGAGTTTGGAAGTGGCCGAGGTCGTCTGATTGCTAAACTGGCCACCATGTTCCCTAACAGCACTTTTACAACTTCAGAAAATGTGGAAAAACTGTTAGATCTGCAAAGAGAGAGGTGGGGTCATATCCCCAACATTTCATACAAACTATATGACCTCTGTGCACTTCCTGAGAACTTGACAGAGCAGTACGATTGGGCTTTTTGTGTGGATGTCATTCATGATCTCCCAAAACCTCTAGAAGCATTGAAAGGAATTTGCAATCTGCTCAAAGCAGGGACTGGAGTGTTTACGTTTATAGACGTGGCATCGTCTGGAAGTCCAATTGAAGACAAAGGAAATATGAGCGTTGCCTGCTTCTATTCCGCAGGGTCATTTTTATGTATTCCTGAAAGCTATCAACACCCGGACAGTATGGCGCTAGGTCCTTGTTGGGGACGACAAACAGCAATCAACTTGGCTACTGCGGCAGGTTTTCAAGATGTAAAAGATTACCCAGCAGACAAATTACAAAGAATTTTTGTTTGCAAGCCGTAAAAAAGCACTGCTGAACCAATACTACTATATCGGGGAAAATGTATGCTAGTCATGTAGTGTATATTTTGTTTCGTAATTTTCTTTCATTTCTACAGAACTTCATTTTTATCAATTTTTTAAATAAAATTGTACATTATTTTTTAGCGTCCCCTAAAGGGGAAAAGACGCTATTAGTTTTTTCTGTCTCGTTTCGTAAACTAGAAAAAATGATGAAAATCCGACATCATAATGTTTTAGAACATTCAAAGTTCTGATGCACGGCTGAAAGCGAAATATCTAATTTTTAAAATCAAATATGCAATATGTTTTTTTTCATAAAAATACACTACTTTTACAACTATTCACTATTAATAGTAACAAACACAAGAGCCTATTTAGTAAGGGAGATTACTATTTACCATATTTATAACACATTTATGCAAACGGTTTTAGATTTTTTGTCAATTTATTTTATTATGATTATATTGCTAAGTTACGTAAGTTCTATCATACTAACTACTATATTTACAAACAAAATGTTAACTTTTTTTTTAAAGAGAAAAAATGTCTTTAATATGCATATAAGTGGATCATAATTTAAAACAACAATTAATAAGTAGTTTTTCATGTTATCGCGTGACCTGCGGAGCATGGCAACATCAACGGTACACCTTAACTAAAGGAAATTTTATTTTTCTAGAGGCTTTGAATAAGAGATTGACCCTTTACAAAACAATTAGATCAATAAGATATTCATTATAATACATCAGTTAGGCCAGGTTCACATCCAACTTCACTTTCACCTATCCCTTGGACTGCTGGACCGCTGGGGCACCACACAAGATCTGGCAACCTTCTTTCTCCATTCTTCTCTGTCATTTGCCTTTGATAGAATTTCATTCTGATATTCTTTCTGAAAATATTGAAACCTGCCTTTTTACCTGCCTGGGTAGATTACTTCGGGGGCCGATTTTGAGTTTGTGTTTCCACACAAACTGTCATATTTTATTCAAATTTTCTTATTCATATGATCAGATTATTGTGTTTTTTTCCCTCTTTAGCACTCCTTGTGTATGACTTAAGACTGATGCTTTATTGACTTGTTTTATTTATTTCTTCAAAAAATGATATAAAGTTTTATGATTTGTGTAAACTCACTCAAAACACACATTCATCAAAGTCGAATATTCGTTTTATTTATCTATTCATTATTTGTATTCCGCAGAAAAGTTATTAGATATTATTTCAATATTTGATTTACTTCATTAGAACTGTGAAATACGTATCAATTACTTTTTTGCAAGCTATGATGTTACCAAACATAAATATCTTGAAGTATTTCTAATGATTTTTTTGAAATGAAACATTTCTTTTATAGTAAAATGAACATAATAATTTTAAAGAATGTTCATTACATGTGATGTTTATTGTTTTTATTATATATGAACACAACATTATATACGAACATGTAATCTACAGCAAAACACGCTGTCGTTTGCCAGTGTCCTTAAAACGCGCATTCACACCACTCTAATACAAATACAAAGCGTAATAAAATTTTCAGAAAGACACAAAGATAGAAGCGAATTCCTCGTTCCATATGCTAGGACAAATTTATACAATTGCTCTTTCTTCCCTAGTGCTATTACAGCATGGATGGGTTGCCTAAACCAGCTAGGAAAACCAATGACTTGGCAGGATTTAAGTCATTGGTTAACATGCATGGCTAGATTGGCCTAGGAACTAGCGTAGAACGTAATCATCTTCTTTCTTGAAGTAACGTCTGTATTTTATAAAATAAGATACGCTACACCACTTAGCACTCCAACAGTAAGAGTCCTGTCATAAAACAGGTTGCAATACTCCATCCTACATGTAAAAAATGAATTGCTAGCTTAGTCTCGAATCTGGTCTAAGTGTAGGCTACTTGTACAACTTTTAAGTGCCAAGGGTAGGCTACTTGTACAACTTTTAAGTGCCAAGGGTAGGCTACTTGTACAACTTTTAAGTGCCAAGTGTAGGCTACTTGTACAACTTTTAAGTGCCAAGGGTAGGCTACTTGTACAACTTTTAAGTGCCAAGTGTAGGCTACTTCTACAACTTTTAAGTGCCAAGTGTATGCTACTTCTACAACTTTTAAGTGCCAAGTGTAGGCTACTTCTACAACTTTTAAGTGCCAAGCGTAGGCTACTTGTACAACTTTTAAGTGCCAAGTGTAGGCTACCTCTCCAACTTTTAAGTGCCAAGTGTAGGCTACTTTTACAACTTTTAAGTGCCAAGTGTAGGCTACCTATTCAACTTTTAAGTGCCAAGTGTAGGCTACTTGTACAACTTTTAAGTGCCAAGTGTAGGCTACTTGTACAACTTTTAAGTGCCAAGTGTAGGCTACTTGTACAACTTTTAAGTGCCAAGTGTAAGCTACTTGTACAACTTTTAAGTGCCAAGGGTAGGCTACTTGTACAACTTTTAAGTGCCAAGTGTAAGCTACTTGTACAACTTTTAAGCGCCAAGTGTAGGCTACCTCTACAACTTTTAAGTGCCAAGTGTAGGCTACTTGTACAACTTTTAGGTGCCAAGTGTAGGCTACTTGTACAACTTTTAAGTGCCAAGTGTAGGCTACTTGTACAACTTTTAAGTGCCAAGTGTAAGCTACTTGTACAACTTTTAAGTGCCAAGGGTAGGCTAGTTGTACAACTTTTAAGTGCCAAGTGTAAGCTACTTGTACAACTTTTAAGCGCCAAGTGTAGGCTACCTCTACAACTTTTAAGTGCCAAGTGTAGGCTACTTCTACAACTTTTAAGTGCCAAGTGTAGGCTACCTCTACAACTTTTAAGTGCCAAGTGTAGGCTACTTGTACAACTTTTAAGTGCCAAGTGTAGGCTACTTGTACAACTTTTAAGTGCCAAGTGTAGGCTACTTGTACAACTTTTAAGCGCCAAGTGTAGGCTACCTCTACAACTTTTAAGTGCCAAGTGTAGGCTACCTCTACAACTTTTAAGTGCCAAGGGTAGGCTACTTGTACAACTTTTAAGTGCCAAGTGTAGGCTACTTGTACAACTTTTAAGTGCCAAGTGTAGGCTACTTGTACAACTTTTAAGCGCCAAGTGTAGGCTACCTCTACAACTTTTAAGTGCCAAGTGTAGGCTACCTCTACAACTTTTAAGTGCCAAGGGTAGGCTACTTGTACAACTTTTAAGTGCCAAGTGTAGGCTACTTGTACAACTTTTAAGTGCCAAGTGTAGGCTACCTCTACAACTTTTAAGTGCCAAGTGTAGGCTACTTGTACAACTTTTAAGTGCCAAGTGTAGCCTACTTCTGCAACTTTTAAGTGCCAAGTGTAGCCTACTTCTATGGTACCACATACATACACGTTTAAGAAATTCTACTCCGACCGCCGCCCCCCCCCCCCCCCCCCCGAAGTCTTTCGGAAAGCTTGGTCTAAGATTTAGATCATTGAATTGGTCCAAACCAATGAGAACTCAGTGTGACTCCAATTGTCCACCTCAGCATGACGACTGTAGCAATACTGTTATAGAGGCAACAAAGACAACAAAACGCACACATACAACAACCAGCGCTTCAAGAATTGGGAGTTTAGGTGACCGGGTGACGACACATTTATACTATAAGTGGAAGAATTGAGTTTTTAAATCTTTCTGTTCTAGCCTTAATGGAGAAGAGCCGACCACCTTTTCCAGGTCTGATGTAACTGTGGTTAAATAGGTACATATTGTCTTTAAGTATGTTTTGGAGAAACCTCATTCTTGAAAAAGTTCTTCAAGATATGGTAGCTGTGTTTGAGTGAGATGTGTTCAAATCTGAAGGAACATCCAAAACAAAACAATAATAATTTTGCTTGAAGTGTAGAACTACGAAGTAGCTGTCAGAGACTTCAGTGGGGTTATTAAAAAAACAATAAGAGTGGAGTCGCTGTAAATTTGCCCTTCGTGAACTAACATCTCTTTGGGTTGTGTTGCGGTCTCAAATGACATTTAAAGACTGCATCAAAAACCAAGAGCTTAGAGACAGGGTTTCTACAGCCAATTGGACCCCACGATGACCTGCTAGCTATCGTAAAAAAACGCAAGCTAAAAATCTATAGCCATATTACAAGGGCTTTGGGTCTCGCAAAGACCTTCCTTCAGGGAACAGTTCCACGAAAAACAAGAAGAGGCAGACAGAGAAAGCGATGGGAAGACAACATAAAAGAATTGACGGGCCTGCTATTGAAAGAGGTACTATCTAAGGCAAAAGATAGAGAGTAATGGAGAAAGACGGTCGACAAATCTTGCACCGTTTCCCAACGGTACAACAGACTAATGGATAGTTCGGTTCGGAATTAACATAATGTTCATAGAACTACTCCCACAGTCCGAAGCTATTTATTGTTGTTGGTACATAGTCTGTAGCTTATGTTTAGTTTAACTTGTATTTAGTTCAAACATCAGGCTCTTTTAGTTTGCTTTCTTTTATATATAAACCATTTCCTTTGTTATTATTATTCCCATTCAGCCTAATGTTGTTATCAATTTTAAACATTCCTTTCACAAGCCCTGATGACATTCTGCTGTGAACATAGTTTTAAAGACTCTATGAACATAAAATGAAATCCTCAGAGCTTGCAAAGACTTTTCTGCAGGGAACAGAACCAGGGAAAAGAGAGGTAGACAGATGGAAGGATCAAATTAAGAAATGGACGGCCCTATGGAAGAGATTCAAATCCTAGCAAAAGACAGAGCAATGGAGAAAGATGGTTAACAAAAAAAAACAGATCATGTGAGTGTCACAACGGTCGAACAGACTAAGGGATTGGTAAGAACACACTTGGAAATGTTCGAATATTATTACAAAATGAATGTAAATTGTATTTCATTGGGTCTGATGTCTAAGATAGCATTTATTGATGAATTGTCATGTAAAACGAACAATCGTCAAAGAAATTTAATTTTCCATCGGAATAATAAAACTTATTAATATTATTATTACAAGGGATTTTAACAAATGATGATTACAATTACCACTTTCCTTATTGTCTTTATTTCTTTTCGTTTTCCTACAAATACTTTACTAACACACTCAGTAACAGCACTCCATTCCAGAAATAAGTTATCACATCTACGCAATGTTCACTCACACATTCATGAAATCATGGTTTGCGCACTTTTCTTTACAAGCCAGTGTTATATGGCTGTTGCTGTTTACTCAACATTTCCTCTTTGGCCAGATTGGCATCTCGCAACATTTTTTCCTGCATTTCTTTCATTCTCTGTGCATCTCTTCTTCGCGCCACTGAGTATTCTGGGTAACTGAGGTAGCCATCTTTGTTCTGGTCATCGGAGAGAAGAACATTATCGATTATTTCTGTTGAGGTAAAAAAAAATAAGAAATAAAGATTTCAGTTTTGTTTTAATCTTTCGTCACATTAATCTATATATTTACCAGAGCATGAAAAATACAAGATTTACTTCTGCAGGGGTGAACGGCTGTATAGATGTATAGACTATAGAGAATACAATAAACACACATGGGGAGGGAGCCTATATGAAACCATGATAAACTATTTCAAAACAGAGGACGTTTGCGAAAGCGGTTGTCCAAAATCGGCCATACTTTTGATGTCAAAATAAAATTGAATATTGTTCCATAATGAAACTATTACCTTCAATAACATGGACTTTTAAAACAATGGCGAAACAATTAAATATAAACGAAAATGCTTTTCAAATACCTCACAACATGCTCGAATTTCACCATAGAAATATTATCTATGATTTAAGGTGTAAAGATATTTATTCTTCCACACTAAAAATGTTAGAAATCTTTCTGATTCATTTCTCTACAACAGCTCTTGAGGCTATCCTTGAACAACGGCTGAATGTGAACATTTCAAGTTTTACACTTTAAAAAAAAAATCTATATTTCTTTTGGTCTTAGGCGACCCCTGCAAAATCGTCTTTCAACCCCCCATGGGGGTCGCGACCCACATGTTGAGAACCCCTGTCTTAAGGTCTAACTTAGAGATAGGGTTGATGCAAGTATTATTGACTAGCCCTCCAGAAACTACTTACGGACGTAGTTGCCCATCATCTCCCTGATCCTCTGATTCTTCATTCCCTCTATCTCGACAGCAGTCTTGCCATTCATCTCGTGGGGAGCAAAGTCCATCGGAGGCATCATGTGACTTAGTGCTTTCAATATTTCAAGGCCGTCCAGCAACGTGTCGTTGTTGGTGTCATGGAGCCTGCGGCAAACAGAATAAAAAAGGAAATGTAACAAAAACAGAAAACAAGCTCATACAGGCACCTACACTTGCGGTCTCGGGCTTTTCATGGGATCGCCCCCCCCCCCCAGCGCTCCCCACCGCCCATTGGAGTGATTCCAATTTTAACACAATTCAAATACATGAATTTGTATTTTAAAAAAAAATGTTTTATATGGTTGGCCAGTAGCTTTTCTTCATCACCTTTGGTTATAGGCCTATTATCGTGAGACTACTCTAAAGGTATGTAAGGTCTACTTTGCCATTGAGGTACATAAGTAAATTGAAAATAAATTGAATATTAGAAATTATTTGACGACGTCAGACCTAAAATAATGAAACTCCATTTCTGCAGGTGTCATCGGTTTCTCTGTATTTATTTGACCCTTCATGTGTTGCTTCAAGTGCCTAAAGGGAAAAAGAAAATCAAGATATAAAGGGAAACAACAATGACAAATCTACTTAATGTTACACATTATCTCGTCTGCCACCCTGCGGCTGTTCTATACGCACACAATGTAGGTGTGTTGCACACTTGCTATATAATAGGCCTGTCCGAAGTTACAGCTGCATCCATTCAAGAATCAATCTTTCAGACACCATATCTCCATTGAAGATGCACACCATGCACCAAATTGATAGATCTGTTTTTTAAATACAAACGTCTATAATTTCGTCGGAAGATCGTAAGTACATTCACATCCAACAACATAAATAAATTATTTTTTAAGCTTTTATACCGGGGTCATATTATGAGGTCTGGAAGGAGACACCGAATAAATTAGCATCGTGGAAAGTAGAAAGTTTGTTTGTTTTTAAATTAAAGCTAATAATTTAAAAGGGGAAGTAGTGAAATTGTATTACAATTTCTCTTTTCAGCTTTCAAATTCATGGAAAATCCTGGACACGGATCTCAAAAACGGCTTTTACGTTTTTCCTAGAAAGTTGGCAGTTGATGTATATTTTTGGAAAAAGAATTACTACCTAATTGGCCACACCGGGAAAACCTTTGTTTGACTGTTATATTTTTTTCGAAATATTACCTTCTGAATTTAAATTTGGCGTAGAAAATCTTTGTCTTGGTGAGGTGGGAATTAGAACGGGGCTAAATTTTCATTTTTAGCGGCCCCCGTAAGGGGAAAAAGCCGCTATTAGGTTTGTGCAAAATGTCCGTCTGTCCGTCTGTCACACTCAGAACTCGAAAACTAGAAGAGATATGAAAAATATTATTTCATCATTAAATCCGGCTTGAAAAGTTTAGGTGCAACGGCTACTTTTGGTTTTCTAAAAGCAAACCGTTTAATTTATAAAATTAATTATGCAAGCGATTTTTTCATAAAAAAACACCAATTCTAAAACAATTACGTAAATGTAAGGGAGGCAATGTTACAATATGCTAACAAAGATGGACAATTTTTGTGAATTTTCAGTATCACTAAGTCAAATATATTTTAAAAATGTACAGGAAATGTTTACAACAAATATAAATAATAGTTAAAGACGTTTTTTCTGGTCAACTAACTGCTAAAATTAAAAGAAAACATTTCTGTTTGTTTATAAAGGCTAATAATGCACTTTGTATGTAAATATCACGCACATTTTTTTAAATGGACTTTTTATGCAGCGATTTTCGTGCAGTAGCGTAACGTCGCAACATGATCAGGTGCTAAACCAATTCCTTAAACTTTTTTTAAAAAATCAGATTTTATTTATTTTTTGTTTAGTGCCCCCATCCGAATAAAAGAAGCTTATTTTTGTGCGTTTTGTCTGTTGGTCGGTCTGTCCGTCACGATATATTAGATTTAAAAAAAACTAGAACTTTAAAAGCTATTGAAAATCTGATTTACCCTTTAATGTTCCTCCCATAACATCTCAATAATTTTAAGTATCTAAAATTGATTGTTCCGGATTTTTTTGTGCAAAACTAATCAACGCCAACAAATGTTTGTTTGCTCTTCTAACTTATATTACATTCAATTTCCATGCTTAAACGTTGCAAAAACACATTATCAATAATATGTTGTTCCGTTTTTTATGTAAATTGCATATTAATGCTAAATTAAAATCTTTATACTGACTTATATTTTATTAAGTGTAAAAATGTTCCGGATATTGTTTTATAAAACATGAATTATGCCTAATGATTGTTTGAAATCGCATAAGGCTTTTAAAAAAAGTAATTTACTAGAATTGATTACTGAAAATTACTTTTTAGACATTTAATTTTCTTGTAAAACATAACATAGAAGTTTTGTAATCGATAAAGAAAGTTCCGGATTTTGTTTCTTACAAATCGTCGCCAGAAATTTCCGAATTTATTTAAAAATCTACTAACGCCAAATAATTGTTTGAACCCCCTCTTCTAATTAATAAACTAATAATCTTCTCATTTACGAAATAATGTTTTTACGGATTTTTATGAAAAATATTTTAACTCACTACTCTCTTACAGTACATTTAACTTTCTACCTAAAACATTAAAAAATCTAATTATCGTTAATATAATGTTCCGATTTTTAAGGAAAACAGAATCCAAACACCAAAGTAAGGTATGAAAATCTCTCCACGTGGCTGTAGTACATCTAATTTTTATACGAGACCATCCAAAAAATTTAATTAACGGGATTACATTTATCTGAAATTCTCTTTTTCTTTTACTATTTATACAAACATCCGGAACAATCTATTATATAAACTTTTCAATTGTGTTCATACCTAAAAATTATTGCGATGTTTTGAAACGTAAAATAAAGGTTAATCAATTTTTAATAACTTTTAGTTGTTTTTTTTTATATCTAGATGACGGACAGACCGACTGACAGACAAAACGCAAAAACAATGCGGCTTTGATCCTTTTTAAATAAATTCTATTAGAACTCAGTGCACCAATGTCTATGAACCCTCGTTAAATATCTCGTGTAAATAAAGACATTTTTTTTTTTATGGTACCGGTACTAGCCTATTGTGAGGTAATGGAATTTTTTTTCTTTGACGTCATATGAATGGACTCTTTAAATGTAATGTTAAAAGAACGTACTCGGTGCACCAATGTCTATTAACCCTCGAAAAAATTGCTTGTATTAATGAAAACATATTTTAGTCTAACTAAGCCGTGTGACGTAGTGTTTTTTTTTCCTTTGACGTCATATGGAATGAATTCTTTAAAAGAAATGCTAAAAGAACGCACTCGGTGCACCAATGTCTATGAACACTCGATAAAAGGCTCGTAATGATGAAGGCGATTTTTATTCTAGCTAGGCCGTGTGACGTAGTGTTTTTTTTCCTTTGACGTCATATGGAATGAATTCTTTAAATGAAATGCTTAAAGAACGCACTCGGTGCACCAAAGTCTATGAACACTCGATAAATGGCTCTTATAGATGAAGGCGATTTTTAGTCTAGCTAGGCCGTGTGACGTAGTGTTTTTTTTTCCCTCTGACGTTATATGGAATAAATTCTTCAAACGAAATGAAAAAAGAACTCGGCATAGTAATGTTTATTAAGCCTCGTTATGTGACTTGCGTTTAAAAAAGGAATGATATCTTGATTTAGATCTAATCTAGATTTTTTAAACTAGATCTAGATTTTTATTACAGTATATCTAGATCTGGATTTATATTCTAATTAAAATTATTTTAGAGTCTAGATCTAGAATTTCTAGATCTAGTTTAGACTAAAATAGACTAGATTAAGATGTAGAATTTCAATTTCTAAACTTAAAGTGTAAAAAAAAAAGTGTAGATTTTCATTTCCAAACGTTTTGATCAATATTGTAATGTTTTAATATACTAAAACTAATCTACTATTTTTTATTAAATTTAAATTTACGGCAAATGAATCTTTGAAACATTATTACTTTTGACCATCGGATGGCTGCCTGGTCGTGCGGTTTGCGCGCTGGACTGTCGTTCAGATTTATGGATGGCCCAGGGTTCAAACCCTGCCCGCTCCCATCCCCGTCGTCCTGCGGGAGGTTTGGACTAGGAAGTAATTATCTTCAACTCTGAAGGAACATCCGAAACGTGTAAAACATTTTACATCAAAATTAAATCACCTCTTGAATATTATTTGCGAATATGCAGATCCGACAGGGATCCGACTTCGACGGGGGCCGCCTCTGAGTTTGTGTAACACAAACTCTCTTTGTAATCTTGTTTAAATTTATTATTCATTAGTTATTAAGAGTAGAAAATTAATAGCTCTTATTAAAATTCATCAGATTCTTGAAGGGAGAATTGTCTTTTAAAACCTTTTTTTCATGCTTTTTTTTTTTTGTTTTTATACTTTTCGGACTTTCCGTAAGAACTAAAGATTATTTCGTCGTATCCAAGCTTCCTTCATTTTTACACAATACTTTATTCCTAGTGCTTTATATGTGCAATACTAAAGATATACCAGCATAATACTTTTAGGCTTAGAGATCAGTTCAGAGTTCCTGATCCCAGCGCACATTGCTACTCACTCTTGATCGCCAATCACGTTCGGGTCACCAAAACTTTGTGGTTGCTGAGTCTGGTGTGAGCCATGTCCGGCGTGGCCACTGGTCAGAACCACTACATTGAGTACAACGAAGACTGTCAGGATGGTCATTTCCGTCATCTCAAGGCTCCAGGAAGTCTAAATATAATTAATAAATGTATATACCTTAATAATTTTAGCAAATTTGAAATGACAAAAAAAAAGACTAAAACAATATTAGGGAATTGAGCCTTTCTTCCTTTTTTTACAAAGCTTACATCAACTCACTCTGGCTGTCTGTCTGGTAAAAAGTTTAAACATGCTTTTTCTCCCATTTCCCATTCACGGATCAAGTTAAAACTGTGCAATATTATTCATTGAACCTGGCAAAACATGAATCAATTTTTAAAAATTACCAATTAGTTAATTGTTGATGATTAATTATTTTGTTTCATGTCAGAATAAGGGGAATAAATACTACTTTATGAGAGACATGGATATATTTATGGATTTAATCCCCTTTTTTCCTTTTGACACGTTTTTTCTCCCACTTCCCATTCTCGGATCAAGATGAAATTGTGCATAATTATTTATAGTCGGTGACAATACAAGAATCAATCCATAAAAAAATAACCATTGTTTTATATTTTGTCCTTTGTCATTTTCTGAAAATTATACAGAAATCCAAAGATGTTCCTTCAGCAGCTTCAACCGTGTTTGAAGAGATTATCTTGTGGTCAACAGCTTGGTTGAAAATGATAATTCTAAATTCTGTCTTGGGGTCTGAAATGGGTTCATGAGAAGATTCATAAATAAACTTTCTCTTTTTTTGTGTGTCCGCGCTTCGGTTGAAACATGGGGTCAACTTCTAAGTCATTTGCAAGCTCATTGGCATCAATCAAAGGAGCCTCAAAGCCTATCTTTCGGTATGTCTTTAACCAATCACACAATTTTTCTACTGATGTCAGCCCTGCGGCAATTATCCATGGTTTTACTTTGAAGCTCTTTGCTAGTAAAATTTACTTGAAACAGTAAAGAGTGCCAGAAAGATAGTGCAACCAAAAACCTTTAGTTTCTCATTTGGCTTACTAAGGATTCAGCTTACTTTTTTCCTTGAGCATCATTTGTGCTTCCTGCAAGTTCTTCTAAAGCATCTAAAGCTTGGAATCTTTCAGCACTAACACTTTCCACTCTACATTCCCCTCAGGTTTCGTAGATGAAGCAAAAATTGTGTATATACGCTGCAGGGTTCCTAAAAATGTCATGCCATCTGAGCACATTTTAGATATATCTTCAAGAACTAGATTAAAGTTTTGGCGCAGACAAGGGTTATAGAAAACTCGTGAATTTCTTTACCAGAGTCGTGCATGCATACCTTCGATAAAGTCCCATTGACCGGTGGAAAGGCTTTCATCCAACGAACAGGCTTGAACCGGGAGCTCTTCACGTGCTGGGACTGCCACTCCTGCTAACGGGACACTGACGTCGGCCCCCTTTGTGGAACGGTGTGGCGAACTTTTGTTGGACTGGGTTGCAGACTTTTGTTCCATCCCCACCCCGAGAGAGATAAAAAAAAAGCTCACCCAAGGTATCCATCCCAGGTCTTGTTCGCTTCCCGTTTTTAGCCTATCAAGTTACACTACTAGACGTTTCTACGGAGGCGCCACGCTGAGGCGACGGGGGCTAAGACCTCCATGCCTGTGCACCAGATTTGTGCCTCTTCAAATAAGCTCCTGGTGGTCCTTTGTTCACTAAACATTTTGATTTATTTTATCTGGCCATGTAGATGGGTCATCTTTTAGCTCCAAAATATTATATAGTGCTGGACTAGAACCCTCCTTGCTTGACTCTGAATAATCCACATCACCCATGTGTATGCTAATAGGCGAAATTCAACATAGCTCAGGTGTAATTTTTTTAGCCTTATTTCCAGAAACCAGTTTGATTGCAGATACTGTTTAAAGGAAATACAGAAATCTAAAATTCCATAGAGTTATGAGAGAAGTGAACAAGATATTGATGTGCTAAATGTAAATTGTTGGGCCCCTGCCAGGCGCGGGGTCCAATTTGAATCAATCGGTAAAATCGGCCTGATGCCTTTTGGCAAACACACACATCAAAGCACATGCGCACATACAAAACCACATGTGCGCGCATACACAAAAGAAAGATGTTTATGTCTTATGCTTCAGACAATGGGAAAGTGTAGGAATTAGTTATATAAAGACTTTAACAACAACAAAGATAAGCTCAAGACTTTAAAAACAACTTGCATAAGCTAACAAATAAATAGGCCCTACTTGCTGGCGACTAGGAGAAAAATTTTACTTTTTTTTTTTGTTCTAAATATAGCAATACTGTTCTATTAAAAACTTTTGTAAAGTTTGGCACACTTTTGTACACAAGAATTGTCTTTATTAACAGAGTTTCCTTTGATTTATAGGATGAGGTGTTTCGTTTAGCTTTTGTACTGGTCAAAGTAAACATATGAAAAATACACTTACCTTGGGTGTTTACATGAAAGAAAAAATAAAAATAATCAAAACTAAGAATAGAATCATTTTTAAATCAAGTTTTTTTTTAATATTCAGATAAAATGTATTAAGATAAATGTCTACTCGCCTAATTTCAATATTTCGTTGTATGTTTTTATCCTTTAGAATAGAATGAACAAAAACATACACGCAGATTTGTAATATATCAGACTAATTAGAAACGGATTTATGTCCCTGGAAGAACTGCCATGAACCCTTTAAATTCACTCCAGTTGACGTCATGAACAAGAAATACTCCTAGCTATTCCGTTTGTTGTGAGTGAAAGGATTGCAAGAAACTATAGGTTTGGATGACACTAAATTGTACTGTGCAATATACTGTCACATCATAACGAGAATACCATTTAATCAAGACTAGAAGTGGCACAAAGTTTTCTTTCAATTACATTTAAAACTTTTTATTTCTTTCCACATGTCCTGGGGACTTTTGTTAATACGAGTCATGAAAAGGTTGAAGGTTACAATTTTACTAAACAACGGTTCTCACACCTCTGTCCTGAACACAAAAAAAAACATTAGAAAACGAGCACAAAATACTGGCCCCTAAAACATTCCTTGAGATGACAAACTGGTGGAAGAATTGCCTGATATGAAACCTACTAGGCAGATTATATGAGATATCGGATTGGTTATCGGAACTAGTTCAACTTGATACTGAGATCGCTCAACTGTTTTTCTCCGTAATTATTTTTCCCGTTTTAAAGGAATTTGCTCATTACTATTTCACTACCCTTGCTATGATTGGGTTTCAATAGCTTTGTTGTTTGTAATCATAAATTAAAGGGAAATGCATGCTCTTTTTATAGAATTCAGTCAAGTTTAAAAAATTAAATATTAATTTAATTTAATTAGGTCAAATCAACGATGGTATCGTCGATTAGGAGAGAAAGAGTTAAGAAAAAGTAATGACTTTCCATCTCTATTTTAGTACCGGGTACTCATCTTTTAGTTAGCTGTTAATGATTGTTCGTTGACTTCTCTAGCTAAGTAGAAACAAAACATTATTGAACTTTCTACACGACTATATAATTTTTTTTTCCAAAATACGAAATCAGTGTTTCCCAAACTTTTTTTAGTAATGGAACACTTCACACATTCAGAGTATTTAGCGGGTCACTTTGCTTAGTTTTTAGTAATATTAATTCACATGGTGGTTTACTAATTAAATTATTCAAGAAATTCATGGAACACTTATTCAGATCTTGCGGAACACTAGGGTTCCGCGGAACACAGCTTGGGAAACACTGAACTAAATGAAACCTCGTGTTTTTTGTGTAGCCTACGAACTTATCTGTGTGGAAGGGAATGCAGACTACTAGAACATCTCATAGTGTCCCTCTCTGTCTTTTTACTCTAGACACACTCAAGTTAACTATCACCATCTTTTTTAAGGTTTGTATTTGCATGCATACATTAATTAGAAACAATATTTTGAAACTAAGAAAAAAAAATTAGCTTAATTGATAAATCTATTTAAGTATAAAGACAATACATACATATATAAGATAAACACTAAAGGGGGGGGGGGGGGCTACTTAGTCTACTCTCATAAGAACCCTCGTATTTTGCAGTCCAGCCTTGACAGCCAGTCAGGCAGGACCTGACAGATTGCTTGTCGCCTCAAGATATCTACGTTGCTGACCCGGAGAGATGTCTACACACACATCTACACACACACATCTACACACAAGCACACACGTGAAGGATAGGTCAACGTGTCATTTAATTACGCATGAAAAGCTCGAGATTTTAAACTAAACTTCAAAGAGAAATACATCTAGTCCAGACATATCAATGTGAGAGACTTCCAGCCTCCATAGATATGTTGAGATGTTTTCTGTTTTAATGACGTGTACCTTAATGTTCGGTGTAGCTATGTAGGCAAGTGAGACCTGGACACAGACAAAACAACAGAAAATCTGCTCAATACTTGGGAAAGGAAAATCCTTAGAAACATTTACGGAGCTAGACAAAATGAAACTGGATGGAGAACACGAACTAACCAGGAGCAGTTAGGTGAAGACCCTTCTATAGTGATGGAAATAAAAAAAAAGAACAGATAACGTTGGGCATGTAACATCGAAAGAATGTCAGAGAACAGAGGAGCACAAATAATATACCGGCAGAAACCAAAAGGCAAGCGAGTACGAAGGCTTGATGATGTAGATGGCAGATCTACAACAGCTAAGAGTTCAGGCATGGAGAAGAAAAGCGCAGGATAGATCTGAATGGAAAGATGTGTTGAAGCAGGATGTAGTGCCACTGGCATGAATGGCGGGGGGGGGGGGGGTATGACTTTTCACGAAATTGTTTATAAAACGTTTTTATTGTTATTACAGTACTTTCTGTAACAATGAAGGAAATTCTTTTTTTTTTCATAAGTTTTGGATGTTCTAGCTTGAATCTAGCACAGTTTGAACTCGGATCGTGACGACAGTCCGAAGTGTATACCACGTGATCAGGCAGTCATCCGTCTATCTGAATCTTTGGTAACAGCCTCTACTTGAATAGTCGATCCTTTCTCTGTTGGTGGAAGTGGTTATAATGCCGTTCCCTTGGATACATCAGCTACGTTGAGAGGGGGCGGGGGCTGCTGTGTGGATGACAGTTCCGACCATAGCTAAAAATGAAATGATCCATAGTCACTTCGCGATTATAGGAGGGCATAATGCTTGCTATGCTAAATTAGCATTTAGGTTTTAAAAGCCTGATTTTTTAAATGGAATTTGGATTTATTTGTTGTTGTTGTTGTTTTTTTGTTTTGTTTTTTGTTTATTTATCTGTTAAGTAGATAATGTGAAACATTCAGCTCTTCAAGGTCTTCATCATTCTTATTGTTGTCTTCTGTGTGATTACAAACGTGAAACTAAGTGCTGAAACAATAAATGATACATATGCAATAAATATGCATACATATTACATATACAAAGGCAGCTCTGGGAACCACATTTTTTAATGAGAGAAAATTGTGAAAAATATAGCAAAATAACAGACAGTCCAAATCATCCAATTCGACAACACATCACCATTCACCAAGCGACCATCTAGATGGCATAGTGCAGTGTTTCCTTAATTGTGTTCCGCGAAACGTCAGGGTTCCGCAAGGTCTGAGTAGATTTTCCAATAACTATTAGATTTATTAGCTAATGTATAGGCGTTCAGTAGTTGTGCACGTGAATTAACTGCTAAGTAAATTCGGAAAATAAAATAACAAAAAAAAACATATATAAATTGTTCTGTCGTCACAGATTAATAATATATTACTGTAGACGTTACTAATTAATAAAGATAATAACGAGACTGTCTTTATCAAGGTAGACATATATAACTAACTTTTATTTCCGTCCGATTCTTTGCTTTCGCATAAAACATAAACAACTAACAATGACGTAATATCTTCTAATATTAGCACATCCTTCCTTTTGAAGCTATTATCACATCCTTCTTTTTAAAGTTCTTAATACTTATATTTACAAGGAATTTTGACAACTCGACCACTTCTGGTAGTCTTGACCGGCACAGCAAGTTCTCTAGATGTTGGTTTATAATTGTCTGTTCCGTTTGTTCTAACAGTTTGCTGTTCATTGTCTTCGTCGGTGTCATAGTACCCAGAGATGTCTTCGTCGTAGCTCTTGTTTAAAAACCGTTGATTTCGTCTGTATGTTTTCCCATCATTTGTCTTTATGATGTAAGATCTGGGTGATGGATGTTTCTTAATGACGACTGCTTTCTGCCATGTTTGTCCTAGACGAACTCTCACCTTCTCCCCGACAGAGTAGTCTTTAGGTAACCTTGCTTTTGAATCGTATTTCACTTTGCTTTTCCTCTGTCGTTCGTTGAGTAATGTCTCTGCATTTTCAGCTACCGATGGTTTCAATAGTTTGGGATCAGTTGGAATGATGTCCCTGAGTCTTCTACTCATCAGCAGTTGTGATGGCGAATAAAGCAGTCCGCTTATCGGAGTATTTCTATACTCGAGCATAGCGAGATATGGATCTTTCCCACTTTTGTATGCTTTGTTAAATATCTGCTTTACGATACCAACATACACCTCACTTTGTCCATTTGATTGAGGGTACCTGATGTTGTTATCTTGAAACCCCATTCAGAAGCAAACTCTCTATATTGATAGCTATTGAATGACATATTGTCGCTCACTATTTCTTCTGGTATGCCATGTCTAGCAAAAATACCTTTCATTGCCCTGATAACACATTCTGCTGTTTTGTTCTCTAGTCGTTTTATTTCAGGATATTTGGAGAAATAGTCCACAACTAGCAAATAATCATTGTTTCGCCATTCAAACAAATCTGTCGCAACCTTTTTCCATGGTCTGTCTGGTACAGCATGAGGTAGCAATTTTTCCTTCACATTATTTCTTTTGAGCGTTGCACATGTTGCGCATTTCATTATTGTCGAAAAAATGTCTTTGGACAATCCTGGCCAAAACATACTCTGTTTTGCCTTGGATCTGGTTTTCTC
This sequence comes from Biomphalaria glabrata, assembly GCF_947242115.1. Classification (NCBI taxonomy): domain Eukaryota; kingdom Metazoa; phylum Mollusca; class Gastropoda; family Planorbidae; genus Biomphalaria; species Biomphalaria glabrata. The sequence goes on along the minus strand of NC_074713.1, from coordinate 16,982,845 downwards.
AAGACCAAAATGACCTATGTGCAACTTGTCGAGAATTTCATTTCTCATACTTGAAGGAATTATAATTCTGTTCTAATAAAACAATATTCCATTCTCTTCATGAATACTGTCTTTAAATGACCAATACACTTTCACTGTTTCATGAACTTGAGTTTTTATCTTTGGCCAACCTTCTCTGACATAATTCATTACAAGTTTTAATTTAGCATCAGATTCAGTTTTCCTTCTAATTTCAATAATCTTCTGATCACTTCCCGGAAACTGTGCTGTTGCGCTATGAATTCTCATAACCATGTCATCATTTGAATTTGATTGTTCTTGACCATTGATGTACGCACGCGATAACGTATCAGCTATTTGCATTTTTGAACCTGGAGTGTAAGTTACTGTTAATTGATATCTCAACAGTCTTAACATCATCAACTGAAGTCTTGGTGAAATCTTATGTAAAGGCTTAGTCACAATAGTTTGCAAAGGTTTGTGATCTGATTGTCTTCTGTGTGATTACAAACGTGAAACTAAGTGCTGAAACAATAAATGATACATATGCAATAAATATGCATACATATTACATATACAAAGGCAGCTCTGGGAACCACATTTTTTAATGAGAGAAAATTGTGAAAAATATAGCAAAATAACAGACAGTCCAAATCATCCAATTCGACAACACATCACCATTCACCAAGCGACCATCTAGATGGCATAGTGCAGTGTTTCCTTAATTGTGTTCCGCGAAACGTCAGGGTTCCGCAAGGTCTGAGTAGATTTTCCAATAACTATTAGATTTATTAGCTAATGTATAGGCGTTCAGTAGTTGTGCACGTGAATTAACTGCTAAGTAAATTCGGAAAATAAAATAACAAAAAAAAAAAACATATATAAATGCTTTTAAAAAAAAGGCTTATATTAAGTGTAATTTTATCAATATCTTTGGATCAGTCATTCAATTGACTTGGACATAATAAATCTGTGCGATTAGAACTATTTTTACCAATTGTTTTTGTTTAGCTTTTAGATTGCTCTATCATCCTATCACTTGTCTGGACCAGTTGTGATAAGGGGAAGGAAGATTCTTGGTGAATGTTTACATGATCGTTTTTTTTTTAGATGCATAAAAAATCTTTACTAAGGGTTCAAGAGTTTTTAAGGGGACTTATTCAACTTATACCACCACATCTGTCAAGTAGGCCTACGATTTCTTTCCTTGTTCAAGATACCAAATAAAGTAATTAATTACCAATAAATAATTAACTAATTGGCTTTGTTTTTTTTTAAAGTAATTTTTACATTTTTCTTGTTAAAGCTGTTTTAAGGAAATCGCTCTAGACTGTTGTCTCTGTTGTCACGGGTTCGAACCCTCCCGTCTCCACCCACCCCCATGTCTTGCAGGACAATAGGGAATCATTAGGCTAGGATGTAATAGTCTTCAATTCAGAACCAACGTCCGAAACATGGCAATCCCAACAAAACGTTTTATAGTGTCCAATGTTAAAGTGCACAGAATAAAGTTGAACCGAAAATTAAACATCTGACCAAGAGATCGAACTGAACGTCTGTGATGTTGATATGTGTGTGTTCTCCATACCCAGAGACAGTGTGGCGTGTTACAGATTGATTCATCGGTCCACACATGTAATTAACGTTGAGGATATCTAGAGTCTGCTCCCTTCCCTTAACTAGCTCAGTTAATCAATTCTTACAGATAGGTCTAAAATTATTTTTCACTTGTATTTATGATCGCACTATATAGAGTTTAGGTTGTTTTTCTTAAAATATAATCGACTTTGAGGTGATTTTTTTTTGGTAATGTAATGTCCAGGTCTCCACCAAGTCACCGTTAACGATTTTCACTTTGTTTTAATACCTGATAATTTGCTAACATATAGACCAAGGTCTAACACATTTATTTCGTTGGATAATTAAAGAAGCACCTATATACTGTTATTTCATAAAATACTTTCAAATAGTTCTTTGGCTCTAGCAAAACTTAACAGGCACTTCGAAACGAAACAATAACGAGGAGTGAGGAGGCTATACAAATGACAATGTCTTCCATTCCGAGTGTAGTATTTCACATGACTACGCAAACCCAGTATATTTTCCCGCAGCTCATGTAGACAAAGCTGTTGTCGGCTGGCGGTCTATCTAAGTTTCCGTCTTCTGCGTCTGTCTTCAATAATGACTTTTCTTTGTCTCAAATGTTTGTCCTGCAGCCTTTGGGAAAGCTCTCCAACTGTCTCTTTCAGAGGCCACCTACTGCCAGCTACTTTCCTCTATGAAAGTGAGGGCGAAATGGCGCCTGAGATGATCCTTATAGCGCTTTCGGAGGGGGGGCACCTCTGTTACGCCGCCTTTCTATAAGCTCGCTAAAGACAATCGCCTTTCACATACGGTCATCTCCCATGCGAGATAAGTGTCGAACCAGCGCAATATCGCCACACCGACCTCCAGCAGAACATAGTTATTTGTAATATAGTCTTGCCAACGTATGCCCCTCATGAATCGAAGGCACCTTTGATGAAAATGTTCGAAGAGCCTTAAATGCCTTCGATTGAGCACCCAGATCTCAGATCCATACAGTGGTGAGAACCACCGCTTTATAAACTTTGTTTGTTGTTGCTAGGTGAAGAGACCTATTCCGCCATATTCTCAGTCTGAGGCCACCAAAAGCGACATTGGCCTTTGCGAGACGGTTGTCTATTTCTCTGTACAGTGACGCATCATTGGCTACTGTGCTAGTAAACAAATAAATGCACTACTACTATCAAATAATACTGTTTGTCGACACATTAAAGATCTTTCTACTAGCACCTTAACTGAATGAATAAATTCCTCGTCTTGAACGTTGCAGTAAATATTCATTGAAAAGTGGATGAATCTACAGATGTCGCAGGAGTAGCTGTATGCTTACGAATAGCATTTGCTCATTTTCGTTACACATATACTAAAAGTACTGAAGAAGATCGTGTGTGAATACTTCAATGGACATACTATTGGAGAAGAAATGTTCTAATGTATCAATGGTTACAAACTACTGGAGAAGATGTATTCAATTGTATCAATGGTTACAAACTACTGGAGAAGATGTGTTCAATTGTATCAATGGTTACATACTACTGGTGAAGATGTGTTCAATTGTATCAATGGTTACATACTACTGGTGAAGAACCTCCTTTAACAACCTATTTGTGAGAACAGGGAATTTCGTGTGTTGCAACAAAGTTAAGGAATAGAAACAGGCTTCACACCAAACTTCAAATTCAGCTTTCTGGTGTCACTCTTGATATCAAGATGCTATGCTCTTCAAGGACACGGTACCTTCGGAGTCATTATACCTTTTTTTTTCCCAAAATGTTTCTATTTTTTAAACTATAGTTTTATAGATCTACTTAGCCTACAAATAAAAAATAAAATAATAAAATAATGCTAAAATTAGAAGATTGTTTAATTATTGTTTTTGTTATTTAGAAAAATAGGATAGGAAATAATCCAAACTTAAAAAAAAAAATTAGGCAGTGTCCTAATAAATGATCCAAATGTATGAAGGGTTCCAATGAACAAAAGAGTTTGGGAATCACTGGCTTAGTAACATGACTTGTTCGATTTTGAATGTTTCTCTAAAAAACGATTACATGGATGTTTTGTATCGTAGCCAGTGCGTTAATTAAGAACTCGTGACAGCACATCTTATAGGCACGTCTTGGCAAGGTCTCTTCTTGAAATCATTTGAAGTTTGGACTTTTCTAGTAAGTTACATTGTCTCTCACACAATAAATTGTTTTTGTAGGACTATGTTTATTTCTGGCTAATCTCTTAGTCATGACTTGTGAAAGAAGTGTCTAAAGGTTTTTTTATTTATTTATTTATTTTTTTTTATTGCTTCTGTATATTTAATAGGCTTACATAGTACGCAACTGACCTAAATATATAGGCCTACACTTCAACACTGAGTATTAAAGTTTGTTTTAAAAAGTGTGACTAATATTTACATGGGGCCTACAAATGCAATTTTATAACAAAAATAGATGTAAGTTATTAGTATCTCACTAAAAATAATTAATTCTTTCTCTCCGTTATTATTTTTCCACGTTTCGAAAGAGCTTTTCATTTTGCTTATTACTATTTCACTCCCATGTTATGATTAAGCTTCAATAGCTTTGTTGTTTGTTATCGGAAAATGTTGTATTTGGTATAGAATTCAAGGGAAATGCATGCTCTTTTTATACAACTCAAAGTCAAGTTTATAAAAGTAAACATTAATTTAATCTAATGAGGTCAAATCAACGATGGTATCGTCGATTAGAAGAGATAAGATAAGAAGTTAAGAAAGAGTTAATGCTTATAGGGCCTACGTATTTTTTATAACTTAATTTTGAGAAATATTAAAACTGTATTTAAGAATGTTATAAAATATACAAAATAATCACCTAGGCTCCCTTTCTGCAAAATTTTATGAAAAAACAACAACAACAACAACGATTTATCTACATATTTAAATGTAAAAATAAAACTGCTCCGCTTTCACACGGCCAAACCTCACAAAATTAATAGATCTAGCAGCCTTTCCCTTTTAGGAGCAGCTAAAAATATGGAGTTTAAAAGCGAAATCATTATATATTCATTTTTAAGAATGGTACAGACCTATATACATCTACATCTGAGATCCGTAGGTTGACCATGGGTTGACTAGAGTTTATTTACTTCCGGCGTAAACAAATAATGATTCTTTGAGCTTTAGGCACGAACCGTTCTGTGCGACCTACCGGCCAAGTTGATTCAACTGGAAAGGACTAGATTAAATGTCTAGACCTCTAACATATAAAGCCCTGGTGTTTTTACTTGTAAGTGCTAGATCTAGAATGGAACCGTTCATTACACAACGAACATTTAAATAACGTTTGCAGTGGTCTGAGTGGAACGTGCTATTTTTAATTTTAAAATTCATTTTAAAGAATAAAGTTTATAAAAATTATGAATATTATATTATATATTTTAAAAATAAATCAAATTTACAGATCAAGATTCTATTTCTAGATCTCATCTATTGATCTAGATCTATAATAATTAAATAATTTACTGGAGTCACTGGACTCAACAAAGTACTTATTAAATGTAGTCAACTCTTGACTTAATCAAGTTAATGTCAAAGTACATATTTTTTTTAATATCTATTATAATCTATATATAATATATAGAGTATTTAAACGTTTGGAAACGCGCACAGTTTGGAAACACCCATCGTATTTTTTTTAATCACATCGCTTTTATTGTAAAAGGAAATGGAAAACTACTACATTGGTAATGCGCATGCGTCATTTCTGTTTACTTTCTGCATGTCTGCTATTCGTTGCTATCCAGACAATCGAGTTTACATGAGGTCAAAGACCACAGGTATGTGAACTTTTTAAAATTTTCTCCTACGTAGGGAGAATGAAACCAGGTCAGGGGTGATTGCTATTTTTAAGCATCCTGACGTATTAGATTTAGCAGACTTGTGTTTTAGGGTTTAAAAATGGTTGAAAAACACGCACTAAACAGCCCAGATTATTCACTGAACAGAATTAGAAATAAAAGGGGGGTGATTACAATTATTTACAAATGTCATAGAGAAGCAAATGGAAACAGTAGTAAAATATAAGAGTAGAGCTAACTATGACTAAGTTAGATCTAATGGCTTTATTAATTTGATTTGTTTATAATAATTTTTTTTTGCTCTGTGACAGTCTAAACACCCGTATCCAATACTTGATCATCTATTAGTGTCTAAATGGCTTCAGAGAAGAAAAGAAAATATATTCATCACAAGCCTGAAATTGTTAAATCTGCCATAGAGGCAATTGATAAAAATGAAATGTCTATAAGAAAAGCAGCCAAGACTTTAATTTACCACTTAGTACACTGTACAATAAAAGGATTGGAAAGCGGCTATTAGTTGTAACTAACAGACTTCTGACTGATGAAGAAGAAGATAGGTTGACAGAATATCTCATCAACATGGGCAAGTGTGGATTTGGGAGATCAAATAAAGAGATTTTAAAGACAGTCACTGCTATGATAAAGCCAGGGATGGAGATCAAAGTAGTAAAGAATCCAGTGCAGAGACTCAACAACCAACTAGGCAGTGGTTAAGTGGATTTTTTAAAAGGCATCCCCAACTTGCTTTATGAACACCAATGTCCATTGGCACGGAAAGAGCTGCTATTTCCCCACTGAAGGTGGAAAATTGGTTTAAAAAATACATTGAATAACAGCATAGATTCTTCCCTGTTCAGTAGCCCAAGTAGAATATTTAATGCTGATGAGTCTGGCTTCTCGTTTGACCCACACAGCAGAAAAGTGGTGGCAGGCAAGGGGTCCAAGTTTGTCTATAAGGTTACTTCAAACACGAAAAAGCAAGTGACAGTCTTGGCGTGCATAAGTGCAGCTGGGCAGTACACTCCCCCCCCCCCTCCTTATCTACCCATACAAGAAGATCCCTAGGAAAAATCTATTAGCAGAATTTCTCGAAGCCCTGCTGCAAGTGTCCAACACTGGTTGGATGACAGCTGCTATATTTTACACCTGGATTAAAGAGGTATTTATTCCATCCACTAATCATCTCCCCAAACCCATCCTTCTCTTAGTTGATGGTCACTCCAGCCATACATCACTTTTAGAGACATCCCTAATTTGCTCCGAGAATAAAATCATATTGTACTGTCTGTTACCACATTCCAGTCACCTCATGCAGCCACTGGATCAAGCCTTCTTTGGATCCTTAAAGCCTGCCTGGTCTGATGCCATTAAACAATATGTTGCTACTTATGGTGATGGTGTGAACTTGGAATCATTTGCAGGATTACTCAAGCCTGTTTGGGAAAGATTAGCCACTCCAGAGCTAGCTATTAGTAGTTTCAATGCTGCAGGTCTGTACCCACTTAATCCTGAAAAAATCATTAAGTCAGAAAAACTATATCCATGCAGCACTTTTATCCAATCATATGAAGTAAATGCCTTACAATCAAGAACTGATGCCCATCCTGAGAATTTAAATAATCAAGATCATCATGAGGAGTCAGCTTTTCTTTCAATATCCACATCACCATACAGATTATCTCCTCAGCCATCTTCATCCCCTTCCCCACATGATTATTTGATGTCCCCCCAATCACCTGAGACATCCGCATCTGCAGTCTTTTCCAGGGGGGTACTGATGCAACATCTCTGATCCCACCTGCCCCCACATCATTACAAATTCAACCACAAGCCTCCACATCAAACCATGTAGTCATGTCAACAATCCTTACTGAACCCCCTACATTTCAAGTCATTTGTGAAACCCCTGCTTCAGCATCACCTCAAGCTTCACCTGAGACTCAAAGAACCACCTCTATGAATATAAATAGCAATCAATTTAAAAATTTGAAAGAACATACTCTGTTTATACTTGACCAAGTTTCCAGAAATGAAGTCGTTATGTTTTACTCAAGACTAGCCACACTCGAAGACCAGACATTTCCAGATCAACATCTTGAAAACAAGTTTCGACAATTTAAAAACACAATACAATCACTTATAGATGTGTTCCAAATTAATGAAGAGCCAACACCTCAAGCTACACTAACACAGGCTGATATATTAAAAATACCTGTTTTCAAAGGAAAAGGAAAGAAAACAAACAACACCAACTTTACCTAGTCTTCTTAGCGGTAAAGAATTTCAACAGGCATTGAAAAAGAAAATAGAATAGAAGAAACTGATAGGAAGAAGATTGTCACTAAACTACAAAAGGATGAGTTAAAAAGAAAAAAAGAAGAGGAAAAGGCAACTAACAAAGTTATGAAGGACAAGGAAAAAGTAGAAAAACAAATGCACAAGCAAGTCATAGAAAGGAAGAAACTAGAAGCTAAAAAAATGAACAGAGTACTTCAAAAGACATAGATGAAGACAGTGATGACCATACATTATTAAGAAGGGAGATGGACAAAGAGTTGGCTGCTGGTGTTGATGGTGCTGACCATTAAGAAATCAAACCATTAAAGATACTTGCTCAGGTTGTGACAAAAAAGTTGGAAATATTTAGATCCTGTGTGAAATATGTGATCGGTGGCTTCATGTGGAATGCACTCACATGCCAAAAAATTTGACAAGTGAAGAGCTTGAAGATCTTTCTTTTGTGTGTCAATCATGTTGCCCAGATCAATAATCTTGATATTGGGCTTAAGGTTTCCATGCCTTTATGTAAATATGCAAAATTTAATTGTATAAAATGATTTAACATCTGCTGTATGTCTGTATTAGTGTATGTAGTATATGTATAAAAATTTATATATGTAAATATCTGAATGTAAAAATGTTTAAAACAAACATTTCCTTTGCAGCTAAATAAATACTTACAGGCTAAATGTGTATATAAATATGTAGGCGTTTTTTGTAAAATTGTAAAGATCAATTGTAAATATTGGCTGTATATTTGTATATATATATATAAATGTAAATATGTTTTTAAAAAAACATTGCATTGTTATTGTTTTTTTTGTAAAATTGTAAAGATCAATTGTAAATATTGGCTGTATATTTGTATATATAAATGTAAATATATGTTTTAAAAAACATTGTGTTGTTATTGTTTTATTTCTTTGAAATCAAATTAATAAAAATAACAAAATATTTAAAACTCCTGCATCGAACAAACAAAAATAAATAAATAACATGTATTTTATAAAGGGGGGGGGGGTGGACATTGATATCACCAAAAATACTACAAGTCTATGCAACCATACTTATACTCCAGTTAATTTTAAAAACATTTTAATTAACGTGTTTACAAATTCTTCTCAGTGTATTCATTTGTTGCACCTCGGGAAAAAGGGTTTTCAAATGTTGACGACCCTACAGTAAGTTTACATGAATTTCAATAAGAAAAATGCAATGCAGAGACATGCAACAGACTTATTATTATAGATTAAAAGTTGAAGATTTTCTGGGTACTTTCTTTTTTTTTTCTAGGTATTGCCATTACTGAACTATAAATAAAAAACAAAAGATCGTGCCAAAGTGTTTCCAAACGTTTAAATACTCTCTCTCTATATATATATATATTATAATTTTATATATAATAATAATATCATTTATAGATCTCTGTAAACTATAATAATATGATACTCTATATACTAATATAGTCAATTGATTAAATATAATATACTATCATATACAGGGTGCGTCAAAAAAATGTATACACAATTTGAACTGTCATAGACAATTTATTTCCCGTTCTACAATGCTAAATTTCTGGACATGGTAAGCTTAATGTCCAATTAGAAAAATAAATGTGATTGATTTGAGAAATGTCCAAAGCAGTGGCCTTCAGCATCAATACGTTGCTGAGTACGAGTCAACACTGATTCCGTACATCGTACCAAAGTGTCCACTGAGATTTCTGCGCACACCGTCTGAATCTCATTCCTCAGAATGTGTAGCACACTACTTGCACTTACATCACTTTCACGTGCCACTTACCTTGACGATTTTTTAGGTGAACGCTGAAACAGTTCCAAGACCGCAGTTGTGGACTCATCACTTGTAGCTGTACGAGGTCGCCCTGATCGACCTTTATGCACATCACACAATGTTACATAAATTTCGAATTTGTCTCGTAGACATGTAATTATTAACCTTGAAGGTGATTCTGTACCATACTCAGATCTCCACTGTCTTCGTACCGCAGCAACATTCTCAAACTTCCAGTACCACTTAATTATCTGCTTCCTCTCTTCAAAACTCAAACGCAGGTCCGCCATGTTGCAATTACTGATGCTGAAGGCCACTAGTTTGAACACTACTGACATTAATCACATTTATTTTTCTTTCTAATTGGACATTAAGCTTTCCATGTCAAAAAATTTAGCATTGTAAAACAGGAAATAAATTGTCTATGACAGTTCAAAGTGTGTAAACATTTTTTTGACGCACCCTGTAGTAGAATGAAGAATCTAGATTCTATATCATACTAGATGATAAACATAATGATAATATCTAAGATTATGTAGAGCCTAGACACTAGACTAAATCTCAATATAGATCATCTAATTATAGACTACTCTCTAGTCAGTTTGTGAGTATAAAAAAATAGACAGCATAGGTTTAGTATAGATTTAAACTCTAAGTCTAGACCCAGAATCAATTTCTAGATAGATTCTGATAGATCACCTTGATCTAGTCAATTCTAGTCTAGGTCTGCCTGGAGCCATATTATACTGCCCTTCACACAGTATTATCTGGCCATTTAGCCCCTCTAAACGTCTTCCATGGAACATTAATAATTTTACACTTGACTAATAACTGTAACCCGAAGGCCATCATACTTGAAAAACAGCCAAGTGATTTCATTAAAATATTTTTCTTACAATTTACAAATTCATTTTCAATGATATCCTCTTTCCATAAAATAACATTCTTCATCATTAAATAACTATTTTTTGTTTGTTTGTTTTCTTTCTCACTCTTGAATGTAATTGTTGTATTCATAACTCTCTATTCTGTATGATTGGTATTTTGATCCTGGTTTATCTCTTTTATGAAAGAAAAGGAGGCTCTGAGTAAACATAAAAATTTGTATTTTTTTTTTAACATTTATCCATTTTCTAGAAGCTATATCTTGACATTAAATCTATGAAACAGGCTCCCACTTTTGAATGTGCATCACACCTTTTTTTTTACAAAGCTAATATCAACTCTCTCCATCTGTCTGTCTGGTACAAATGTTGTACACATTATTTCTCCACTTCCCATTCTAGGATCAAGTTGAAACTTGCACAATTATTCATTGTTCCTAACAAAGTATGAATAAAAAAAATTAACCAATTAATTATTAATTAGGGATCTTTTTTTTGTGTGTTTTTTAGTGGCCCCCGAAAGGGGAAAAGACGCTATTAGTTTTGTGCGAAATGTCTGTCCGTCCGTCCCGTTTAGATCTCGTAAACTAGAAAAGATATTGAAAATCCGACATCACAACATTTTAGACCATTCAAAGTTCTGATGCAACGGCTACTTTTTTTTTTCTGAAAGCGAAAAATCTAATTTTTAAAATCAGTTATACAAGCAGTTTTTTAAAGAGAAAAAGATAATTAGTATGCATTATAAGTTAGACCTAAATTAACACGAATAGTAATCTTGTAAACATCATTTTCGTGACCTTTTTTTTAATTGCGAAAATGTTGTTGTTTTTTTTTTTGTTTTTTTGAGCATTCAATAAGCGATTGAACCTTTTCAAAACAATTATATCAATTATTAGACTTCAGTTAGGCCAGGAGAGGCGTGGTAGCTGAGCGGTAAAGCGCTTGGCTTCCGAACCGGGGGCCTGGGTTCGAATCCTGGTGAAGACTGGGATTTTCAACTTTGGAATCCTTAGGCGCCTCTGAGTCCACCCAGCTCCAATGGGTACCTGATATTAGTTGGGGAAAAGTAAAGGCAGTTGGTCATTGTGCTGGCTACATGACACCCTCATTAACCGTAGGCCACAAAAACAGATGAACTTTACATCATCTGCCCTATAGACCACAAGGTCTGAAATTAAATTTAGAATAGATCTAGATCAACAACAATATATCTGTGCAATTAATGATATTTTTACCAATAGTTCTTGTTTAGTGCTATTTCATGCTTTTAGCTTTGTTAATACGCTATGATCCTATCACTTATCTGAACCAGTTGGGAAAATGTGTGTGTGTATGGGAAAGAATATCTGTGTGGATTTTACCATGATTGTTTGTTAAAAGCATTTACAAAAGGGAAAAAAAAGAGAAAAGGGGAAGGACCTGAATCCCAACTCACGCTTTCTCTGACTGACTACTTGCTACTGAGGTAATTATGACTAGAGAAAACTGTATAGTTATGTATTGTTTGTTTCAATTTAGAGCAGCGACCTATAAAGGCAAATAATTAAGCTTATACCACCACTTCGAGGTGCAGTGGCTGAGTGAGAAAGCGCTTGGCTTCCGAACCGGGGTTCAAATCCTGGTGAAGACTGGGATTTCTAATTTCGGGATCTTCGGGCGCCTCTGAGTCTACCCAGCTTTAATGGGTACCTGACATTAGTTGGAGAAAAGTTGGTCTTTATGCTTGTTGTAACTTTTCTTATAAAGGTTCCTTGATGGTCAAAATTTACTATAGAATTACTAGCTGAAACAAGTCTTACTTCCTCTATTTCAGTTCTCCCTCGACAGATGTATTAGTTCACCATGCGCCTTCACTTTCGACGAATATTTTACATGATCTGCCTTGTTTTAGCATGTATATGCATCACAAGCACCATCTATATAACTCTGTTCAGCAAGAAATCCCGCAGGTTCAGGGTTGTGCCAGAGTACATGAGAGAAGTAAATCATGCTAAAAAGTCCTTGGTCATAGCTAACCAAGAACCACTCTATTGGGATTTGACATCAGAGACAAACAAATTAGTAGAGAAGCTGAAGGCAATAAATTTGACTAATGATAAAGAATATAAGATGGATTTTGGTCCTGATGATCTCACTCAAGCCTTTCAAAAAAATTACAATTTAAATATCTTCAAGAGTGATAAAATACCTTTAAATCGTGATGTTCCTGATTCAAGGCCTAGAGGGTAAGTCTTAGATGTTTTGCTTTTATCCAATGCATGCTATAAGCTGTTTGCCAAATGAAACTCAATAAGAATAGTAGATGCAGACATTATTTTTATTTCTTTTCACATTGCCAACTCATTGAAGGGAAAAACTACATAAAAGTCTAGTTCACTTACATACATAATGCCCATATGAATATACCAACATATAATTAATTGAATCATTTTTTTTTTTAATATTTGATATTATCAAGTTGTTTTTTTTTCATTGTCCTTAAATTCTCAAGTTGTGCTTCACTGGTCTATCCTGATGATCTGCCAACTACAAGTGTAGTCATTCCTTTTCACAATGAGTGGCCATCTGTTATTATAAGGACAGTCTACAGCCTCATCAATAGAACGCCAGAGAAATTGTTGAAACAAATTATACTTGTAGATGATGCTAGTGATGTTGGTGAGAAATATTTTTGTGTGTGCATGTATATTTTCTATTATTTCTTAGGGAAAGTTCTCAGAGCATACATAATTTGGTGAAAAGTTTACTTAAGTAATGATGATTCAGACAAAATGTGTTTAGCTATAAGTCTACATGTGTAAATAGATTGTGTTAAGACAAAGCATAAACAATTTATTTAGGGAGATTAAAAAGAAGTTCAAATTGATAAACATGTTGTATTTTGGAATTTTATTATTCCACTAAAATCGTAGAAAATGAAAATAGAAACAAACATGAAAGCTGTCATCTAATACAGTAAATGTTTTGGATAAGCAGTTGTAAGATTTTTGTTACTGTCAAACAGCCACTAAGTGTTATCTTTATGATTCTTCTGCAGTGACAAAGTACAGCTGTTCTGTTTGCTTAAGATAAGAGAGGGAAATTTATCTCATTTTTTTTTTACAGTATCATATTACATATTGGTGTTAAGATTTTTTTTTTATCAGCATGAGCAAAGTCATCATAGCATTAAATAATGATGACTTTGATCAAATACAAAACAAGCAAGCAAAACAAAAAAAGTACTAAATAATATAATAAAATTAAAAATATCTAAAGCTAATAAAGCAATCAGGGTATGAGGAGTCCATTATATAATATTGTATCTCAGAATGTTCAAATAGTATTGAATGTTTCAAAGTTGGCTAGTCATATAGTGTGTGTTTCAGAATGCTCACGTAATAGTTTCAATCCCACTCTTTGTCTTTCCTTGCCATCCAGCAGAATGTAATAGAATAAGAAAAATAGTGTTCAAGAAAAGAATAACAATCACTTTTATCTCTTTTCAGTTGAACAGAATTGATAAAATGCTTATTCTAGAGTCTCATTTGAAATTTGAATACAATTTAAGTTGATAAGTGTTTTTCAAATACTAAACTTACAATTTGGTTTTAAGTGTAATTTAAAATTATGTTCATACATATACAACTCATATCCTTATATTACCCCCACCCCTTTTTTTTTTTCTTCGGTACATACAGAGATTTTAAGAACACATCTGAAAAATTACTTTGAGGAGAATTTCCCAAAAAATCTTGTCCTGCTTATACGCCTGGACACCAGACAAGGGCTAATACGTGCACGCCTGGAAGGCCTGAAGTATGTCACATCTCAGGTGGTATCCTTTTTTGACAGTCACATGGAAGTCAATTATGATTGGTGAGTTTTTCCTGAGGCTTTTATTTTAGTTTTGCAACACCTGCACTAGTACAGACTTTTGATAATGTGACAGTTGCGGGACTGCTGGGGTGTTAGATTATAGAAATGTTTGGATTAACTATATGTGGGAATCTCATTATTTTATTTTATTTTTGCATTTAGTTATTTCAGTAATAATGCTGGATAGAAACACATTCTAATGAAACTACATTCTGAACTCCAACATAGATGAGGTTGCATGTCAATGTGTTATGCACCAGCATGCCCACTGACTCCTACATCAGCCTGTTTTTTTTTTCTGTGTGTGTTCCGATAGCCTTTGATCAACCAAGATTGTTTAATTTTGGAGTTGTCTCTCCTAGATGAATTACTATCCCTAGTTAACAAGCTTCATCTACCCAGGTTTAGAGTTCAAGCGCTCTATGATCGCATTTTGCAGTCATTTTCCTGAACCTTTTGGATGTTTTGAGTGAATATCCTAACAACTGGAATACTCCACCTCATCCTCCATGACTGTAAACCAGTTGGTCCACTCCTGTTTATTTGATATTGACAGCTAAACCTTAGTTTTTTCCCTATTCGCCACCTTAGTAGAAGATGGTAGCTGACCCAAGAAGAAAAACTATACAGAGAACTGCCTGATCTGGAAACCACTGCATGGTTCATCTCAGATATAGGACTATTGATATGAACCCTCCAACATGAAAAATGAGAACAATTAAGAAGAGGAAAAAACTACATTTTCATTTTTTTTTTTAAATCACTTTTCTTATGAAATAAAGATATAGCATTTGATATTTTTGAGGTGTTTATATTTGAGAGTTATTATAATATAAAAAGATAAGCACACATAATCAGACTACAGTGATAAAGATTTATAAAATTAGGTTGTGTTTTTTATGTTTCCATTTTTTTTACAATTGATTTTTTTTTGTGTACACAGTTGAGCAATCAACTATAAAAAACTTTCAACTGAATATTTACAGCTGAGGCTGTACCACATTTTTGTTTGAAAAGTGAAAATTTGAACTGTAAACCAACTACCAGATATTTTATTACATTTTAACATTCAAATCTCAGCCTTGTTTATCACCTACTTTAAAAAAAAAATTATTCTGATTTTATCAACAGGTTACAACCACTTTTATATGAAATAGTTAAAAACAAGCAGACAATAGCTATGGGCCAGTTGGACTATGTTCATCGCGAGACATTAGATTACAATTTTTATCCTGGTTACAGAACACGCTATGGTTTCCGCTGGGACATGCAGTTCTTTGAAACCTATTTTCGACCTGATCAGTTGAAAGGAAAAAAAGACTCTGATCCTATGCCGTAAGTTATTTAAATTTGAATGACCAGTTAAATGTACTCGATTTAAAGAAAGATCAAACAAATTATACAAAGAATAAAATATCATTCAAAAAATTTGAAGAAAAGGTCCTCATTCAAAATCTAAATTGCGTCTTTGGACCACAGTCTATATAAATAAATTCAAACTTTGAATGTAGGATAATAAATATTAGCTTCTTATATATCAAACAGGATGAAAACTGACATTAATGGTTTAAAATTTCAGGTGAAAATTAATTCAAAAGTGGTATCTTCTGTAGTCAATGTAATGTAATTTTAAAAAATTTAAATTACCACCAATATAATTTTGGGAAAACAATTATGTTATTGAAATAACAATTCTTGATCATTTTTTTTTTTTGTCATGAAATTTCCACAGAGGTGTGTTGATGGTAGGGCCAGGTTTTACTGTGGATGTCGACTATTTCAAAAGTATTGGAGAGTATGATGGAGATATGATGATATGGGGAGGAGAGAATATCGAGTTGGCTTGGAGAGTATGTCAACTGTTTTAAATTTCCTTTGCCCTAAACTATAAGTTATTGTATTTCAAATTATAAAATGTTATATTAGATAATATTCACATGTATTAAAAAAAAATATTTTTTTTTTGCTCTACATTTATAATTCCCTGCATCCAGGTGTGGATGTGTGGTGGTCAGCTCTTGCACGTCGCATGTTCCCACATTGGTCACATAGAGAGATCCCAACCTTATAGTTTCCCAAAAGGACGCAGGCTCACTGAAATGCACAATTATAAAAGGGCAGTGGAAGTCTGGCTAGGCGACTACAAAATTTATGTTTATAATTTGTTTCCAGGGATGAAGGTAAGTGAACTAGTTAAAGCCAATAGTGGATTAGTTATAGAAGGTTAGTAAACTAGATATATTGGCACTAGTGGATTAGAAGGTTAGTAAACTAGATATATTGGCACTAGTGGATTAGAAGGTTAGTAAACTAGATATATTGGCACTAGTGGATTAGAAGGTTAGTAAACTAGATATATTGGCACTAGTGGATTAGAAGGTTAGTAAACTAGATATATTGGCACTAGTGGATTAGAAGGTTAGTAAACTAGATATATTGGCACTAGTGGATTAGAAGGTTAGTAAACTAGATATATTGGCACTAGTGGATTAGAAGGTTAGTAAACTAGATATATTGGCACTAGTGGATTAGAAGGTTAGTAAACTAGATATATTGGCACTAGTGGATTAGAAGGTTAGTAAACTAGATATATTGGCACTAGTGGATTAGAAGGTTAGTAAACTAGATATATTAGCACTAGTGGATTAGAAGGTTAGTAAACTAGATATATTAGCACTAGTGGATTAGAAGGTTAGTAAACTAGATATATTGGCACTAGTGGATTAGAAGGTTAGTAAACTAGATATATTAGCACTAGTGGATTAGAAGGTTAGTAAACTAGATATATTGGCACTAGTGGATTAGAAGGTTAGTAAACTAGATATATTAGCACTAGTGGATTAGAAGGTTAGTAAACTAGATATATTAGCACTAGGGGATTAGAAGGTTAGTAAACTAGATATATTGGCAATAGCTTTCTTTCAGTATGATTTTAATATTTACTGACCACAGACATTTAAATTATTCATATTTTAGTAAAATGAAATTTCACATAATCTAATATTTAACAACCTTCTTTAAAGCCTGAGAATATCATTCTCTCTATTTTGACCCTATTCTCAACTAGATAATTGACCTATCCTATAAAATAAACTTGAAATGTTTTTTAATTTAAGGTATCACAAACAACAGCCAAACAATATTTTCTTATTTTCATTTAAAATTATATTTTTACTTTAAGAAAGATTCAGTGAAAAAAAATAATTTTATTTCATCAATATATTTCATAACACTTTTCAATTATCATCTTCACTAGGCACTGGATGTAGGTGACCTGTCAGAAAGGATAGCCATCAAGTCAAGATTAAAATGTCAAGACTTTTCTTGGTTTATGAAAAATGTTTGGCCAGAGCTGATGCCATATAAGGAAAACTCCTCAATCTGGGGCCAGGTAATAGATGCATATACTTTTATTTCTTCTTGAAAATTAACTATGGTACCACAGTTGATCATGAGGTAAATGCCAACTAGCAATTCTATTGTTTTTTTCAAGTCGCCATTGTACAAATTATTTTAAAAATTACAAGATTTTTTTGAAAGACCTTGTGGAATAAATTTTTTAGTTAATTTATATTAATAGATTTTTTTTAAACATAAAAAGTTCAAGATAATATATACTCCATAATTAATTAGAAATATTGAATATGTAATGCCTGGCATTTAAAATAGTAAAATGTACCAATTTATTCAAAAATGACTTATTTCTAAAATAATTTTGTTTGTATTCAATTAAAAACATTTTAATGGTGCAAATAATACTTTAAAAAAAAAACAACAGTGATTGTATTTAAACAAATGTCTGCCTGGTTGTGTAGTATGCATGTTGGACTATCCTTTGGCGGTCTCAGTGGTCCTGGGTTCATATCCTGCCCACTGTCATCCTGCAGGAGTTTTGGACTAGAAAGTAGATTATCTTCAACTCTGAAGGATCATCTGAAACATGTAAAACATTTTACAAACAAAGAGAACCCAAAAAATAGTCTTTGATTGTCCACAGAGCTATTCTTTTTATATAAAAAAAAATGATGACAAATAAAACTTCATTTGGAACTTTTTATCAGTTGGTTAGTTTTATTGGGATTATCATACTTGCTTAGTTGAATGTATTGTTTCAACAAATAGTTTTTCAACTCAACTCTTAGATTTCAACACAAGATGGACATCTTTGTTTGGATAACAATGATTATGTTTTTTCTGATCCTGTTTTGTTGATGGTAAAACCATGTACTAGAAATTTACAGACACAAGTAAGTATGATTACTTCAGATTTCTGCTTAAGATCAATGTGTACTATTTAACTTTTGTGTTGGAGAGTCTAAAGTATTCATGGTCATTATCTTATGTTATATCTTTTTTGAACAAAGCTTATATGAAGTGTAATTGTGTCAATTAGTTTGGTTCAGTCATGTTATTAAATTTGTAATAGTTCTAGACCAACAATAATAAATCTGTGTGATTAGAAATATTTTTACCAATTGTTTTTGTTTAGCACTATTTCATGCTTTTAGCTTTCTTAATACTGTTAAGGCTTCCGCGCGGTGTTGATTCTTGGAAATATATCTAGTGTAGATCTACGTCTGACTGGAAGTAATGCTGAACTCGAACTACTTCAGTAACACCGGCGAAAGGCCGAAACAATCAAAATATGTAGTCGAGGCTGATGTTGTTCTACAAATATATTTAATAATCAAGAAGGGAATCGTCTGATGTCAGCTATGTCTGTAAATCCATATATCTATTCTACTGCTCTACACGAAGCGTCTTCTTTTAGCGTCACTTAGAGCGTTCTTGTTTTTTAAAGATCTGTCACGTCACTTGTCGCTAAGCAAAACTTTCCCCTTATTCCCGAAACAAATAACTAATTCCTAATCATGTCATAACATACACTATGATCCTATCACTTGTCTGGACCTGTTGGGACAATGGGGGTGGGGATCTATATAGGAGACTAATTCAGCTTAACCACCACTTCAGTCAAGAACAATAGTACCAATAGTTAATTAACTTATTGGTTAATTTTTTTTTATTGATTCTTGTGTTTTCATGTAAAAGAAATAATTGTGCAAAATTTCAGCTTGATCTGAGATTGGGTGTCAGAGAAATAAACTGTTTACCAGACAGACAGAATGATTGACTTGATATAAACCTTGTAATAAGAGGGAGGAGAAGGAAGAGAAAAATACACCTTGTTAAACCCATTTCAATAAGGCGAATTTCATTCTAACAGTTGACAGCCTTTACTTTGATTCAGAAAGTATTGCCTAAAAAAATGTCAACTGATCAATATTCTCACAAACTTGACTTAATTTTTTTTTTATCACTTCAGGGATTCGCTCTGGGGACTGATGGACAATTACGTGCCACCATTCATTGTGTTGTGGTGAAAGTTGTTGGTGAAGATCTCATTCCTCACATTCAGAACTGTTTTTTGAGTCAAGTAGACTTTTGGACATATTCAAAGGTATTGTTTCTCTGCACTGTAAACAAACAAAAAAAAGCTATTTTAGGCATAAGTATGGTTTTTATTAAACATTCACAGTAACAGACTTTGTTTCTTTTCAACTGAAAAGTATGTGGAGGTCACTAAGTACTGTGATGAGAGATGATAATGTGTACCAGATTCTTTGTTATTGCCTTAGAGTTGGTACATGATGAACTATGTCAGATTGTCAAGTAGCACTTTAAAGGAAAACTGTTCTATGGTCATTCTAACCCTATCCCAGTATGTGCTACTACATATTTGTAACAAATTTTATTCAGAACAAAATTGTTTCATGTATTAAAAATTAAAAACTTTTACTATAAAGAAATATATATGTATATACGGTAAAATCCATGTCCTTCTTCTTTGTTCTCTCCATGATGTCCTTCTTCTTTGTTCTCTCCATGATGTCCTTCTTCTTAGTTCTCTCCATGATGTCCTTCTTCTTTGTTCTCTCCATGATGTCCTTCTTCTTTGTTCTCTCCATGATGTCCTTCTTCTTTGTTCTCTCCATGATGTCCTTCTTCTTTGTTTTCTCCATGAAGTCCTTCTTCTTTGTTCTCTCCATGATGTCCTTCTTCTTTGTTCTTTTCATGAAGTCCTTCTTCTTTGTTCTCTCCATGATGTCCTTCTTCTTTGTTCTCTCCATGATGTCCTTCTTCTTTGTTCTCTCCATGATGTCCTTCTTCTTTGTTCTCTCCATGATGTCCTTCTTTGTTCTCTCCATGATGTCCTTCTTCTTAGTTCTCTCCATGATGTCCTTCTTCTTTGTTCTCTTCATGATGTCCTTCTTCTTTGTTCTCTCCATAATGTCCGATTTTGTGCTATTTCCATCCACATCTCACTTGCAGACATCTCTGTAGGTTAGTCTTGGGTGTCCCTTAGATCTTACACCCTCCACATGTCCAAGCCAATGTAGTCTTCTCTGTGTCAAAAGAACATAGATACTGTGCACATTGACAAATTTCAAACTGTTCTTATTGGAGACACAAACCTTCCAGGAAATGCACATGCATATGTGTAACAGGCAGTGCAAGTGAAAAGTATTTAATCTATGCTTTTGGTGCATGTATGTTGACCAGTTCTCACTACCATTAAGAAGAGTGCTCACTATGCAGGCATTGTAGACTATCATTTTTGTTGCTGTGGTCAATTTGTCTTTTTCTACTCAATATCTAAATTTAGGTTTTTGGCAATAGTTGATGTCAGGTTAATTTCTGCACCATCGTAAGGGTGTGATTGCCAATGCTTCTCAAGTATTTTTGAGATGTCTTGTGTCTTGATGACACAAATTGTAAGACTGAACTCTTTTCATGCTGCTACCAAAGCATTTACTATTTTTTTGTCCTTTTTGCGAATGAGAGTTGAGTGACACATTGTCTGCAAACAGCAGTTCCCTAATTAAGATACCCAGTCTTTTCTTCTTGGCTTTAAGTCAAGCCATCGGATCTAATGTGGAAATATGTACTCCACTTTTCAAGGATTTTAAAGCACTGGCAACAACAACTGTGCAGATCTTGTTGGAATAAGTTTATCCTGAGTCACAAGTATATCTACAATAGATGTGGTTTTCTCCTTGCGGCAACTACCAGAGAAGAGCAGAAAACAAAAACAGCTGCTCTTCATGCCTTTTATCAATTTGATCTAAGCTTTTGACCTTGTCAGCAGAAGTGGTCTGTTTGAAGTATTAAAGAAACTAGTGTCTGCTTTTCAAGAAAATATGCAGTTTACTGTTCTCCATCAAGGTTGGGGTAAAACAAGAATGTGTTTTGGCTTCAACACTATTCTGCATCTTCTTTTCAGTTGTAAAATGAAATATACACACAAGAAAAAAAAAAGCCCTGACAGTCTCACTTATCACTAATTCTCTCACCTTAGAGCTATGAAATAACATTTCTAAATGTTTTTGAATTACAATTGTTAAGGGGAGAAAGTCTAAATAGCAATTTAATTTTATGCCATATGTGAGGACTTATTTTGTATATGCATCATTTACTTGAACATGCTCAAATGAAACGACAACATTATAATGCCTTCATCACAAACTTCTTTAGTTCTGAAGTATAATAGCTTTGCTTTGCCTGCAACATAGCCACCTTACCCTCACTGTTCTGGCCTGTGATGCCCAACATAGCCACCTTACCCTCACTGTTCTGGCCTGTGATGCCCAACATAGCCACCTTACACTCACTGCTCTGGCCTGTGATGCCCAACATAGCCACCTTACCCTCACTGTTCTGGCCTGTGATGCCCAACATAGCCACCTTACACTCACTGTTCTGGCCTGTGATGCCCAACATAGCCACCTTACACTCACTGTTCTGGCCTGTGATGCCCAACATAGCCACCATACACTCACTGTTCTGGCCTGTGATGCCCATCACTTTTAATCTATAATAATACAATTTCTCTGATTCACTACCTTCATAGTTCTCCAATCTTGTTGGCTCAACAGTTCTTGTCCCTACAGGATGAAATAATTTGTTTTTCTTTCATCAGTGGAACACACAATAACATTCTCTTTGGTTGGTCAGTTCAGTATATCTTAACTCTAGATCCAGCCCTTATCTGTAGCCACTTTAAGAAGCAGAGAGAAAAATTCTTATACACCAAAGCCCCTTCACACACTCATATTTCTTAGTTGATCATTTATAGATCTAGATCTAGACTTGAGATCCAGCACTTACCCATAATTACCATCAAACTTCTTTGCTTTATCACTTGTAGCCCATACATACTAAAAAATTCAACTACGTACAGCTAACAGGGAAAGTCTGCACTTTTAAATAAGGAAAATAGCTATTTCCTTTTATAAATTGTTATGATTTATTTGGATATTATTCAAGTCAATGTTGGCAATTCTAGGGTATCACCAATTTTGAAAAGTGCTTAATTATTCCAAGAGCCTGATAAAAAAAAACTGGGTGAAAAATTTTGATATTGTTTTTCTATAACTTCTAAGTGATAGTCTGTTGGGGCTTTAATTTTTTCTTGCCATCAGAGATTAGGAAACCTATGACCCTTATGTTCACTAATGCTATAAAGTGTTTCTCAGTTGTAAAATTATTTTTTTCTATCAGGAGCACCAGTTAATACACCAGAGGTACAATCTCTGTCTTGAAATTTTGAAAAATAGCATTCTGGTAATGCGTTCCTGCAACGAAGGCATATTTTCTCAGAAATGGTTCTTCAAGCCTGAAGGATTGCTAGAACAAAATAATTAAATGGAAATGAAACAATGGATTTCAAATGTATGCTGAGTTGTGTTTTCTGTGGTATAAATTCTTATCTATGAATAATAGCATGATATTTGAAATACTAGTGGCTTGGAAAGGTTGTGATTTAGTTCTACTGCTTTTTTTTTTAAATTTATGTTTGTATTCTTGATGTGTGTATTTGTTTTTTTTATGTGTTTCTAAAAATATATTTGTATATTTTTGATCAGAAAATTTTTTTGATATGCAAAGAAAATCTCTTGCCACAGATATGCAATTTTTTTTTTTAATCATTAAAAATAAGTCTTGTACTTAAACTTATTTAACCATTTTTGTATGTGTTCATGTCATCTTTATTTGGAGACACACAAATGCTGTTTCTTCATGTCCTCTTTATTTGGAGACACACAAACACTGTTTCTTCATGTCCTCTTTATTTGGAGACACACAAATGCTGTTTCTTCATGTCATCTTTATTTGGAGACACACAAACGCTGTTTCTTCATGTCCTCTTTATTTGGAGACACACAAACACTGTTTCTTCCTGTCCTCTTTATTTGGAGACACACAAATGCTGTTTCTTCATGTCATCTTTATTTAGAGACACACAAACGCTGTTTCTTCATGTCCTCTTTATTTGGAGACACACAAACACTGTTTCTTCATGTCATCTCTACTTGCAATCAACATTTAGTTGTGAAACAAAGTGGAGTAATTAATTAATTACAAGAATTACTTTGTAAGGCAACTAGGAACTAGTAACACATCTAAAATATATTCAATATGTATCAAATAATCATAACGCAATATACAATGCCACTGTAATTTTATCTTTAAAAATATTGTTTCTAAAAAATAAGCTGAGTTGGGTGAGTTGAAGATAATATCAGAATTTTATCTATATTAACAAGTCTGTAGTGAAAACCTATTTGTATATCATAGTCCATAAATCAAAGCCCCAGGCTATGACTATTACATTTATTTTTTTATTAAATTCTCAAATAATTATTTTTAAAAATAATCTTACATGGCTTCCGAGAAATACTTGACAACATAGGTCTCATTAGTGAAATATAAATTATGTTATCAAGCATAAGTACAATTCAGATTTCATTTGTTTCAACTTTCTCTATTTTTAATATCACATTGCTTTTAACTGGTGCAAATGAAGAGTATTTATTTTATAAAAATTCAATAATTTAAAAAATAAGTACCTATAGCATGGTAGATTGTTTTTGAATGGTGAAACTGGTCTGTAATATCCCTTCCCTTTAATACACATTCAGTAGACATATCAATCTTTTCTGCATTAAATTGTATACAATTTATAATATATGCAATGAAAGTTAAACTAACTTAAATTTGTTTTGAAACATTTTTTTTTTACTTTTATATGGCTTAGTTTGTGACAGCCACAATGATATTTTTTTTTTTTTTTTAGTTTTATTGATTACCAGGAATAGTTTTTATGTTGTTTTTTTTTTTGTTTTTTTTTAACTTTTGAAGAACAATGTCATGATTTTCCTACTGCTATTTACTTTAATCTATTCTTTTTCATAAATACTACTTACAATATTGTCTTATAATAAACTTTTACAACTTGTACAAATTCATGGTCACATCTAACCATTTCTAAAACAAATAGTTGAACTGTATATATTCACCTTTGATAAGATAAAAAATTACTTTCAAGGAACAAAATATTATAATCTAATGCATTAATTCAGTTGTCAGGGGGTTGGCTGATTGTTTAAGGTCTTGTATGGCAGTGGTTCACATTCAGGATGTAAGGTATTCCTCACTGCATCAAGTTTTAAAAAGATCATAAACATTTGTGTGGGTTGGCCATGCACATCACACCCCTGTCAACCATAAAACTGTTGTTAATTCTACATATTTTATGTTTAGAATTTAGGGAAATTTATAATTTTGAGAAAAACTTGTTTTGTGTGTGAATAGTTGAAATTTCACAAAATTTTTCAAATATAGTTTCGACCCAACATTCCATTACATTAAATTTAAGAGACTTAAACTTTGAAGCGATGCTAAGCTGTAATGCACTCCCATTCCTGCTGTTAATTGCCAGGTTGGCTTATTAAAATCTACAAAAGTAGCAGAGCAGTTTTTTTTTTGGGGGGGGGGGGAAATAAAAAAAGAAATGCCACTTTAATGTTGGAACATTTTTAAATTAACTAAGCATTTTTGAAAATTAAAAAAACAACAATCAGTATCATGTTTTATCATCTTTGATTTCATTTCTTGCTATTGTGTTTGTAAATTTAAATGTTTAAATGATTCTATCACTTCAGTCAAGCAACAAATATGTTTCAAATATAACCATTTGCCTATTACATCCATATGTATTCATTTTGAGTTCATCAATCAGCTGATCTGATTATGTGATCATGTTCTATGTTACACAATTTTTAGTACTTTAGGATTCGATTTGAATAGGGAGTTAGTCCATTTTAGTATGTCATCCAAATAAAAATCATCCATGAAATTCAGATTGTCCACATAAAACTTTATTATGAAGTCCCAAGATAAAAGTAGGCCCATATCGCTTACTCAAGATAATCCTCCTCATAAACAAAGTAGCCCTATAAAGCACTTGTCAAATTTCGTTATAATCATTGTAGCCTTATTAGTGTCTATATAATGAATCATTGATCAATGATCAATGTGACATGGAAAAGCTAAATGTAGGGAAGTAATAGGATTAACCATAATGCCAAAATAAAACAATTTTTTTGCGATTTGTTTCTATGTAGGTGAAACCTTTTGACAACTAAATCTCACTTGTAGGAGATTAACAATTTTGTTCTTTTCTTTTTCTTCTCCCTACTTCCCTCCCCCTTGCCTTTTGGTGTTACTTTTTGAAGTGCAACTCTACAGCACTCTTTGTCAGCACACAGTTTCAAAGTGCTAAAACAAAACTTTTTGTATCCAAATTTCTGAATGGGATTTTTTTACATTACCACCAAAAAAAATGCTCTTTAACTAAATTCAAAAATGCTTTAGTAATTAAGTAATTTTTAAAGAAATATTTTTTTTCTTTTTTCTATTGTATAGGCTTTTAAAATGCTGACATATCTGTTAATGTCTTTCATACAATTATTGATATGTATTATATTGTAATGACAATGAAATGAATGCTAAGGTCAACAAAGACCTTAAACAAAATATCAGTTGTGATCTTCAATTGCTGATTTACTTCTTATATCATAATCTTTAAATCTTTGCTTTTTAATATTCTAAACAGAATTTATGTAATTGTTTTTAATTTCATAAGTTTTGTGTTTTGTTTTTATGATTTTTGTTTGTTTGTTTTTTTGTCTGAAAAATTTCTTTTTCTTTAACAAAGTTTGTGCTCAAAATAGTTTTGAATCATTATATTTTAAAATTTTTATTAATTTTTTTTTAATCAAAATTTCATTTATTTTTAATGTAATATAAAAAAAAAAAAGAATAAGTCTGGCCTTTTTTGAATACATTTTGCAAATTTAAAGTTTCTTGAAGTGAGGACTTTGCTTGTGTCTCTTTCTTTATTAGCTCATTTTACTTATTGCACCATTTGGTCATAAATCCTTCATAGTCTTTTTTTAGTACTTTTTAAATGATTACTTTATCTCCACCATGTACTGGTATTGACCTTTCTCAACATATACAAACAGCTAGTTGCTGTTTAATTCATGAACTGGTATTGACCTTTCTCAACATATACAAACAGCTAGTTGCTGTTTAATTCATGTACTGGTATTGACCTTTCTCAACATATACAAATAGCTAGTTGCTGTTTAATTCATACCCAAAGACCTGTAAATCATTTAATGATACCTTGTATTACCACACCTTATACTAGTATTGACCTTTCTCTATATTTATCAGGTGCTAGTTGCTTTTTTATCATATCAATTGTGATTTTATCCATAACCAAAATTTTTCCATATATAATATGCTTTTTTCTTTAACAAAGTGGATGTAACACTTTCCTTCTAATGTGCTGCTGAACTTTAAAGGAGGCTTGAGATTCTAATCAGTGCACAAACTGAAGTCATTTGTCTCCAGTGACCATATGCATGGGAGTGTTGATAAAGTATTTGTTCTATTTTGTTATTCTTCTTCCTTCGCACTAAGCAACATAGATGACTCAGACTTCAGCCTGCTTTCCTTAGCCTTTGATCATCCAAGATCATCTGCAAGGCAGCAGTTGTTTAGTTTTGGAGGTCTCTCCTAGATAAACTGCTATACCTAGCTTACAAGCTTCATCTATCCGGGTTTAGAGTAATAGCACACTAAACTCACATTTGGCTATCATTTCCCTGGATTTCTTTTTTTTAGATGTTTAAGTGAATATCCTAACCACTGGAATACCCCGGGGGCCTCATTCCCCATGACTGCAAACCAGTTGGTCCTCTGCTTTTTATTTAATATTCACAGCTAGCCCTTCTATCTAAGGCTCCTTCCCCTATCTGCCACCTGGGGCTGCACTTGGTAAGAGATGGTAGCTTCCCTAACTTCTACTCTATGAAAGTTTGTTATTTTGTGCAGGTCCTACACAAATGTAAATGCAAAAGTATTAAGTTCTTAGGATGTACACTAAACTTGAAGAGTACATACTGGCACCTGGAGACTTGTTAATAGTGGTGTTGATTTATATTGTTGAAATATTATTGTTATATTTTGAATTTTCCCCAAGGTATTAGGTAAATATTATTGGTTAATTGCTACTTATTATGTTGTTAACATTCTATAAATTGAAAAAATCATATCAAACTGAATTTATGGAAAAATATTCTTTAAAAAAAATAATTTTAATTACAATGTTTAAAAAAAAACAACAAAAAACAACCTGTTCATTCACTTAAATCTGATCAAAAAAAAAAATCAAATGACATTCTACAGATTGATATTGTTACAATTTCCATCCACTAATTTTGAGCCTTAGAATCAGAACCATAAAACAGCGTTCATGTTATTCATATATGGTGGTCCTAACATTTTGTGATCATTTAATCCACAGGATAACTTTGCATATTTTTTTGCCATGTTTTTGTTTTGTTTGTTCTTTTTTTTTTTTTTTTTTCTGGTGTTTTGGAACTTTTAAGTTGATGTTGTTATTTTTCATATTTGCTTGAATCTAATTGGCAGCAGTACTAAAAGTTGATTGTAGTCTGACCAATTGTTTAGTGAAAGTAACATGTAGAAATGAACGCTTAGTGACTTAAGTATAATTATTGTTCATCCAATGAAAATCGTGCAATGTAAGCCTACAAACTATACATCCTATAATTTCATTTTTTTTTATTTTACAGCCTAACTTTTAATTGTTAATCGATAAGGATATCTTATTAATCACATATTGATCGATATATAATAGATATAATGATTTTACTATGATAAACTATATTTTTTTCATGGTCTTGAA
This sequence comes from Biomphalaria glabrata, assembly GCF_947242115.1. Taxonomy (NCBI): domain Eukaryota; kingdom Metazoa; phylum Mollusca; class Gastropoda; family Planorbidae; genus Biomphalaria; species Biomphalaria glabrata. Next base: position 16,954,483 of record NC_074713.1, on the reverse strand, counting down.
TGAAATCCATGACTGTGACTTATGGCAACTCATTGAGCCAATCAATTGTGATGCAATCTAGAGCTTTGTAGACTTTATGTCAAACTAATAAAAATATTATTATTTAATCATTGTTTCATTATTTCTTTTTTCACGTTTTTTAAATATATAAAGAAATGAAATGAATCATTTAATTGAAGAACAGAATACACAAAGCTAATCTACCGAAGAAATGTGCCAGTGTCATAACCAGCATTTCTCAGATTTCATATTGCAGATCAAAGCATTGTATATCATTCAAACACAGCTACCATCTCTTGAAGAACTATTTCATGAAAGATGCCTTTCCATAACACAAATGATCCTTAAAGACAATCTGCACCCATTAAACCACTGTTACATCAGATCTGGATGTAGTGGTCATCTCCTTAACATTAGGACTAAAACAGAAAGATTTAAAAACTCCTTTATCAGACTTTCAGTCAGAGTGTTGCAAGGTCATCTGTCATCATCGAGAAGCACTTAGAAGCCTATTTGTGTGATAGTGTGTATGTGTTTCATGTGTGAATGTTTTCGTATTTGCATCTATGTTGCTATTGTTATAGTAGTTATGCTGAGGTGGAATGTCCATTTGTTTGGACCAATAACATTATCTTAAATCATTTTGCAGGACAACTGAAAGAGCTTAGACATTTAATTTGACAGTATTAAAAAGTGCCTAAAATTTATTGTATACCTTCTGACTGACCTTCTCAGTTAAATAACGACTTTACTGTACAACATAACACATAGTTTATTAATAGTTGTCCTCCATAGATGGATATCTCATATAGAAATCATTTAGACCATGAAAATATTGTCACACACTATTATCTCTGATTCAGCAGACCAAATGCTGAACCAAAGTTCTACATTCCTCTGCCCTTACCTAAACATAATAGATGGAGAAGGTGAGTGGCAAATAATTAATTTATTTTTTAGTAGGAAGTTTATGTCAAAAGAATAGCTTTTTAAGTAGTAATTTTTTTCAATAGCCTGAAACTAGTGATGTCTATCACATATTGTAGGCTTTGTTGATAATGACCAGTCAATGGTCTGGAATTAAAACATTTTCTTTTTGTAACTCCCCACTTAAGTGGAATCATTATCTGCAGGAAGATCAATTAGCCTGCAGACCAAGATCCAATTCCTCAATACTACTATTGTTTCAATGGCCTTCTACTCTTGCAAGATGTAGAAAACTACCCTACAGGCAAAAAGAGGCTAAGTGTGGCTTAGCAGTGATGGCCGAGAAAGCTCCCTGGATTAACATACTGAGATCAATTCACCAATACAGAAGTCCTTTCCCGCACAGGCATTTGCACCCTAATAGAAGTGGTGAGTGAGCATTGTATGAGATTTGCAGGACATATCTAGACAAGACAAAAACCCATTTTCTAAAGTCAGCCATAACATGGAAGCCTAAAAAGGGTAAGCAAAAACAGGGCCATCTGCATCTAACAATATGTCGCAACTTCTTAGAAGACTGAAAATCCATTGGCACAATCTGGGAGAAGGCTATGGCCTATGACAGATTTCTGTGGAGAAAGCTTTCCATCAAATGCAATTCATACTTGTCAGTTGGATTAAAGAAAAAGAGTTGTAGCCTACTATTGTGTTCTTAGTTAAATAAAAAATAAAGATTTTGTTATTATTATTAATTTTGATTTATTTACATAATATATCAAGTCATAGCTCTTGTTATGTTAGTTTAACATGGACGAACAAGAGTAAATTAATTGGAGTCACACACAAAAACAACTGTAATACTCCAGTCTTCTGAAACATCACCAAGCTCTATTGAGTTATTTATTTTAAATAATAATCATGAATCTAAAATTAAGAAACTTCTTACAAAAGTATTTTAAAAAATTATATATAGGTTTATTCATATGTATGTAAGATTAAAATGTATTTTTTCCCCACTCACTTTCTCCATCCATTATTATCTTTAGCCTTTAACTGAATATATAGCTATTAATAAAAGTGTGAGTCTGTGAGTGTCAAAAGTGACAATGGACCTTCAAATGAATTTCAAATCTGTACATAATTACTGAGATAGTTAATAAACATTAAATGAATAATCTCCAAACACCATTATATCTATAATTTTCAACATAATACAATAACACAGTCCTAAATCTTCACACAGCCTATTTGCCACCCCAAAAAAATGAATGTTTCATAAGTCTAATCAAACAAAATATCTTTATAAAGGTATGTACTAATAGTAATATTACATGTGCTACAAGCTTAATATGTATTTATAAAAGGATTTTTTTTTACTAGGATTTCACTTGTTACACAGAAACATGATATAATAATAGACTAGTGTAAGTGTATTTAGAATTAAACTGAGTTATGAGACATATGACATAAATAAGAGTTAGGACTAAGAATTTTAAAATAAGGAGGCAAAATAATGATTGTAGCCTTGAAGAAATATTGAGAAAGAGAAGATCAACATAAAGTGACTTTCAAAAAGAATAAACAGGTATTCCATTCAATTCAAATTCTTCAATTTACTGTACTCAACAATATTGATCTTTATTTTGAAACAAATCTGATAGGACATAATATTTTAAATATAAAATTGTTAACAAAGATGTGTTAATATATGAAGATGTGATAAATATATCATAAAATTGTATATTTTGTGTAAAAGATTTTATATATTTTTTTTTATAACAGAAATAATTTGACTAGTAGCTTCAGGAAACAAATTCAAAATCACAATACAGGTAGCCAAAAAATGATCTAACATAATTGAAATATTTGGAATGTAAAATTTAGACATTTACATAAATACATTTTGAAATGTCATAGTTGACACATTTTAAAGCGTAGTACAAAGTATCTGCCAAAATAGAACTGACTGCAAAGATAGAGAGGGGGGAAACTGCACACATTTATTGTTCCTTATAAATGAAAATACAGACAACCTTTTTTCTTTAAATCACAAATCTTGTGTATATATATATATATATAAAAAATTCATATTAAAATTTTTTTTGAACAAGTAATGAAAGTAATGATGATTTTTTTAAATGAATATATTATATAGTAAAGTTATTTTATACTTATGTTTTTATTATTAAATTGACATTGTTTGGTGACCTTGGTTCAATGAGGTTATATTTGGTTAAGAAGTTCATTTGTTCTTAATCTGTTTTTGAGCTTCATTTACTCAGCAGCAAGTGAAATCAGTTTTGAATGACAATATATTTCAATAAAAAGCAGTTTGGTACAAAAGAATAAATCAGAAAACTCAACTGACTGTCTTCAACCAGACTGTTATATTGTCTCCATTAGTTATATTAATATCTAAGGCCTTGAAGGTACTGGCTGTCTAAGAATCTGTTATCTCCATTTAATTGTCTGAAAATAGATTGTTTTCAATGTAATTTCATTTTCATACTTTCACTTGAATATCATTATCAAGATACTACCTCCCTTAAACATTCAGGCAACTAATTACTGTGTCTTTCAATAGAATATAATAATATGCAACTCAATAACACTTAAAATGGCTTAAACATTCATGCAACTAAGTACTGTGTTTTTCAATAGAATGTAATAATATACAACTCAATAACACTTAAAATGGCTTAAACATTCATGCAACTAAGTACTGTGTTTTTCAATAGAATGTAATAATATACAACTCAATAACACTTAAAATGGCTTAAACATTCATGCAACTAAGTACTGTGTCTTTCAATAGAATGCAATAATATACAACTCAATAACACTTAAAATGTATCTCCCTTAAACATTCATGGAGGTGTGTGACTGAGTGGTAAAGTATTTGGCTTCCGAATTTGGGGTCCCGGGTTTGAATCCTGGTGAAGAATGGGATTTTTAATTTTTGGGATCTTTGAGTGCCACTGAGTCCACCTAGCTCTAATGGGTACCTGGCATTAGTTGGAGGAAAGGCAGTTGGTTGTTGTGCTGGCCACATAACGCCCTCATTAACCATGGGCCACAAAAACAGATGACCTTTACATCATCTGCCCTATAGACTGCAAGGTCTGAAGGGGAACTTTACTTCTTCACTTGAGCATTCATGCTATTAAGAACTATGTTTTTCAATATAATATCAGACCTGCCTACCGTTACGCAAAATGCGTATTCGTTACGCAAAATCTCCCAAAAATGACAGTCAATACGCAAATACGCATTTAACCCGTCGCGTTATGCATTTCGTATCCTTTTTTTCCCCCTCTCTTGACTAGCTTACGAGCGGTCACGGAGGTCACGCTAAGCCGTCCTGTTGGGCTGGAGGGGGGGGGGGGTAACAGAAAAGGTGGGGGAACACATTGTGTCCAGATCTATACGTTGATTGGTTCTTAATAGCAATTAGATTTAGTCTAGAAATGAAGAACGCAAGAGTGAGGGAGTGGCGGGTTGGTACCAGGTTGGTACCGTCAGTTAGCTGATACAAACGGTGACCAACGTGACTTTTTTTTTTTTTGTAAGTTCATTAGTAGAAATTAATTATGTTGAATCCCTGATTCCCGTATTCATTTGTATAGAAAAAAATATCGAAGTGCTATCGATTCAAAACACATTGAGTGACATTGTAGATATCAAGTCTAGATCTAGATCTGGATTCTAGATCTAGAATCTAGATAACTTGTTATACAGGAATAGATCCACGGCATCGGTAACACTTGAGCCCAGATCTAGAGTAGATTAGTAGATTATATTCATTATAAATTATATAGACATAGATCCAGATCTAGTCTAGATATCATCTCTATTGTATTGTCGTATTGATCTAGATTTAGATTGTAGATCTAATCATGACATCGAGATCTAATATTATATATATATATATATATATATATATATATATATGTAGGCAGGTCTGTAATATAGTAACATAATAATTGGTATTATGTTAATAAAATAATAATAGGTATAATATAATAACATAATAATTAGTATAATATATTAACATAATATTAGATAAAATATAATACATAATAATAGGGAACACAATGATTTTCCTAAAATATCTGCTTAACACAACAGGAGGTAAAATACTTACAGAGCTATTTAAAATATCATGAGCATACAAGCCTTCTTTAGAGTAGCGTTCCAGTTTAGATGTATATTGTTCTAGCTCCTGTCTATTTTTCAATGCTACTAATGTCTGTGAAAACACATTTGTAAATGTTGGTTTTTAATCTAAAAGTTATAAACATTTTCTGTCCTATTTGAAGCCAAATCAGCAATAAAGGTAGAAGTAATTATCAATCCCAATAATCAAGCTTTTTTCTAAACATCAAATACTTTATATTTATAAAAATATGAAGCAGAATAGAAAAGAATCTTTATAAGTTCTACACTTGTAATAATGATTCCATTCATCAGAATTTATTATACTCATTAATGAATTGATTACATTCATGAGAATTTATTACATACATGAATGGATTACAACAATGAATTGATTTGAATATATTCCATGTATTACTGAATTAACTGTGATTGAATTGATTTGAATGTATTTGTGTATTACTGAATAGCTTTCATGTAAGATTGAAAAGATTTGAATGTATTTCATTTATGAGTGAATAGTGTAGAACAGTGTTTCCCAAACTGTGTTCCATAGAACACAAGGGTTAAGCCTGAATAGGTGTTCTTTGAACTACTAAATGCTCAGAATGTGGGAAGTCTTCTGTCAAAAAAAAAGTTTGGGAAACACTGGTGTAGAATGTATTAAAGATCTAATTGAACTGATTCAAATCTAGAACATTACTTACATCTACTACTGCTTTGTGACATTCCACTTTTTTGGCCACGCTGAGTCTCTGCTCAAGGTTGTCTATCATTGATATATACTTATCTAATACCTAGAACAAAATATTTTATAGAACTAAGAGCATTGACAGGTCTAAACATCCACGAAAATAAAGAATTTTCATAAACCAAAAAATGCCCTAAAACAGAAACAAGGACAAATGTAAGTCCATTCTTCAATGTGTAAGCCAACGAAAACAAATTTTTTCTTTCCATTAGCTATTCAAGTAAAAAGATGGAGAATTGAATATGTTGCCTGAACTTTTTTAATTTACACAAATCAAATCTCAATAATAAGATAAACTTTTATTTTTACAGATTAACGAAAGCTTTTTTTTTAAAGGTAAAACTAAATGATAACTCAAATGAATATTTTGGTGAGTATAGCTCCCGATGTGAAATATACAAAACTTGAGCAGCTTATTCAAACAAATTTTGTGAGAAGAAATGTCAATGTTTTGTTTGTAATACTCAAGAATAATTTCAAGTGAATGTTTTTTGACACGCTGTGTCACATGATTTGAACAAATCTGTTTATAACTTAAAGAAATAAGAACAATACAGCAACAAACAACAAACTTTATAACCAGATTTAAAATATTTATTTTAAAAAAAAAAAGAGGGGGAAGGCTTAGAAATGATTGATAACATAAAAACAAAAAAAAAAATAAAACATAAAATAATATTTTCATTGAAATAGAAGTACACATAAACCTAATGATGATTAAAATAGGTATATACTCACATCAGGTGGGGCACCATTTCTATGCAAAATATTGACTATTTTCTCAAAGGCTATTACAGCTTTCATTTTTGTTCCTCCAAACCAACTCTACAAATAAAAAAAAATATAATGAGAAATAGGATAAAGTTTAGATTAAGTTGAAACAAAAAAATAGCAATTAAACATATAATGAAGAATTAGTTTAGATTAATTTTAAACCAAAAATACTTTTTAAAAAAGTGCATACTTTAGTTGTTAATAAAGCTTCAATATCTTTCCAATTACGAAGTCTAGCCCTGGCAGAAATACTTGTCCATAAGAATTGTTTGTCTGAAATCTAAACAAAAAAAAGATGATGAGAAATGAAGTTGATTCCGGCATAAAGACAATGTACATGTATTTTCAACCAAATGATCTTGAATTTTTGAAGATCTAATTATAGTTAAATGTTTGTTTTGTAAAATGTTTTACAGATTTTGGATGTTCTTTCAGAGTTGAAGATAATTTACTTCCTAGTCCAAACCTCCTGCAGAACGATGGAGGATGGGAGCGGGCAGGGTTTGAACCCGGAACCATCGATAAGTCAGAACGACAGTCTAGCGCACAAACCCCACGACCAGCCAGCTTGAGTACAAAATGTCCATAAAGATGTGTCCTTTAGTTAGTTTTAGCTTTTATGTAAGTTTATGTTAGTTTAACAAACTTTTTTAATACTTATAAAGCTAATGATGACCGGCAAAAAAAAAAAAAAACTTTAGGAGAAGTGTAGGTTAGTCAGGAAAGCATTTAGTTACTACATCCTTTCAAAGGACATATATGTATATATAACTTTGTAAGCAAATGATTTCTATGATTTATTTAACTCAAGGTAAAAAAAAGGAGCTTGATGATGCAAGAATCAAAACGTCAATTAGGTATAAAAGAAATCATTGTGAGAGAACATCATCTAAAAAATTTACAGTAGAATTCAAGGCAAAATTTGTTTGTTTCTGTTAAGTTGCCTAGAAGGTAGGAGACATGGACTAGTTGTAGTTAAGGGGTGTGATATGAAAGAAAAAATTATAAAAGTTATACAATGTTTGTGAAATTTTCATAAAATCACAACTTTAAATACAAATTTTCTAAGAAATAGTTTTGCTCAATAATTTCTTACCATATGCCGTTTCTTCAAGGATAATGGGCTTGCAAGAGAATTCTGAAAATAAATGAAAAAGTGTTGTTTTATTGTTTTATTTATTGTTATTTGACATGATTTACATGAAATGGATTTCATAAGATAATTATTATTCTGCTATTTATTCTTTCTAGGATAAAATGTTGATTCTGATAATATTAAAAACAACAACTTACTTCTCCTAAATCATAATGATAGAGACAACAGTAGTATAAAGTAGTCACAACAGGCATGTCTAGCAAAGACCTCTTCCTGGGAAAATCTCTAAACAATGTACTTTTCCCAGATGATTCCAATTGGGCATCAGTTTCCTGTTTAATACACATTGACAAAATATGCTTTCGAAAAGTTGATTTCACAACTCTAAAAAAAAAATCATTTAACATATAAAAAGTCCTAAGAGTGCTAAATAGCAATAACAACAATGTTATCAAAACACACACACACAAAATATTCAAAAAAACAACAACATGGTTTTCTTATACAAGTGATTACCTCAATAGGTCGCTGCCTTTCTAACAAGTCAATATATTGCTCTACTAATGAAGAATCAAAACTCAACTGTGAATCATTTTGAAAAAATGATCTTCAGAAACCAGAGAAACAAAATGCATTATTAGTAAATGCCAATAAAATGAAGCTTGGGGTACCTCAAGTAAGCTAAACTAAGTAAGGAGATAATTTTAACAAAATTTTTTTAACCCAAATACATGAATACGAAGAAAGATAAGATGGAGTACCTCATACAGTCTCTAAGTTTTGAAATCTTCACTGAAACATCAGGTGCGGCAACACAAGTTTTATATTTGTACATCTGATGTGAATACAAATTTAGTTTACAATATAAAAACATTTGATCAATATCAATAACATTTTTTAAATGTTTTTTTTTTATTTTATCTTTTCTAGAAGAGAAAAAAACATTTTTTACATCTAAAAGTATAATTAAAATTCAATACTTCACTACTACCACAGAATATTAATCAAAGTGAAATTAATTATTATAATGCTTTTAACTTAGTTGGATTATTGACTACATATCTTACCAAAACATTGAAAGCCTGTTTGGAAATTTTGTTAGCAATTATATTGAAAAACAAAATGCTAAAAATAACTTACAGCAGCCTCTTCATTTCTTCCAAGTAACCTGAAATGTTCATGTTTAAGTTACTATTTGAGCCAATAGAATTTTATAATTTTAACTATCAAATTTGAACAGCTCACTTTCAAGAATATACTTACAATAAAGTATTGATGTATTCAGATGTGTCGAAATGGGATTTCAAGTAAGACAAATAATGATTGGCTGCCACTGGACGAGAGAGAATTTCTCTATTAAAAATCTGGCTTGTCACAGATTGCTTGAAGAATAAAACTGCCTAATGGATGTAAAAGATACTTCAAATTTAACAGTACTACAATGCAGAAAATTATTTTTTTTTGTGTGATTCTAAGATGCTGACTTCAATAAATAATATATATTTAATTGGAGTGAGTAGCCCTTGTCCATGACCAATTCCCTTTGAGACATTATGGTCCATTGAGAAAATAATGCAAGACTAAACATTCACTATAAACAAGGATTTGAATGACCATTACTGTCGTGCGCATCTGGTAGGGTATTTTTGTTTGAGCACCATAAGGTCTTATTAGTTCTGTTTCTAAGGATGCGCTATATTGGTGTCATTGTTCTCTTGTTGTGCCTTGAGATGAGTCTCTTTGTGTTCTCTTGGTGTGCCTTGAGATTGAGTTATCTGTGTGGTGTTATTCCCCAGTATTGGGTAAGTTAGTTTATTGTACTATCTTCTACATGTCGTAGCTTTACAATCGGTTCTTTAATAATCGTGAAAATGGCGGTATCAAAGGAGTGTGTATTTTTCTTATCTAGGGACGCAGGCTTGGGACTCTGTTGGAGTCAAGTCTGAGTTGTAGGCTTGGTAGTTGACTATTGCCCGTTGGCGTTGGGTTGGCGTTGTGAAGCCTGATTGACTATGACACGAAGATTAAGGTGTGCTATAGCCCTTTGAATGTAATCTGTAATTGCCATTGATATTTATTCATAATGTATGCCTCATAATATCATATATATCATTAACTCATTAAACCTTTGTTGTTATATGCAATATTGTTATTCAATAGTATACGTTAATATTGGGTTTATTCGTTCCTAGATATTTATTGCATAAATTGATTACTAGACTGTTAGGGGTGCCCAGGCAGACGAGCCGAGGCTAAATTATAACTCTGGCATAAAGCTAATAAACACTGCTCAGGTGGGGAGCCCGGCGGAGTACATCATACCCTAGATGAGCGCGAGGACAAAACACACCTGACAGAAATGGGGGCTCTGGGAAACAATATGTAAATGTCAACTTTGTGACCTCTGTGTCCTTGATTTGACCGCTAGGGCCAGTATAAAATGCAGATACATAATGGATATGTTTTGTATATTTTAAAGTGATCTGTAAATACAGTTATGATGTTAAAGCGGTCTGCTGTTGTGCAGCACTAAATAGATTAGACGAGCATTCGTTGTATTTTGCGTAATGGGATTAGTTCACAATATGTATCGAGAAACTTAGAGTGTATATTTACTATTTGAAACTATTGTAACCTGTTCTTTTATTTATTGTCACCAACGCCTGAATCCTCTGACTCTGAGCGGCAACGTGTGAGTGGATCGAGTGCCTGTCGACGGGATCGACCTGAAACTGTGCGTCTTGCTGGCTGGTGTACCGGAACCGTCCTGAAGTTAGAACCGTTGGTCTGCTCCAGTGGCTTTGGTTGTCAGTGGTTTTTCTCTTCTGCGGAGCCTGGAGTGAGGCGACTTTCTTCCGACGCGGGATACTGAGCAGATAAGTCCTTGGCCCTGTTTTTGTCGATGCGCCCGTGATTTCAGTTAGCCCGTTGTAATTAAGAAATAATATATATTTTTTTTTCCTTTTTATCTCTATGATCTAACTTTGGTTTTTGTTAGCGATAGTTAGACTGTAAGTATTATTTAATAGTCTGTGTGATGGAGACGAGGTTGACTCTAACCGCCCAGTTCATCAGTGACGGCCGTGCTCTCGGGTATGATGGTGAGAGGTTGGAGAGGTATGTGACAGAGCAGAAGGCTGACTACGAGAGAGCCAAGAAGGAGGAGTTTGAACGAGAGACGGCTAGGCTTGAGCGAGAAGAGAGGTTGAGAAAAGAGGCGAAGGCGGAGGAAGAGAGGTTGAGAAAAGAGGCGAAGGCTGAGGAAGAGAGGTTGAGAAAAGAGGCGAAGGCAGAGGAAGAGAGGTTGAGAAGAGAGGCGAAGGCGGATGAAGTCGCTAGACATGAACGGGAGGAGAAGGCCAGGCGTGAGGAACACGAGAGGTGGAAGGAGAGAGATGCTAGAGAGGAGCTCAAGAGAAAAGATGAACTGGAGTTGGCACGGCTTAAAGAGAAGTCGGCGCCAGAGGCAGGTGCAGTGGTAGGTCAGGCAGTTGAGGTGCGACAAAAGAGTGTCTTGGACAGGCTAGACAAGAACTTCCAAGGCATGAAGGAAGAGGACGATCTTCTGGCGTACCTGACGCACTTCGAGGCCGTAGCAGCAAGGTGTAAGATTGAGAGTAAAGAGTGGGCCCTACTGTTGTCCTACAAACTGACGACATCTCTCAAAAACTTTATGTTGAGGGACAGTCTGTTCCTTAACGACAAGTATGAGGATGTCAAAACGGCACTTCTCCGCCACGCAGACATCAATGCGGAGACATGCCGCAAAAGGTTCCACCGGGTCAAACCACGGCAGAATGACTTCCGTGGGTATGTGACTGAGCGGAGGACCGCGCTGGACAACTGGTGCAAAATGGCCGAGGTAGGAAAGACAGTAGATGAGATCAAAGATCTCTTGATTAAAGACGGGATACTTGAAAATGTTTCAGGGGAGGTCTATCGACAACTTGTTCTAAACAAGCAAAACACTGTGGAGAACATGTTAGACATTATAGAGGGGTTTAAAGTCGCGAATTCGGGGGCGTCGCTTGCTAAAGAAGAAAGTGTTTATGTGGCGGCGGCGTGTGGCGAAGCAGTGAATCGTGGCCCGGCCGTTGAAAGAAAAGTGATTGTTTGCTTCGGGTGTGGCATGAAAGGCCACAAGTCAGTTGAATGCCCTCAACGTTCGCCAGTAGCGAGCTCCATCCCTGTTGCGGATGGAAGGTCTAAGAAAGCACCCGCAACCCCTGCAAACTCCCACCCAAATAGAAATGTTTCATTAGGGCGTTATCGGAGGCAATTTGATGGTAGTGGGCGCAGAATTCGCGGCACGAGCACGAGACGGCAAAGTTATGACGTTGAGGGGCGTCCGCCTGATAACGGATACGGAAGGTCAGGTGGTACAGGGGCGTACGCACCGAGACCCAACTATAACAACAGAACCTTTGGCCCACCGATTAGATACAGGTGACTGAGTGGTCCACATGATGTGCAAAATTGTTGCAATTGTTCCCTAGGAAAGGGTCTTGATTTTTTTTCCCCTTGTAAAAAAGAAACATTATCTTATGTGGATAAATCGTTGCGTGACAGATCGGTAGGCAAGTTGAAGTTTGAAAGTGGTAGAGTAAATGGTAAAGTTGTGTCTGTGCTGAAAGATTCTGGTTCAAGCGTGATAGGTATTAGGAGTTCGTTAGTTGGAAAGAATGATATGATTCCTGGAAGTTATAGGTTGAAACTTGTTGATGGGACAGTGAGAGATTACCCGTTAGCGTGCGTTTACATTGAGACTGAATATATTGTTGGTAAGTTTGTGGTAGCATGTTTTAGGGATCCAGTGGCAGACCTAATTATTGGGAATATAGATTTGAACGGTGGCAGTCAGCTTGGTTGTGCTGCTGTAACTAGGGCGATGAAAGAGAGAGAAAATGATGACAGTGTTATGAATGACAGTGGAGTGCTGGAAGATTGTCGTGATGTTCTAGGTACAAGTGATGACTTTTTACGTGAGCAATTGAGTGATCCGTCGTTGAAAGATCTCTGGGAGCGGCAGGTGGATAACTGTGTGGACAATAAGAAAAATGGATGTGTAGAATTTAAAGTATTTGATAGATTGTTGTATAGAGTATTTAAGGGAGAATGTGGTGAGGAAGAGAGACAGTTAGTTGTACCGTCGTCTAAGAGGGAGCTTGTGTTAAGAACGGCGCATGAGAGTATGCTAGCGGGTCACTTTTCAATAAGGAAAACGAAAGGCAAAATTTATAAATATTTTTTTTGGCAAGGTTTAGACAGGGATGTGAAAGAGTTTGTGAAATCGTGTGATGTGTGTCAGAAAGCTAGAACACCACGTCGTTGTGACAGAGTGGAACTGGGTCGTATGAATGTGATTTCCACCCCATTTTTTAAGGTGGCCATTGACATTGTTGGCCCATTGGAGCTATCAGAAAATAAAAACAGGTTTATTTTAACCTTGGTGGATATTGCTACAAGATGGCCGGAGGCTATTCCACTACGTAATATAAATACAGAGACGGTAATCGAGGCACTAACCACCATATTCAGCCGAATCGGACTGCCTTGTGAAATATTGTCGGATCAGGGGGGTCAGTTTACCTCCGAACTGTATAACCAGGTGTGTGAGTTTTTCTCAATTAAACCGGTGCACTCCACTGTGTTTCACCCTTCCTCGAATGGTCAAATTGAGAGGCTAAATGGGACTTTGAAGTCGTTCCTTAGGAAGGTCACCCAACATAGCCCACGGGACTGGGATAGAAAGATAACTGCTGCATTGTTTGCATTTAGGGAAGTTCCTAATGAGACAACTGGTGTGTCTCCGTTTCAGCTTGTTTATGGCAGGCATATGAGGGGTCCATTGTCTATTTTAAAACGAGTTTTTACAAATAGGGAAGAAGAAACGGAGTATAAAAATGTATTTAGCTATCTATTGGACTTGAAAGAAAGGTTGTCTGTCGTTACCGCTATTGCTAGTGAAAATGACCAAGTAAATAAAAGAAAATATAAAGTCCAGTACGACAAGTATTCATCCAATCGGGACATAGAAGCGGGAGATTGTGTGTTGGTTTTAAAACCACAAAGAGAAAATAAGTTGTCTGTATTTTGGCAGGGCCCGTATAAGGTTGTCAAAAAAATGTCAAAGTTTAACTTTATTGTACAGAAGGACGAGAAGATGAAAATGTACCATATTAATAGGCTTATGAAGTATCATTGTCGGGTAGGGAAAGTAGATGATGTAGTTAGTATTAATACTATTGGTGATGAAAATAAGTTTCTATCAGCCAATATGGTGTCTGTCGTGAGCGACGAAGACGCAGATACTGAAGGGTTGTCTAAGGAAGATGCGCTGCCTAACATTCCAACGTTGGAAGTTAGCCAGAAGTCAGACGGGAATATCTTGGCGCAGGTCAAAATAAACCCCGATCTTAGTTCTGTGCAGAGAAATCAGGTTGATGATGTTCTAAATGAGTTTAGGGATATCATTTCAGATTCGCCTGGTAGAGCAAAGGTAGAGAAATTTTCTATTACGTTAACAGATACAAAGCCTATTGCACTAAAGCCATACGCGGTTCCCATACATATGAGGGATAAAGTTAAGCAAGAAGTTGACAGTATGCTTGAGTTGGGAATAATTGGTCCCACGAACTCGCCATATGCAGCCCCGGTAGTCATTATTAAAAAGAAAGATGAGTCGTTAAGACCATGTATAGATTTTAGAAAACTTAATAATGTAACTCAGATCCCGGCTGAAGTGATACCTGAGCAGGAGGAGTTGTTTAACAAATTGTATAAGGCCAAATATTTTACTTTGGTTGATCTTACTAAAGGTTACTGGCAGATTCCCATTAGTGAGGAAAGTAAACCATACACAGCTTTTCGTGTATTGGGGGAACATTATATGTTTCACTATTTACCGTTTGGGTTAAGTGGGGCCCCAAATCATTTTAATAGGGTCGTTAAACGTATGCTGCAAGGTTTGCAAAACGTTTTATTTTACTTCGATGATATATGTATCTTCAGTGAAGATTGGGATACACATTTGAAAAGTGTCCGTAATGTTTTCGGCGCTCTTAGGGAAAATGGGTTTACGTTAAAGCCAGCCAAATTAGAAGTGGGGTTTACTAATGTTAAGTTTCTTGGACATAATGTAGGGCAGGGGGTTGTTAAGCCTGATCCTAGTAATGTTAAGAAAATTCTAGAGTTTAAAACGCCCACAACAAAAAAGGAGATTCGTAGCCTCATTGGGTTGGTGAATTATTACAGCAGGTTCATACCGAGATTCTCTGAGCTAGTGTACCCCTTTACTGATCTGTTGTGTCGGGGTCGGTCTGTTAAGGTGCACTGGAATCATGAGTGCGCGGAGGCTTTGAGCAGGGTGCAGGCGTATCTGTGTAGGTACCCCATTCTTCGTTTGCCTGATCCTTCATTACCCTTTTTTCTTCAGACCGATGCATCGGACAAAGGAGTCTCCGGTATACTGAGTCAGTGCGTGAAAGGTGTTCTGCATCCCGTCAAGTATGTGAGTCGCAAGTTGTTGCCTCGGGAGCAGAGGTATTCCATCATCGAGAGAGAAGGCTTGGCTATTGTATTTGCCATTAGAAAACTGGACAGATACCTTAGGGGAACGACGTTTCACCTTCAGACAGACCACAAGGCCTTGGCTTACCTCCGGAGCACGAACTTTACGAACCACCGTGTTACGAGGTGGGCGCTGATGCTCCAGGACTACAATTTCGACGTGTGTCACATAAAAGGAGAGGACAATATACTTGCAGACTTGTGCTCAAGACTGGTGTGATTCGCACAAAAAGACTATTTTATTATAGATATTGATTGATATATATGAATATGTATGTAATATGTATTGCTTGTTTTATTATGCAATGTAATGTTATAATGTTTTATGATGGATGTTGTTCTTTGCGACATCATCTATGTGAATAATTCTGTAATTTTGACTTTATGAAGGTTGTATTCTTCGGCTTCAATGCTGGGCAATGTTTCCTAATTTCTTTTGCTGTCTATATACTTCAGTTTTCAATTTCTTTTTTGGAAGACTGCACTTGTTTTCGCAAGATCCAGTTAGAGGGAGAGGGGGGATGTCGTGCGCATCTGGTAGGGTATTTTTGTTTGAGCACCATAAGGTCTTATTAGTTCTGTTTCTAAGGATGCGCTATATTGGTGTCATTGTTCTCTTGTTGTGCCTTGAGATGAGTCTCTTTGTGTTCTCTTGGTGTGCCTTGAGATTGAGTTATCTGTGTGGTGTTATTCCCCAGTATTGGGTAAGTTAGTTTATTGTTTTACATGTCGTAGCTTTACAATCGGTTCTTTAATAATCGTGAAAATGGCGGTATCAAAGGAGTGTGTATTTTTCTTATCTAGGGACGCAGGCTTGGGACTCTGTTGGAGTCAAGTCTGAGTTGTAGGCTTGGTAGTTGACTATTGCCCGTTGGCGTTGGGTTGGCGTTGTGAAGCCTGATTGACTATGACACGAAGATTAAGGTGTGCTATAGCCCTTTGAATGTAATCTGTAATTGCCATTGATATTTATTCATAATGTATGCCTCATAATATCATATATATCATTAACTCATTAAACCTTTGTTGTTATATGCAATATTGTTATTCAATAGTATACGTTAATATTGGGTTTATTCGTTCCTAGATATTTATTGCATAAATTGATTACTAGACTGTTAGGGGTGCCCAGGCAGACGAGCCGAGGCTAAATTATAACTCTGGCATAAAGCTAATAAACACTGCTCAGGTGGGGAGCCCGGCGGAGTACATCATACCCTAGATGAGCGCGAGGACAAAACACACCTGACAAGTACATCACATTCAACCTTAAAAAAATCTGATTAGAGGTTGGTGGACAAGAGACTATACCAAAATAAAAAGTGAACACAAGAGTTGAAGCCCCTTACTTTGGCAGCCAAGCATTTTCATTTTGTTAGTCAAATATTTTTAACATAAGAAAAGTATTTTAGCCATGTTCTTTTCTTTTGTTCACCAGTATAGCTCCTTTTTCTGTTTCTATTACTTGAATTGGTTGAAACAAAAACAATTTAGATGACTCTAATCTAATGTAAAAACTAATGCAATTGTCAGCTGCCTGGTGATGTGTATGCAACTTGGATTGTCACCACAATAATCCCTAGTTCAAACCATGTCCCTTGTCATCCTGCGTAAGGTTTAGGCTAGGATGTAATAATCCTCATATCACACAGAACATCCAGAACTTATCTAATAAAACTAACAGTTCATAATTTTTATAAAACTTACTGCTGTAATAGCATTTCCATCACATATCCTCACAGCCTTGTCTATCAGGTCTAATTTGTCTTCTAATGATTTGTACATCTCCAGGGAATACACCTTTGAGTAGTAAATAGCATATATAGTTCCATTTCATATTGAATTGATAAAAGGGTGGGATAGATTTGTGTTAACTGTTTAATGGTGAGTCAAAAGATTTTCACAGCATTATGTGTAGGTTTATGTACAAACCATTTCTTTACATACACTATTACAGTTTCTCTATTAATTCTTTGGATAGTAAAAGAGTGTATGAATACTGATTTTCTTTTCAGCTGAACAAGACTTGCAGATTTAATACTAAATATTTAAAGTTGAACAAACCTCGCCTCTTATTATTCTTTGCAACGTTTCATCAACAGGTAGTTTTTTCCATCTGTCCTTCTTGGCACTCTGAACACAAAATACAATACAATGAGCATTGGAAATAGAATTTCAATGATCAATCTAATCTAATATATTACTTTAATCAGTTTCAAACTTTTAGATAATCAAAGTGTAAGCTGGACAGATTTGAAGGATAAAAGCAAAATGTTTTAACAACAAAAAAATTGTTTCTTGGAAATGTTTTATGACTTCATTGGAATTTCTAGCCACTTTACAATGTGAAGCCTAGTAGATTATTATAAGATTTAATAATGTCATTTACCAAAAGGGAACGCTTTAAAGACAAAACTTCCTTTTGAAGGTTTTCTACATCTGCTCTGGTAAAATTTTTTTTTGTATCTTCTGCACTTACTGTAAAATAAAGGAAACATTATTTTGTGGACATTTAATTAGTTATTTAATTAATTAATTTTTTAAAATTACTTTTGTAAAGCCCATTTAGCATGCTCAGTTCATTTGGTCCAATATCTTTTCGGGAAAAAAATTTAACCAATCCTTATGATACTTAGCATGAATGTTCCATGGATTATTGTGAAGCCTATAAAATGTTAGCAACCCCTCCCCCTCCCTGTCACAAAGTGCAACACTGTGTAGCTCTGCTAGTAAACAAAATAGTGAGATTAAATTTTTGAAACTCATTTATTTAAGTAGTATTTATATTTCAATCATCTAAAAAAAGGGGCACTAAATTTGGGGTATAATTTGATGTCCCTTGCTAGCTACCTAAATCTGTAATATGCCCTTACCTTCCTCAATATCCATGAAAGAACTCTGTGATGATGTCAACGAAGTCTTGGAGAAGTTTTTATCTGAAAATCAAGATTAGATCTAGTGTTTCAAGTGATAATATAACATCTATTTATCCTGTATAATTCAATTAAAGAAGATTTATGTTGCCATGTTCTAAGAAAAAAACAATTCAATTTAAAAATGTACAATTTGCAAGTATTAAACTGTGAGTTTCACAGAGTCTAAACCATTTGATGAATTATGTACCAAAACTATCAAACAATAAAAATATGATTTATTGACAATTTTAAGATGACAAATTAAGTAGCAAAGCAAGTCAAATACGAAAGCATAGAACAAAAATTTTAACAACAAATTTATAAAATTTTACATTTAAAAAATGTAATATTAAAATTTTCAGAATTCAATATACTAAAAGTTTTAAAATATAATATTAGAGAATTAATTTTGTTATTTAAGGCTGTATTCCACTTAACAAAATTATAATAAAACTAAACTTAAAGGCTACTTTTTTCTGGCATCAAAAAATATTTTTCATAATTTTTTAAAAGCATACTTAAGAAAATAAAAGGGAAAAGATAAGCAAAAAAATAAATAAAGTAAATAATAAAATGTATTTCTGTGTAAATACATTTTAAAGTAGTTTAGACAGTTAATGTAAAATATTACTTGTTGAACTAGTTTGTGCATCTTACCCAGGGTCAGACTGCGAGACCTATTATGGCCATAGGTCACAGCATTAAACTGCATATAGCTGCTATTAGAAGCATCAGTTCTAGGCATACTGTTGCCAGAGAGAGAAGCTGGTAATGCAAGGGAGGACAAGTCTGGCATGGGAGTAACTTTCACTGATTGTTCATTGGACTCTGATAAATGAAAACTTGTTATACAAAAAGACATGACATCTAGAACCTAACAATTAGTTGAACCATGTTTTCAAGTGACCTCAGTTCAAATAGGTTTATACAGGAATTTGTTGAAACCCTTAAAGGTCTTGTGACAACCTCAGTTCAAATAGGTTTATACAGAAATTTGTTAACTCTTTATCTCTGTAATTATTTCCATGTTTAGACAAAATTATTCATTTTTCACATTTGTACATTCTACCCTGTTATGAATAAACTTCAATAACATTTTTGTTTGTTATCAGAAAATGTTAATTTTGATGCTCTTTTTATATAACACAAATTAAAGTTTATAAAACCAAACATTAATTTAATTTAATGGAGTCAAATCAAGGATGGTATCATTAATTTGGAGAGAAAGAGTTAAAATCCTTGGAAGACTTTTATTGCTTTGTAATCTATTCATTTATGAATCATAAGTTTAAATCCTAATAGAAATGATTGTTTTAACATCTAACTAGTTGGACTTATAAATAAAAATAATACAAATGTTTCAATTAGAAATATATATAAGCATGCAGGTGGATAGAAGAGCGGGAGGGGGAATGATAAGGGAAGGGGAGTCTGCTTTGAAGTAATGACACTTCTTCAGTACACTTATTATGATTTTAGAAAAGGATAGGAAATAAAATTCTATTGATCCTCATTGCAACAAAGGTGTGATGGGTTTTTTAATCTAGCAAACAAAAGCTGTTCATTTTATGACAACCACAAGATCAATATAATATCAGCTTTTTTCTTTAAAATAACAACAACAAAAACCTTGAATAAATTATCAGCTTCAACAAAAGATATAAAATTCTTGGCAACCAAGAATTATGAATGATGAATAAACTGGAATAGTATCAGAACTATTTGTGAAAGGGGGAGGAAAACTCTCTGAAGTAGGTTAACAACATTTAATAATAGATTGACAGAATCAAGACAGGCAAGATATTTATATATTATCAAGAACCTTAAAAAAAAAAAAACTAGAACCATTTAAAATACAATGGACAGACTGGTGAATATAATGTTTCACCGCAAAAGAATAAAAGAGTCCTAGGTCAATAATGTTTTGTGATGTAAATAGAATTTACATTAACAACTCAAGACAAAAGAGTAATACAAATAGTATCTCTGGGTTAAGTAATAGTTGAAGCAGACAAAAATGTCACATAGCAGCAACACCATGGAAAATGAGGTTAAAGAAAATATTGTACAGCCACTAAAAAAGAAAGAACAAGATGGCCGTGGACTAAACAGAATCATAGTGCAGGTAGATTTTCATATGCACAAATAAAAAATAGCAAACTATTCTCTATAGTCAAATTTATTTTTTTTTAACTCAACCAAAGTTTGAAGTGATAAGAAAAGAAAAATCAGAGCATATTTTTCTATAGGTCAAATTTGTCAAGGAAAATGTGTAATGTGCTAGTGAAATTGAAATTTGCAATTATTTACTTTCCTCACTAATGGCAAACAGCAAAAGGATGTTTGAGAAAGAGTTTGAGAAAGAGTGTTAGAGTGCTTGTATGTGTGAGAGAGAGGGAAAAAAGATGACTTCTGAAAAATAATAGAAGCATCAATGTTCAATGGAGCATAAATTAATTATTTAACATAAAAAAAGGAGAAAATTGTTTGTTTTTTTGGGTGCAATGATTATAAAACTATTAATTTGGGGGTTAATAGAAATATTTAATGACCAATTAAGAGTATCAAATAACTTTAAATAATGTCTTATTTTTTAAGAGATATATAAAGTTTTGAAACAGGACTTTTTGGTGACCCGTCAAAATAGCGCGGACAAAATAGCGCGGACAAAATAGCGTGGACAAAATAGCGTCGACAAAATTGCGCAAAATTTCCCGACAAAATAGCGCCAGACAAAATAGCGCGGACTTATATATGATGTGTATAAAAGTGACGGATTATTAGTAATTGAATGTCCTGGGCATCATTTTGTTAATGTCTCTATCTTTTTCAATATTAATAGATCTGAAATTATGCCATATTTGAGAGAACGAGAGTACTTTAATTTTTTTATCATTTGTATTTAAATTTGTATGACTATTGGCCTATTGGTCGCCAGAGACGAAACCGCAGAGTGACTCCAAGATTTCCGATAGCATTATGGAATGTTAGAGATCGTGTGCAGGACAATCTACCACGAACAAACAATTCAGTGGAGGGATGGCACCATACATTTCAACTGTCTATTGACAGTCATCACCCTATTGTGTACAAGTTAATCTCTCACTTCCTCAGAGAGCAGGAGAACACTGAGAACAAGATATTGAGGTACAATGCTGGAGAACGAAGTAAAGCTGCAAGCATGACATAGTACCTCCAACTTAACAGACGACTTGAAGCGTTATTGCCAATGTACGGAAACAAGCAAGTGACATTTCCTACAATTTAACTTTGTGAAAAAAAAGTTTGTGTGTGTGTGTGTAAATTTGACAAGTATCTTTGTGTGTTTTACATTAATGTAACCATTAAAAAGGCATATTGGCTGAAACATTAATATATAGTAATACAGCTGAGGTTAATAATAAATGCAGTCTTTATAACTAACATATCATAATATTATGAAATCACAAAAAAAAAAGAATTTAGATTAAATAAATACATATAATACATATAATACACAACATATAATACTTAAAAACATATTCCTTATCTTAATAATTTACAATGAAAAACATTTTTTTCTGTTAGTTATTGAAATGTTTTTTTTAAGACATTAACAAATAAGATTTCTTCTATATTAAGCTTAAAAATCCCTAATTAAAATAAGATTAGTACTTACTGTTTGTAAATTTGACCCCTACTGGAGTATCATCAAAATTAATAACATCTTCATCTTCATCATCCTCAGCATTTATCTGGGATGATTTAATAATAGATCGAGCATCCTCCAGGCTTACCTAAAAAATATAAAGAGGGTTAATAATCAGTCATTGGTTTGCAGCTACAAACAGCTACTACAACTAAACCAATGTAGGAGTATTGAATTCTTAATGTAGAACTTGAAATAGACTTTTAAAAATTCTATTGAAATAAAACTGAATATAACAAATAGGCAGTTTTCAACTTCAATATCCATGTATATAAACCCCTTTCCCATTAGACCTTGTGATCTGTGGGGCAGATGATATAAAGATCATCTGTTTTGTGGCCCACGGTTAACGAGGGTGTTGTGTAGCCAGCACAATGACTAACTGCCTTTACTTTCCTAACACTGTCAGGTACCCATTAGAGCTAGGCGAACTTGGGTGGTGCCCTAATGATCCTGAAATTTTTAAAAAATCCAGTCTTCACCAGGATTTGAACCCGGGACCCATACGTTCTGAAACCAAGTGCTTAACCACTTGGCCACCACACCTCCATACATACACAAATGAGATCATAATAATTTAAACAAGATATAACTCACTAAAAATACATGCCTTTGTGTCAAGTCTTTCGCTTGTTCTCTCTTCAACCATTTTATGACAGACCACCTTGTGGTTTCAAACCATCCAACCTCCTTTACTCAGTGTTACATCAAACACACACACACACACTTCTTAACACAAAGTCAAGTGTTTTTCACTTAGACTAATAAATTATAACAAATAGGTTTTTCTTTTAGTGTGCAATGCCATTCAGAAGGAAGATAAGACATGCAAAAAAAAACAAAATAATGGGAGAATAAACTTAACAAATATAAGACCTTCTGAAATGAGGACACAGATATTACAGCTGGAGACCTATGTTTGAATGCTGGTGAAGGTTTTTGTAAATTTTATGTTGTTTCAAAAAGCTTTTATATTAATAAAATCTACCAGTAAAATTTTAAATGATAATGATATGCTGAGCATACAACATAATCATTCACAGTAATCACATACAACTGTGAAGTTTTACATAGATCTCAGAAGAGGATTTCTTTACTGTGAAAAATCTCTTGTGAGCTGAAAACATCAATTCAATCCTACAGCAGCATAAACAGTCACTAAGTTTTAATGAGACTGTTAAATGCTGATGATAAACTAATCAACAATCAAGTAGAGAAAGCAATACATATTTTGCATTCCTGGTGTAAAAAACAAACAAGCTATTAAATGTAGATTTTTTCTTATTTTTTTTTTCCACTTAAATATCTGTGAATAACATTACAGAGAATAGAATTTCTTTCTTTTTAATTTTCAATGGCATATACAAGAACTCTTTCAGCTCTGTCTTGTCAGATTAAACCATTTGGAAATGAATAAAATAAAAGGATTATTGCTGTCGTGTTTGTGTTTGTAATGTTATTACAGCGCCTTGAGCCTACATTTTGTTTGTTAACAGCGCTTTATAAATAAAATTATTATAAATAAATTATTATTAAAACTTAATGAAACTCCTAACAAGTAAATCTTGACCCAAAAAAGTTTTTGTTTGTTTGTTTGTACAATGAAAACTATATACAGTAAGTTTTAACTGGCAGTTAATTCTTCTTACTTTTAGAGGTGCAAAAAAAGCAGTCACATAATAATAATTTAAAAAAAAGTATTAAAATAGCATGTATCTGTTTAAAAGCTTAGAAACACGGTCATGTACAAATGAGATTAAAAAAAAGTGCAAATGGTGAAAAATCAACTAAACCCCAAAAAGATATTGGCTTCTTCTATATCAGGTAAAAGAAAAGTATGTAAATCATAACTGGATTTTTTTCCCTTAATATTCAGAGTCAAAGACAATACTTTATTACCTTTATTAGTTATAATTAGAGGCATGACTGACATTAATATGTAGCCAAACATTTAATATTTTAAGGAAGTTCATATTGACCAAAAGTTTATTTTTAAGAAATATTAAAATAAGATAGTGTGATCAACACTAGACAGAAGGGGTAGTTGGAATGCTGAGGTAAGGTAGAATATTAAAGGCAATAATTATATCACTTGTTAAATTAATCTGTAGTCTTGCTCTTTCCCCTTCCCATTGTTTTCAGACCTCACAAGTGATAATTTTTATTACCAAAAAAAACTTCCGCAGAACTTACTCTGTCATCAAAAATATTAATTTTGCTTTTATTTTTCTTGCTTGCTTTCTCAAAATCACAATCATCATCATCCATTTTAGATGTAGACTATGAAGTTGAAGTGAATATTGTTGATGATCTAAATCTGGGGAAATGGTGCAACTATAGATTATGTTAAAATAATCAAGATAATATTGTAATAAAAAAAAATATACATAAACGTCTACAAATGTGTTTAAAATGAAATTTAAAAAGTTAATTTATAAGCTTTGACAAATTAATAAAAACAAGGTCTTGATGAATTGTGAATTACTCAAGTCTGTGAACAAATGGAAGGCCCCAAAAAGAGGTATTCAGTGGGAAAAGTGATTTGAATAGAAAGGCTGGATTTTCTCATGGTGTTCCTGGTTTGGCTTTGTAACTCTGAAAACCTGTGCTTTTTTAAATGCATATAATACTGGTACACAGAAAGAATTTTTTAAAATAATATTAACGTTTTCACAGCGCGATGCCATGATGCTCTGTCATGTGCCTCTGTCTCCCAGGTGGCTGGGTTTAGGCTGAACGCCTTCAGTGAAGCTTTGAAGGTGTTCCTGAAGCATTTTCTTTGACCACTGTTACGTTCCTTTCTAGCATGAGACTCTTTAAACAGTACATTAACACTAAAACAACAACGTCATCGCTTAGAACTCATTTTAATTCTCATGAACACTAGAACACTATTTCGTTTCTATTTTCTCCATTTTCTTTTCTCCTCTCCGTTCAACACGCATTCGCACCATTTCACATTTACATTAACATGCGCACGTAACACCCCCCCTGTTTAACAAGTTCGATGTACATCGAACGTCCAAAATATAAATTGTCACATATCTTATCAGCCTATTCCAAGTTAAAACTACTTTAAATTCTCTGTAACATAGAGAACCATAATGTACTACAAAACAAAATCATACACAATGACATATTAATACCAATACAATTCTAACATTAGATTTAACATATAGCATTTATATTCACCCATTGTGACAGTAACAATCACAATACTAATTGTTATTATGAACAATTGACACATATATATATCTATGCATATCTCTATGTAATCATGCAGATTTCGTTAATACCACTCCCCGCCTATAATTCAATTTAAATCTATATCTGTTCACTAATCATTGTTGTGTATACTCCCAATTGGACAATCCTCTGTGGAATATCTACTACACTCCGTGCCAGAATTTACAATTGTAAACAATAAAATAGATTAATTCTTAACAGCATGTAAGTAATCATTATATACCCTACACAATCTCACCAACCTAAGTACATCGTGATAATGTATCTGCCACAACATTTTCTTTCCCTGGTATTGTCTTAATCTCAAATTTATAGTCCATCAGTTGTAATGCCCACCTAGCAATTCTATTATTACCACATTTATTTAAATTAATAAATGCCAACGGAGCATGATCAGTCCATAATTGGAATTTAGCCCCCATCAGATAAAAACTTAGCTTTGTTATGCACCACACAATTGCCAGCCCCTCTTTTTCAATAGTTGCATAGTTTAACTCTGCAAGGGTTAGTTTCCTGCTTACATAAAAAACAGGGTGTGCAATTCCACTATACTCTTGCATCAAACAGCCCCCTATAGCTATGGATGAAGCATCCGTTGCCAAAATAAATTCTCTAGTACTATCGGGCAATTTTAATATTGGGTTTTCAGAAAACACCCTCTTAATCTTGTCTAGCGATCTTTGACATTGTTCAGACCAAACTATAATGTTAGATTTCCCTTTCTTGGTAAGATTTGTAAGAGGTTCAATCATTTCTGCAAATTTTGGAACAAATTTTCTATAAAAATTGCATAGACCTAAAAGGCTTCTAATTTGTTTTTTTGTTTTTGGTACACTAATATCCATTATTTTTGCAACTGTTTCTTCCAGTGGTGTAATTGATTCATTTTTTATCTTGTATCCCAAAAAAGGAATTTCACTAAGTCCAATTTTTATTTTTGTTGGTTTCAATGTCAGATTGTTTCCCTTGATAATAGTAAATACCTCTCTTAGACTCTGTAAGTGTTCGTTCCAATCCTCACTAAAGATGCAGATATCATCCAAATAGCAAATAGTGTCTCTTCTGTGACCCAGTATCTTTGCCATCATCCTGTTAAAAGTGGCTGGGGCATTTACTAAGCCAAAACTCATCACATTCCACTGATAGACTCCGAATGGTGTCTTAAATGCGGATAGTGGTTTAGCTTCTTCCTTTAGAGGTACTTGCCAGTATCCTCTAGAAAGGTCCAACGTGGTGAAAATTTTCGCTTTTTTTAATTTAGTAAACATTTCCTCTGCCTGTGGCATTGGGAATGGGTCAAATTCTGTAACTTTATTTAGTTGGCGGTAATCTACACACAGTCTAATGTTACCACATTTTTTTTTAACCAGTACAACTGGTGCAGCACATGACGAATTAGATGGTTCTATCACTCCCAATTGAAGTAGTTCATCTATTTCTTTCTGTAATGCTTCTCTGTGATGCAATGGTACAGCATATTGAGGTAGTTTATTTGGAACTCTGCCTGTTAATTTGATATCATGTTCTATGATATTCGTTCTTCCTGGTAAATCTGTAAAAATATTCTTAAAATCTTCTAATAATGTTGTTACTTCCTTAGCTCTGTCTGACGAGATTCCCTTCACTTCCACATCTTTCCATGTTTGACTGGCATCGGTTGAAATTGTTTCTATGTGTCCCAATCTTTCTTCTGTCTCAATGTCTACACTTACGGATGTACCCATGACCAATGGGTCTTCTTTACTGCTTTTTTCACTTTTTTGTTTCGACCTAAATTCTTTTAGCATATCCACATGAAATATTTTCAGCCTTGAATCAATATTAATTTCATAATCCACATCACTAATTTTCTTTGTTACCTTATAAGGACCCAACCATTTCGTGAATAGTACATTCTCCTTATCCTTTAGTAATACCAAAACATCTTGACCTACTTCTAGTTTGGTCAATTTCCTGTGTTCATTCACCCTAGACTGTGTTAGTTCATTTTTATCAAGCACATGTTTGCTCGCTTCCTCACAAGCCTTTATTACTTTATTTCTAGTTTCTGTCACTATATCGTAACTTTCTTTATTTCCAACATGTTCTTGTGGGAGTATTAGTTCTTTTAGGATTGCCATTGGGCCTCTTGGATTTCCTCCATAAATCATCTGAAATGGCGAATACCCCGTGGTTTCGTTACGGCTCTCTCTGTATGCGAAAAGGATTGAGGGTAATGCCACATCCCATTCTTTGGGATTGTCATCTGCTACTTTCGACAACGCTTTCTTTAACGTACAGTTAAAACGTTCACAAATACCGTTGCTCTGCGGGTGGTACGGGGCTGTAAACCGTTGCCGAATTCCAAACATTTTCAAAAATGTTGTCGTTAGTTGGCAGTGGAACTGTGTGCCCCTATCTGACAGTACCTCTTCAGGAAATCCAAACCGTGTAAATAATGTATATAACGCTTGAACTATATCACTGGCTTCAATTCTTTTTAGTGGGATCGCTTCTGGCCATCTTGAGCAAACGTCTATTACAGTTAGAATATATCGATGACCCCTATTTGATATCACCGGCATGGGTCCAATCAAATCAATCGCAATCTTCCTAAATGGCCTTTCTGGTATATCTACCTTTTGTAATGGAGCTCTGATTTTTTTAGTGCCTTTCATTTGACAAACTTTGCACGACAACACATAATTTTTGATGTCTTTGCTAATAGATGGCCAATAAAAGTCCCTAAATATTCTTTGTTTTGTTTTGTGAATTCCCATGTGGCCTGCATATGCTTCATCATGCCCATTCTTCAATATAACATTTCTAAATTCAGCTGGTACAACAACCTGTATAATTTTTCTTCCTTGTGACTCAATTTCTCTTACCAAAATTCCTCTTTCTATATAAAATCTTCCTCCTCTACCTCCTTTCTGGGCCAACTGACGCATCTCTGGGTCATTTTTTTGTTCTGTAATAAACCTTTCCTTGTTGAATACTACATCATTAAGTTCTAATGTTTCTGAGTTTCCTATTAATCCTTCTTTTTTTTTTTCCTTATCTGGTAACTGAAATAATTTTTCCAGATCTCCTGCATCCAGGTCCTTACATTTGGATCGAGTAATACTCATTCCGAAACACTTCTTCCAATTTCCCATATCCTTTTCATTGCAATTCTTTATACCTGGAATATTTCCAATAATCAAATCAATATGAGCATGGTCTATTACACATGCATCCACAATTCCAGTAAAATATGGTGTATCAATTTTAATTCTAGCAACTGGTAATTGTACAGTCTTCCCATCAAACATCACACAATTCCTGGTTTTGCCGGTATATTCTTGTTCTTCTACTAATTTCTTATTAACACCCACAATTGTACTGCCTGAATCTCGTATCGTCCTTGCTATTTTGTTTCCCACGAAAGTCTCAAAATACTCAAGGCTTCCTGCACATGTTAACATTGAAAGGCTTTGATCTCTTCTATCTCTCACTCCGCCGTATCTTCCCTGTACATTTCTTTGGTATCGCCCTCGGTTACTATAAAAATGTCCTTGTCTACTACCCATTTGGTTCCTTCCTTGTCCTCTAAATCTATTTTGTTCATCATATCTAAATCGTCTTCCATTGTTGATGTAGTTGTCTCGTGTATCTCTTGTTCTGTTAAATGCAACTATTTCTTCTATGTCACTGCCTCTGGATAGTTTCTTATCGGGATGTGCCACTTTATAAGCCCTTATCAGTCTCACTATGTCTTCTATGGCTTTTGGTTTCCTCTCCAACAAAAATATTTTTAATTCCTCCTGACACTCATAAATTGCTTTGTCTATCATTAGAAATGTCTTTAAACCGTCAAAGGTCTTTTCTATTTTAGCGGTTTCAGTCCAATTTTCAAAACTACTGGTCATTCTGTCCAGGAATGTCTGTGGGTCATCATTTGTTTCTATCGCACAGTTAACAAATTGTTCACGGTAGTACGCCTCTGTTTTTCCGTACGTTCGTAGTAATTGTTCTTTCACCACGCTATAGCTGCTCTGGTTCATGCATATCTTCGATGGAACCTCTGCTACGAATGACTTCGATAATAAGAATGACCATTTGTCTTCGGGGTATTCCAGTTCCCTCATTTCAATTTCAAATTTCTTCAAAAAAATGTCTATGTCCATTTTAGCTTCTTCGAATATTGCACCTTTATACTTTGCTAGTTTGTTCCCTGTAGTTTCCCCTTTTCTTTTATCACTCTCTTTTTCTTGGGTTGTTTTTAACTTTTTCTCGGCCGTCTCTTTTTCGAACGCCAATCTCTCTCTTTCAATGGCAACTAATTCGTTTTTCTTTTCCCTTTCAATGGCTATCTTTTCTCTTTCTCTTTTGTCCTCCTTGTCTAATCTTTCCTTTTCTTTTTCTCTTTCTCTTTTGTCCTCCATGTCTAATCTCTCCTTTTCTTTTTCTCTTTCCATTGCTAATCTCTCCTTTTCTTTTTCTCTTTCCATTGCTAATCTCTCCTTTTCTTTTTCTCTTTCCATTGCTAATCTCTCCCTCTCCATCAACCTTTCTTGTACGTATTTTCTTAGTTCTGCCCCTTCAAGCTCTAACAACCTTCCCTCTTCTTTCAACGCTGCTACCTCAGCCTTGTCCGCCATTTTCTATTACTATTAATCAAATAGAATAGTATCCTATCACTAGATCTAGACTATATAATATGATATCTCTACTATCTGTTGACAGGAGATCAACTGTGTATAAAGGACTACGTAGGTTTTACCTTTACGTTGGGCGCCACTTGTTACGTTCCTTTCTAGCATGAGACTCTTTAAACAGTACATTAACACTAAAACAACAACGTCATCGCTTAGAACTCATTTTAATTCTCATGAACACTAGAACACTATTTCGTTTCTATTTTCTCCATTTTCTTTTCTCCTCTCCGTTCAACACGCATTCGCACCATTTCACATTTACATTAACATGCGCACGTAACAACCACCTTGTGAGCACTTTCCTTCACTAAGGAGTCATTTAGGGATGTGGCGGTCTTCCATTCTGCAGATGTGTCCTGCCCATCACAGCTGGGACAGCACCAGGATTAGGTGGATGCTTTGCAGACCCGCTCTTTGAAGGACTTCAATATCTGGTATTTTGTCTTGCCATTTGACATTCAGTATTTTTCTTAGACATGTCATGTGGAAGTAGTTCAGTTTCTTTGTAAGTTTTCTGTACACTGTCCACGTTTCTGAGGCATAGAGAAATGTAGGGAGCATGATAGATTGATAGATCCATAGCTTTGTATTTGTGATGATACCACGTCTGTTCCAGACATTTTTAGACAGTCTGACATATGATGCACTGACCTTGGCGATACGCAGGTCGATTTCATTTTCGAACTTTCCGTTTCTGGAGAGTGTGCTGCCAAGATATGTGATTCTGTCCACTGCGTTTATATCATGTCCATTTATCTTGATGCTTGGATCTGAGTAGGCTTTCCCTGGAGCAGGCAAAAATAAGACCAGTCTTTTTTGTGTTAATGGTAAGGCCAAAGTCTGAGAATGCTCTTGAGAAGTCACTGATGAGCTGACTCCATTCCCACAGAGGTCTACAAAAAGGTGGATTAGCCCTGATTGTAAGACTTTGTGAGCTGTTCTTAATTAAGTGGGAACAAGTGTCAATACCACAAGACTTTAAAGATGCCACAATTGTCCATCTATACAAGTGAAAAGGAAACAGCCAAATCTGCAACAACCACAGAGGAATATCTCTTCTCTCTTTTACTGGGAAAATCCTCGCACGCATCCATATTTTTATACTATACAGTCTATAGTACATCTATAAACTAAGTAAATCTTAAATCTAGTTAATATACTTGATTATTCTTTTTTAAACTCAAAACCCTCCTTGGCTATGCTCAGAGAATTTGGTGACTGTAGTTGGCTTTACTTTTATATTGAAGAGTAGGAAGGTTTTAACCTCAAAACCCGCAGGAGAGGGATTTTAAAGTCACAACCCTCTGGAGGGGGGATTTTAAACTCAAAACCCATCTCTGGTGACTTGTTTGCTTTAGTTTATTGAAAAGGGTTTTTTTTTAACATAAAAAAAACTCTGGAGGGGGGAATAAACTCAAAACTCCTTTAGATGTTCTTTTCATGGCTCAACAGTTTGGACACCAAGAAGTAAAGGAAAGATCACTCTTTTATTTCTGCAAGTCGGACTAGAGTTACCCCACGAAAAAAAAAAAGAGGATGGGGAGAACAAGTAGTATTCACCTGCCACTAAATGGCGTGTACTTAACCATTGTGACCAAGAAGTCATGGAAAGAGAATTCTTTTATTTCTAATTATTTATTTCTACCCCACGTAACTTTAGCAGCAAAAAAAAAAAAGGGGGAGAACAAGTAATCTGCTCTGTATTCACCCATCACTAAATAGCAGGGCCGGACTCAACCGTTATGGGGCCCTATGGGAAACGGATTTCACGCGGGGACAAGTTTGGGTAGGGATATGGATAATAAGTGAAAATTTAAGAGTTTGTATTTGCAAATAAATTTGTCTTTGCATTTTATTCATTCTTTACTACGTACAGAATTACTTTAAGAGCCTTGCGTGTAGCGAAGTCATACAGTATATCATAAAATTCTATTTCCTACATAGATAAAGCTGAATATCAAGAATTACCAAATGTTTAAATCTAATCTATGAGAATTGTTGTCCTCAAGTAATTCTTCATTAGTTTGAGGTGCAAGAAGCTTCTTTCACTAGATTCCACAATTGCGGGTATTGCATAATGCCGGTTTTTTTTTCATGCGAAGGATTGGCATGTTCCATATTGAATAACACCCCAAAATGACAAAATTTATCTATATATTTTAGGATATTTGTATGAGTTTTCAAAAGATTTTTTACAATTTCCATGACTTTTTCGTATATTTTGCAATTTCAATAATAATGAATTTAACACATTCTCCTGTAGTGCACAAGGCAAAATCGTAATAAGAAATATTATTGGGATTAATAAATCTATGATTTTTTCAATGAATAGACATGACCTAGATTGAGATATCTAGAATATATAATTTATGAATGAAAGAAAAAGTGCGGGCTGCTAATTTGAAGCCAGAGACCATGCCCACTGCAGGTGATCATGCCAGGTGAGCACTGGCGGTGAGGAGAACTATACACTAAACATGTAGTGTCACAACCTATCCAACAGGCAGTGGAGGGAAGGGGAGAGTGTCATGAAAAGAATTATAAGCATCTATGGGAGGGAGGGGATGTTAAGGTGTAACAAAATGAACCTCCAAATTATGAAAAGAAGAGGGTCATTGGATGGGAATTAAACGAAAGACAGAGAGAAAATACAAGTAGCCTAGTTGAAAATATTATCTTTATTAAATTAAAATAATTAATTTATAGATCTATAATTTATATAGATTTAGATTTATTTCTGTCTGTTTCTACACATAGATTATATAGGTAGGCATATATAAATAAATAAACTATAAACGATATATATATATATATATATATATATATATATATATATATATATATATATATATATAGAGAGAGAGAGAGAGAGAGAGAGAGAGAGGCAATATATATATACTATATCTATAAATACATATTGCAGAAGTAAATCTACTTCTTTTAATATAATCTAAATAATTTTTAATTAACACAGATATAATTTATTAGCAATAACATAGTGGTGTTTATTGACAGTGCTCAGTGTGCGCTACAGGAGAAAGCACAAAAACTGCGTTTAGTATAGGAGCATGAAGTGACCTAATTTATTTTAAAATAAAATCTTGACTATGGGTGGTAATACAAAGGAGCACAGCTATTTTTATAGTCCTTTACGCCTTTAGTTGCAGAATAAGAATCTGCTTTCAGTTTTTTTGTAAGTTAAACCGTCACCAAATAAAAAAATAAAATAAAAATTTGACCTAGTTCCCGAATACGGTGTGCCTTATATAAGAATCTACTATATATAGAAATAGAATTATTAGAATATAAGTCAGATAGATGATCATGATAATGATTAAATCTAGATGACTAAGCCTAAGATGTAGACTAGGTGTAACATAATCATATGTACATTCGCACACTAGAGCGTCAGTGCAATGTGCAACACCGCTAGTGTTTACGTAATAAATGGAGTTCCTAATTATAATATGTCTTCCCTGTTAAACACTAGTTTGTTATTTGTGTAATACTGTAATACAAATATTCTACATACATGATTGATACATTTTTTTTTTACATGGTGTCGGAAGTGGGATATAATATAATATTTAAATATAATAATGTCTTAATGAGTATATTATAATTATAAATAAATGTCTAGAATGTCTAGATCTAGACTCTATACTATAACTATAGTCTATTGACTCTAGATCTAATCATTTAATAGTTACTTGATCTAACCAAGATTCTCCAAGATCTTTCAATTCTTTGGGATCTTTGATAAATAAACAAATTTTCTAAACAAGACCTAAGCCTAAGGGAGACTACCCGTTACTGTTTGCATACAAGATCTAGATCTATATAGATCACAGACCTATAAATATTATAAATGTGTGATCTAGATAAAAACTTTTTTTTCTTAGTGATATGTTCTCTATATAGAGAGAGGTCGATAGAATCTAAATTCTAATATAGGTAAGTGTATCTGCAAACAGATCCATTTGGCATTACGTGTACAGGTATGTGTGCATTGCATGCAAACTCTAGATCTAGATCTAGATTTTCTATATTATTTATTACTTAGATAGATCTGTAATAGTTCTGCACTCTGTTCATTAAATGATTAATGTTCACTGTTTGTCAGTGTTCATGCAGATTAGTCTCTTCTAGACTCTCAATAACTTTATGAAGTCTATCAGTCTATGAGTAGTACTAGAACTAGATCTAGAATATTTATATTACTTTAATTTTAATTTAATAGTATTAGTGGTACTATTAGTAACTAGTACTAGTCTAGACTCTAGAGTCTAGTAACTAGTATATAATTATTAATATATTAATATGTATATGATTATGATAAATGATAGTATTTTAGTATTAAAAATAGTATGAGTAAAATGAGTATGAGTCTACCTATATTCTATAAGTATAAGTATAATACGCTGTATAGTGATAGTCAGTATATATTAGTATATAATTATAATAATATAATCTACCTATTATAGTAATTATAGTATATATATAGAATAGTCACTGAGTCAGTATACTAGTATTACTAGTAACTATAGTTATAGATCTAGTTATATTCATATTATAAATACAAATATAATTATATTATAAATATAGACTAAAATATAGACTATTGGCACTTGACTTGTCTAACTTGACTTGACACTTGTAAATCATTTTTATCAATCATAATCAATGTGAATGTCTGACAATGACAATTGACGGTAATCCTGTAGATCAGCGCCCCGCGTCATTTTCACGACATTCTTTGTTGTCAAGGCTTGATCAGTAACTTGGCTAGATTTTTTTTTGGCGGGGGGAGGCGTGTCATTTCGAAAGCTGCCAACTACAAATAAACATTTCTTTTACAAATGTAAGTTTTCTAACAACTATTTTTTTTTTTATCAGAAAACGATTTTATTTTATGCAGATCTAAAAAAAACAAAAAAAAAACAATTTGATAAATTATTTTAAATATATATTTTTGTTTTTGTATTTTTATTTCAAATGTTTAGAGTTTTGATCTAGATCTATGTCAAAAATATATATATTTATAGGCATATATATATATATATATATATATATATATATATATATATATATATATATATATATATATATATATATATATATATATATATATATATATATATGCTCTTATGCTGTGATTGTTTTAGATCTATGTCCAGATTTATTACATACCCCACCAGTATAAATAATTATTATGTCTCACGTTTTTCTTTAGGCTCTGTTACTCATTTTTTCCAGAATTTTTTTTTTCAGAAATTAAAAAACTTAAAATAGTAAAATACTGTGATTAAATTACAGCGATTGACAAATATAAGATATAGAGATGTCAAAGTTAGTAGAACTTTACCATGACAAGATTTTAGGAGACTTTAAGGATGGAATGTATGATCTAGGCCTATATGTATGTGTGATATATGTGTGATATATATATACATATATATTGACATATATATACATATACACATTTATATAATTCAGTTTGTCCTGCCCTGTTTGATGCATTGTAAAACATACACAAAACTATGCATTTTTCAAATAAATTATTGGTACTTGATTGTGGAAATAATAAATATCTTGCCAACATCTCAGCCAGAACAGAGAACAATGTTATCTTTTTTTTCCAAAGATTTATTTTAAACATCTCAAATATGTCGCTATTTCATGTTTTTTAAATAAGAAACATTCTTTTAGAGATGCCTTCATAATATTCTCTGTGGTGAAAATGTATATTTTTAGTACCTATATGTATCTTATATATGGTCATGGTGTGCATTTGTGCTAATTATATTCATTAGATTCTAGTGATTTAGCGTAAATCAAGACATTAAATATATCGAGAACATTAAATTGACTAAAATTCAAAGAGTTTTCAGGTAAGGTGAGAATTATTTTCACTACATGTTAGATCTAAAGGTACACACTGCCACTATAGGTAGGCCTAGATCTACGAACTGTCCACTGCTACAAATATGCCTAGATTTTAGGTGAGGGCAATTTTTAGGAGGATTTTATGAGACTTTTCATTTTTTAGGAGCACTACGAATCTTGGTGCTGTAAATGCAGGGGCGGATTGGCTATATGGGCGTTCGGGCAAATGCCCGGTGGGCCGGCACCAAAATGGACTGGTGAGGCCACAGGAGCAAATGGATGCCACTTATGTATCAAATTGTTAAAATGTTTTATGATATATATGCTCTTATAAAAGGGACGGTGTAATACTAAATTAATGTAGGCTCTAACACATTTTTCGAAATAATGTAATAGCCTACATGCGTAGACAGTGCTACTAGTATAGGCTTAATCCTTTTAGGATCTAC
Source organism: Biomphalaria glabrata (assembly GCF_947242115.1). Classification (NCBI taxonomy): domain Eukaryota; kingdom Metazoa; phylum Mollusca; class Gastropoda; family Planorbidae; genus Biomphalaria; species Biomphalaria glabrata. Next base: position 16,918,348 of record NC_074713.1, on the reverse strand, counting down.
AGTACTACACACTGAGCGATTAAGATAAGGCCTATATTTATTATAAGGAATCCAATATTTGCACGCATACAGTTACCGATACATTATCAAACTTAACCTAATGATTTTGAAAACAGGTAGACCTAGAATTGGAATCTCGTTCTATTATTAGATTTAATTAAAACAAGAAAAATTCAACAAAAACAAAATCGAACACTTAAAACACAATGTAAACCATGTGCAATGTTAATATTTATTTTACCATAACAATACTCTTTGAAATAAAATACAAAAATACACGTTTATAAAGGTCACAAAAAAATTATTACCTTATTATAATATCAGTCCCCGTTTAGGTCTCGATAAGAGCAAGTAGTGCCAGGAGTGTAATAGCGTAGTTGTGATGGAGTGAGAATCGGATATTATTTTCGTTTATGGTCACACTAGTTTGTTTATTATTCCTGTCGATTCGGGAGACTGTTGAACAGCCAACCAACCAACTAACCACATTCAGGCATCAAACAAATCAAATTAACCAACCAACCATCCTGTCATCCTACCACAACTTACCAACTACCAACACCATCAAACCAAGTAATAAGCCATTCATTCAGCCATGAAACCAACACCATCAAACAATCCAACCAACCACAACCAACCAACCACTGCCAACCAACCCCATCAAACCATCCAACCAACAATAACCAACCATCCACAGCAAACCAACAATATCCTACCAACCCACCAAACCATCCAACCAACAATATCCAACCAACAAACAAACCTACTAATACCATCAAACCAACCACAACCAACCAACCAACACCATCAAACCCTCCAACCAACCACAACCAACCAACCTACCAACCCCATCAAACCATCCAACCAAAAATAACCAACCAATCACCCACAGCAAACCTACAATATCCAACCAACCAACACATGTAAAAACACCATCAAACCAGCCACAACCAACCAACCTATCAACACCATCAAACCATTCAACCAACCACTGCCAACCGACCCCATCAAACCAACAATATCCAACCAACCAACAAACCTACCAATACCATTCAACTAACCACAACCAACCTACCAACATCATCAAACCAAGCAACCAACCACAACCAACTATCCACATCAAATCAACAACGTCCAAACATCAAACACCCTAACATAACCATCAAACCAACCAAAACCAACCAACCATCCACAGTAAACCAACAATATCCAACCATCAAACAGCCTAACTGAACCATCCAATCAACCAACCACAGCAAACCAACAACATCCAACCATAAAACACCCTAACACAACTATCCAACAAACCATAACCAACCACTGTCAACCAACCATCCACAGCAAACAAATAATATCCAACCATCAAATACTGTAACAGAACCATCCAACCATCCAGCCAACCACAACCAACCAACCACTGCTAACCAACCAAAAACAACAAACTACAACCAAACATCAATCAAATTAACCAACAAACCATACATTCGACCAACAAACCTACCAAAACCAACCAACCACAACCAACCAACATACCTAACAACACCATCAAACCATCCAACCAACCATAACCAACCAACCATTATCAACCAAGTATCCACAGCAAAACAACAATATCCAACCAACAAATCTACCTACATCATCAAACCAACCACAACTGACTAACCAACACCATCAAACCATCCAACCAACCAACCATCCACAGCAAACCTACAATATCCAACCAACCAACAAATGTAAGAACACCATCAAACACACTATCAAACCATCCAACCAACCTACCAACCCCATCAAACCGTCCAACCAAAAATAACCAACCAACCACCCACAGCAAACCAACAATATCCAACTAACCTACCAATAGCATCAAACCAACCACAACCAACCTAGCAACACCATCAAACCATCCAACCAATTTCAATCAACCAAAAAACAACAAACCACTAACAACCATTAAACCATCCATCCAAGCAACCAAAACATAAAATCAACATCCATCCAACCATCAGACACCTTAACACAACCTCCCAGCCAACCATCTATCCATTCAACCACAACCAAAAAACCACTGCCAACCAACAAAAAAATCACAACCAACCATCAATCAAATCAACCAATAAACTATCGATGCAATCAACCACAATCAACCTACCAACACCAACCAACCACTGCCAACCAAAAAACCACAGCAAAATAATAACATCCAACCATCAAACATCCTAACACAACAATCCATCCAACCAACTACAGCAAACCAACAACATCCAACCATCAAACACCCTAACACAACCATGCAACCAACCATCAATCTAAGCTAATAACCAACCACAAACATCCATCCACTCATCTATCCATCATAAAAATTTACCTTAGTTTCTATAATTAATTACTTTATTTATCTTTAGAACACTTGCAACAGCCATTAGTAAACAAAATGTGAAAAAAAAAAAAGATCCTTAAAATACTACAAGTTGGCAACACCACTGTACCTTACCAACAAACAAAATGGCGGCGTGCAGATCATATTAAAAGTCGCTAACGTACTTTATTTATGTCATTCAAAATGTAAAGGTTCTTTTTTTTAATCCAAATTTATTAAAAAACACTAATTACATGTATTAAATGAATTAAATTTTATCCTGGCTAATTATCGGCATTTTATGAACGCGGGACGCTGATATACAGGATTACCCAATTGACAATGTGATACTCATAAACTAGTATCTCATACTGTAGTAATGTGCTGTTACTGCACTGTACCTAGATCTAGATTCTACTAGATTTAACTAGATCTACCTCAGTCCTCAGACCTGTACTAGATCCACATATACTTCTAGGTTTAGATCTTCAGACTACAGGGCAGACAGTATTTACACTTTACTACACTAACACTGTCTCAAGTTTTTGGTATGTGTGATGAATTGTTGTACATACAAGAGATAGATCCCTTAGAAGCCTTAGCTTTATCAGATTTGGAAGTGTGTGTTTGATGTGTTATCTAAAATGGTAGAATAAAATAAAGCCTATGTGTATTTTTGTATTGTAATCAAGACATCAACTATAGTCACAGATCATCGTTCAAACTTCTTAAAGAACAATCTATATAGTGGCAGTAAATTTCCAAAAGATATGCTGTGGCAAGTATCACACATAAGAAACACTGTTTGCCCAGCCCAGGGTAAAGAATGCTACACATACCACTGTTGGAATAATTTTTCCTCCTTGTGTAAGAGACAATATCCAAAACCAATTGTAAAGACTGATGTTTCTGTGAAGAATCTGAAAAGGTTGTGGCAGAACTCTGATCAAGGTGAAAATATTCAAAAATGAAAATCTCAGGAAAGTAGCACCTCAACATGACACTGAAAGGAAAGGAGGCATCATTAAAACTCAGGAGTTTGAAGGAAGCCGTGGTGATGAAATAGTAACTGAAATACTGTAAAGTACTATCCGACTACTCAGATGTATGGCTCTATTGACTGTTTTTGTCTTCTCTGTCATACTTATTTTGTTTTTTTCTAAATTCATGTGTTAGATATATGTAACATTATTGTTTGTAAAAGGGGAAGATTTTAATATATTACTTGTTTAATTTTATAGAATATTTGCTCAGATGTTATTTTTGTAGAGAAAGAAGGATGTTGATATATATGATGTAATGTTGTGTAAGAGCTAGTTCCCTTAGCAGATTAGGAAAGAAAGTGTGTGTTTGTTGTTCTTTATCTAAACACAAAACACAATTTTTTTTTAACAAATTATATAATAAAACAAGTGTAATTATACATTCATATTGAATTTAACTACTATATCAAGGTTAATGTCACTATTATGAGGAACATAGCAATGAGTGGCTAATTTTTTCCTATTGATTGTGGTGCAGGTTCATAAATGCTGCAACATACAATAACTTGAACTGAAGTTACTTAAAATATACAAAATGTAATATATTTATATAAATATAAACACACACACATACAGACACAGTAGTTTCACTGATTCACTATAGTCCCTATAGAAAAATTTAACTTTTTTGAAATAACCCAAGAATCATTACAATAGAGCCACACTTACTGACTGAACTAGTTCTTGTCTCCTGTATATATCCAGGCAATGTGTATGCTTCTTGAAAGCAAATGTACTTTCTTAACTATTATATTTAGTTTGTGAAAACTACCAAGGAAATATTTTTTTATTTTTTTTTACTTTTTAAAAATAATGCTTTTATTGCTGATTTCTCAGATGTTAATATTTGACCATGAGAGTTGTACAGCTCAAGTTAAAGCAGATAGCCAAGATAGGCATAGGCGTCTTTGCTGTCTTGTTTATCATCATTATGTTTAAACTGTTACCCTCATCATCCAACAAATCTGATCTCAACTTAGGCAAGCTAGCTGTAAGTTGACATCGACATATTTCATTGGCTCTAGTTAGATGGTGGTATTTATGTCACTAGCTTTTCCTTTATATTTTAATATTTTATAATATATCTTTAATAATTTGTTTAAAAAATAATTAAAAATGTAGCAAATTAACTTACTTGGCTCAATTGATTCTACTTTGTTTTAATAATTAAATTGTTTTCTATGTTAACTGAGCAACTTGTGGCTCTAGCATACTATTTTTGCCTTTAAAAAGTTGAACTGAATAATCAAGATATTGTGTTATTACTCTTATGTTTTTATTGCAACTCTGAAATGTACTTCAAAATTATCCAGATGAATATTAATATTTATCTTATGATTTAAATTTTAAGAAGCAGTAAATAGTCACTCAAGTTATATAAAGTTATATATATATAATTTTATATCAATATATATATATATATATATATATATATATATATATATATATATATATATATATATATATATATATATATATATATATATATATATGTTGTATTATGACTAAATATCTCTCCTATATCATGCCACAGGATTCTCTACCATTGCCCAATCTCCATCAGAATGCTCCACTCAACCCATTTATGGATAGCAACTTGAAAGCACCTGAAAAACGTGAGAACCTCAATGGTGATGACATTCCATTCCCAGAGAAAACATATGGCCCAACAGCTGTATTTAAAGAAGGAGTTATTGGAAACTATGAGCCACCTTCAATAAAACAGTATGGGCCAGGTTAGTATGTTTTGACCTAACATAACATTTGTGTGTACTGATCTCAATTCTATCTAAAAATTAAAATGGTAAGATAGTAGTTTTACATATAAACATTTTGTTTACTGTTGATAAAATAGCAACCAATAAAAATAATTCATAGATAAAGGGGGGAGATAATTTGCTTATGAGCTCAATGGATTCATCAAATGTTATATTTAAGGTGAAGAAGGAGCTGCTGTGGTGGTCAGCTTGGAAGAAAAAGATGAGGCAGACAGACAAACAAGAGAGTATGGTTTCAATATGGTGGCCAGTGACAAAGTTGCTATGAACAGAACTCTACCAGACACAAGAATGGAAGAGTGAGTATTTGTTTTGTTAAATTGGATAATCCTCATATTCCTGTAAGAGATTATCTTACTAAATCTGTATTTATTATTTTAGTTACTTAAATTTGTTTTTCTGCATTGAAATAATGATTGGACTAAAGCAAACTAGCAGTAAGGATACCCTTAGAGACTTGAAAATTAGATTTCCACAATCTTTTGTAATAAATTTAAAATTGCATTTTCTCAACTGTATCTTTTGAGTAAATTTACAATGCATTGGGCTAAAAATAAAGCTTTTGTCTAGCATATATTCCCAGGGACACAATTACCTCTGGTTCAGAAAAGCTGCAATTGAGAATAATACTTAATATTTTGCCAGATATCCCCAAACTCTCATTTTTTTGTTTTATAGATGGTTAGTTGGCAAGTTGTTTAATTCCTTAGAAAGGTTATGATTTAATATTTTGTTTGCATTTGAAATGTCCAGGAACAGTGAGCTAAATATCCTTAGTTTGTAACAGCTGTTTCTTTGCTTTGTGTGTTTTCACAGGTGCAAGTACTGGCATTACCCAGAAGACCTTCCCACAGCCAGTGTTATTTTAGTGTTTTTCAATGAAGGATGGTCTACTCTTATCAGAACTGTTCACAGCGTTATCAACACATCACCTCCTAAGCTTTTGAAAGAAGTTGTTCTAATAGATGATGGGAGTGAATATGGTAAAATCCATAGTTTCAGTTCTGTAAAAAGAGGTTTAGGTCTAGTGTGTCTGTTTCTCTTGCTAAATAGAAAAAAAAATCACTTAATCATAAAGTACACGTTCTTTCATTTTAAATTTGAATGCATCATTTTTGTAACAAATATTTTTTTGTCATGTGTTGTTTTATGAACTAGTAATTAGACAACTTTGTTTTATTGTAAATAAGACATTCTTATTGTTTTTTTAATTAACATTTTTTTTACTAATTTATATTTTATCATTATATTGCTTCCATTTAATGCAAAAGTCAAAAGACATGTTCTGTAAATTTTATGTTTCTGATGGTCAAAATTTTATTTTGGTGTTAATTTCAAGCACTAAAACCAACCTTACAGACTTCAACTGATACCAGGGGAAGTTTCAGGATGTATACAAATTTTGTGTTTATAACCTGATCTTCAAATGAGAATATGAACTTACACCAACATTGGCCATTAGAATATGAATTTACACCATCATTGGCCATTTCAAGCACTAAAACCAACCTTACAGACTTCAACTGATACCAGGGGAAGTTTCAGGATGTATACAAATTTTGTGTTTATAACCTGATCTTCAAATGAGAATATGAACTTACACCAACATTGGCCATTAGAATATGAATTTACACCATCATTGGCCATTAGCACAAAAAAAGTTAACACAGAGGAAAAATCAGGAGCTGGTAACCTATGGACAGTTTGTAGCACTCAGTACTACACACTGGCAGATTCTGCAATAGCATAGCTTCTTTATTTTTTTAATTAAATGCTTCATAATAACACAAAACAAATACACAAATTTGAAATGAAGGGTTGTTTTTTTTTTTTCAGACTTTTTGCAGGGCAAGCTTGAAGAGTACATTAAGCAATTCAATGGTCTTGTGAAACTCTATAGAAATGGAGAACGCTTGGGCCTCATTACTGCTAGAACAAGAGGTGCTGAACACTCCACAGGGGACGTCATTGTCTTCCTTGATGCTCACTGTGAGTGCAACAAAAATTGGCTTCCTCCCCTGTTAGCCAGAATAAGATATGACAGGTAAACTGCTCACATCTGCTCTGTAGATACTTGTATGAATTTCTTTTTAGATTTATAGAACAAAAAGATTATAGAACAAAAAGACCATTTTCAAAATGAAAGCCTCCACTATTTATTAGATCAATCTAAAGAAAAATACATATGAATAGAAAAGTAAAGTTTCCTTTGTTTTAAATCTTGCTGTTCATTGAGCTGAATGTAAGGCTTATGTGTAAAATATAGTTAGATTTAGTACAGAAGGTAAAAGTGAACATTTATTTTGCAGTTACAGATAGTTGCGTGTAATTTTACTCAATAGATAGTTACATCTAGTTTTACTCAACAGATAGTTGCATCTAGTTTAACTCAATTACATTTGGTTTTAGTATTGTTATTTTGTTTTGTGTGTTTTTTAAGGACTATTTTAGCTGTACCTATTGTGGATGGGATCAACTGGGATAATATGGCTTATTATCCTGTTTATGATCACCATCATCATCGTGGTATCTTTGAATGGGGATTTCTGTACAAAGAAGGACTAGTGCCACAGAAGGTCCTTGATCAGAGGAAACATCCCAGTGAACCTTATCAGTAAGTAGATCATCTACAAATGGGGAACAATGTTATTTGTTGTTGTTGTTGTTTTTTTACTTTCTTTTAGTTTAGAAGCTAAAATAAATTGTAAAAAGCTTAAATGTATTTCTTACATACTTCAGTAAAAAGACCCATCAATATGCTTGGTGTGTTTATTTATAGAGAGGCATGACCAGATGGTGTTAAATCAATACTTTAGCCTTAAAGTTTCAGTCTTCATTAACATAAATGTATACACAAGACTTAACAATGTTTCAGCGCCCCTACTCATGCTGGTGGTCTACTGGCTATGGACAGAGCATATTTTTTTGAGCTGGGAGCTTATGATCCTGGACTGAAAATTTGGGGAGGTGAAAATTATGAGCTAGCATTTAAGGTAAATCCAAAATCCTATGTATAAATATGTTGTTTTTTATCATACTAAAAATAAAAATTTGAGCTCATCGTATCAACAATCAATCATCATCATTACCCTAAAGTACATCAGCTAGAAATTGTGTGTATGGCTTTTTGAAGTCCTTTTAAGATTTTAATGGGGATGGAAGCGGGCATTATCCAAAGTAAATACAACACACCCAAGCAGCCAGTAGGAGGCGTGGTGGCTTAGCGGTAAAGCGCTTGGCTTCCGAACCAGGGGTCCTGGGTTTGAATCCTGGGATTTTTAATTTCGCGCCTCTGAGTCCACCCAGCTCTAATGGGTACCTGACATTAGTTGGGGAAAAGTAAAGGTGGTTGGTCGTTGTGCTGGCCACATGACCCCCTCGTAAACCGTAGGCCTGGGAAATAGATGACCTTTACATCATCTACCCTATAGACCATATGGTCCGAAAGGGAACTTTACTTTACTTTAAGCAGCCAGTAATTTCCTTATAAACACCATTCATAGAATATGTAACACAACAGAAGTAATAGCCCTAGCTTTCAGGAGGGGAAGTTGATGGCAGATATTGTACCTTGTATTGTTGTCTTATAAATTACATTCTTATTATGTCCTTTGCTTATACATGTGTTTGCTTAGTCAATGATAAAAACTTGACTAAATCACAGTGCCAAGCCTCCAACAAACCAGGCACCCTTATATTGTATTAGCTTTGAACTTCTACTATTTAATCTTAGTAATAATGAAGTTTGTCAGTTTTAGTCACAAACTCAGCTCTTTGGTGGGGGGGGGGGGGGCTTTCATTGTGACAGTCTTTGTATTTAAGCTCTTGTTTTCATCTGTCCCCATGGCTTTATGTTCCATTTAGGCTTTGACCTACTTTAGCACATCCTTAGATTTAGAGCTCTTGCATCATTTAGCATTCTGAGACTAGCCTACCTTTTAATCATTTTTGTTTGCAATCTGGTCATTGACTATCTATATAAATTTATGAAAAATGTTTTATTCTTAGGTGTGGATGTGTGGTGGTAGCTCAGAATGGGTTCCATGCTCACGTGTTGGTCACATTTACAGAGGGCCAAGGACAGGTGGTGGTCCCAAGAAACCTTATCCAGTTCCCAAAGTACCGCACTCTTATGCTGTAAGTAAAGTGATTACTATGATGATAAACATAAAGTCTGACTTCAAAATCCATGTATTTTTTGTTGGGATTCATGTATTGTACTAATTAAAACAAATGTTTGCGTTGTTATCAAAATAAAATGGCTAGATATTTAAAAAAAAAGTACATTTGCTGATAGTAGTGATCTATTGAACCTGTTTTGAAATGATTTACAGAATTATCTGCGAGTGGTAGAGGTATGGATGGAAGGTGAATTCAAGGAGTACTTTTACAGACGAGAGCCCTGGCTGAGAGGAGCACCTTATGGAGATGTCAGTGCACAGTTGAAGATGAAGGAGGAGAAAAAGTGCAAAAGTTTCCGTTGGTTCATGGAAAATGTTGCCTATGATGTGTATGATAAATTCCCTCCCTTACCTCCAAATGTTGCCTGGGGAGAGGTACAGACTTTTTCTGAAATATTTTCTTTTCTTTAAAATTTAAACGTCTTCATATATTTTTTTGCTTAGCTTGTAAATCTTCCATTTTATATCATTTTTCTAAAAAAAATGTGTCGTATTTCTTTTTTTAGATTCGTCATTCTGGCAGTGATCGTAAGTGTTGGGATACTCATAACCAGCCAGTAAATGGAGGCCCAATTGGAGTTTACTTTTGTCATAGTCAAGGTGGCAATCAGGTAACTCACTCAAGTTTTAATGTGTGTTTATACCTGCACAAATTGTGATTACAAAGACCTATAAGTTGTTCCTGTGTGCTCACTATAGAGCTAGTCCTTTTGTGTGTGTAGTGTCAAAGTGTTGCCATACTGTATATCTTTCATACCTTCTTTGTCTTAGTGTCACATTGTCATCAGTTTGTTTTTAGTTGGATATAGACCCCAAAAAAATGTACTTAGAGAGCTTTTGATGAAATGCTAGAAATTTAAGCTGTTTTATTGTGAGGGTTTTGTATGTAGTTTACAAAGTTATTTCACTGATTCTAGAAGTGGGTGCCTTGGTTATTAGAAACTTGTGACTTATGTTACAGTGTTTATTGTTAAGTGATAGTACGGCTTGTACTTATAGAGAATTACTTTCTACTGAGGCATCAGTAGTGCTGCAAAGTGAAAAGCAAATGAAAATGAAAACATGCTAGGGAGCTCATAATTGAACTAAATGAATTAGTCAAAGATAATCTTCTTAGCCATTTAGCCATCTTTGCCAACACATGATGTGAAGTTGGGCTCAACCAGGACAAGTCATTGTTGAAACAAGAGCAAGAAACAAAAAAAAAAAAAGCAATGAGTTTGTCCAAGTTTTGTTGTTCTCTCAACATACAACAGTTGTCAGCTTCACTTTCAATCAGTGGGAATACATCATCTGTATGTGTTGACTGCTGCATTGATTTAATGGAAAGGGTTAAAATCAATAAAATAAAGGTGTCACAGAGTCCAGCAGGCACACTGTTAATCTTTCTTTAGTTTAGCAGTGACTGGCTTATAAAGTTGGGCAGTCAAACACACACAGATGTTTAAATCAATTTGTTGAGCTGTTACTTAAAGCATAAACTCGTCATACCATTTTAATTATAAAATTATTAAATATAAAATAATTAAATTATAAATTAATTATTATTAATTATAAAATATGTCAAGTCGAGTTTTTTTTTTTTTTTTTCTTCTTCAATTGAAATACTATTTTTTTCAAGAACTGTTGAGATAAATGGTATCACTTAATTGACAAATCTATAATTTAAAAAAGGAAGTACTAACTAAAACTTATAATGTGGTTAAACATCAATTGATTTTTGATTAAATTTAGAGAAAAAAGAACTTTGGAAGATTAGAATTCCAAAAATGATAATTTTGAGACATACATGTTTACCTTAAACATGTTCCTAAAATTTAACTCGTTCATTCATTTATGTATGTATGTAATCAAGATATCTAATCATCTGCCGTACAGATTCTATAGAGAACATTACGTAGCGCAGGGTGAAAACAAAGTGGGTTCCAAAGAAAAGAAGTGAGAAGGAAAGAAGGAGGTCCATTTCATTTCATTGTAACAGATATAATAATTCACATGCTAAAAAGTTTGTTAGGAGGATCATTAAAATGTGGCCCATTTATTGGAAGTTTTAAAAAAAAAGGTGATGTTCCAGACATAATAAACAATATTACGTTTGGGAACAAATCAGTGGGTGTAGCTGGTCTTTATTGCTAGTATATATAATAACCCTCCAGCAAAATAGCTAAATGAAAATTATAGAAAACAAAAATTCAAAGACCACAAGAATTGTATTCATAGATCTTGCTATCAATGGATGCTAGAATTAGAACTGAATAATTTTTGCAACACACTTTATAATATTATGATGGTTATTTTATAATCACCCCATTTATGTTTAGAATCTTGGGCATTAATTTAATGGTTGAAATATTATGTTCACAAAGCTCAACCATTATTCAAACATTTTATATTAGGACAAATATTCTCTAAATATTAAAAGGTGTCTCTATAGTTAGTGACCCTCATGCTATATTTTAATACTTAAATATCTAACTGCTATGTTTCCTGTAAAACCTTTTGTTTTGATTACTCAAGAGCTTTCCATAATTCATGCAAACCACACCATATTTCAACTATTATTGTTTAAGCAATATTGTTCTACCTCTAATCCAGTTCCCTCATTACTTTTTACATGTACCCCCCCCTCAACACACTTACACACTAATAATAAACCCTGACCTACATTTGCTGCCATTAATTTTGGATTTCAATGTCTTATAGCGTCAGGTAAGAAAAAGATTGTTCATCTATTATTGGATGTAGAACACATTTTCTGTGTTTAGTTTAATTCCTTATTCCTTGTGTATTAGAAATTGAAAATGGGTTTATTTGGAGAGACTTAAGTGAAGCTTAAGTGTTGTTTTTTTTTCTCTGTAGTTTCAAGTTGTAATTATCAAACTGAAGAGTCAGTCATCTAGCACTAGTTGTACATTTTCTTGCTCAATTTCAAAACTTATGTAGCATTGAGAAGCTAATAATAGGTTGGTTACATTAATCCAAAATTAGTGATCTAGCCTTGGCAGTTTGCAATAGGTAGTACTATGTACTAGGTTTGAGAACCACTGATAATGTCTGCATAAAGCATAATTTTATTTGTCAAAATATCAGTCTGCTTGGTTTGAGGATTAATACTAAAATAGATAATCTTTCAGCATGTCCTGCACAAACTCAATAAGTTCTTGCTAAGCTTTTTTTTAAAATTTCTTTAGACATTCTTAGGAATGTAAAAAAAAACATTTTTTATTGTCTTATTTTTTTTCAAAACTGTTATTTAAAAATCTAGTTGAATCCTTATAATTTCAATCTCCTTTGTGTTAAAGCTTTTGGGCTTCTGGTATGATTTATGTCATTTCTTTGTCTGCATGTTGTGTCATGTGAAAATCAACCACAAGCTTGAAACTTCATTGCCCTGTAGAACCTACCAGTGTATTGTATGGCCAGCCATCTCAATTACTTCAAAATAAACATTATGGGTTCAATTTCTGTTCATTTTTAAACAAATTAATTGCTTGTTAAAATGTTAAGTGGTCCAGTAGGAATAGAAAACAATGGGGAGTTCAAAGTGTGTCTACAAATTGTTTGCAGCTTGAGGAGACCAGTAAACTTGTTCTAGAAAATATAGTTTCTCTTTTTAAGTTCTATACAACTTTGGTTTTATTGTGATGAGCAAAAAGTTCACATTTTTTTTATAAATGGACCATTTAAGCAAATTAGTTAAATATAACAATATTTGTTTTTTTTTTCGCATTCATTTGCAGTAATTATTACATTTTTAAAAAGTATTATTATAACTACTTTCAAACATTTATCTTGTGATTTTGTTTGTAATGTTTGAACTTTTCTTTTTTAAATATAATTCATATAGTTGTTAGTTTTTACTAAATGATTGTAAGTTTTGAAACCATCATTTCCTGAAATTGAATTTTATTTAATCCTAATTTTATTTAAGCATTATCTATCTTCATGTTGGATAACCTCCAGCTTAAGGTGTATTTTTTCCCAGTTGTATTTGTTTGATGATGGAACTAGATAAAACTTTGACCAAGATGGTTTGTTATCATAGTATTTCTATAATAAATCTTTTTTCCTTTTCACTGAATTAGCTGTTCCGTATCAATGAAAAAGGTCAGCTTGGATTAGGTGAACGCTGTATCATGGATGAGAATCAAGATACACTCCATATACGTTACTGTGACATTCAGCCAGAAGGACCTTGGGAGTTTAATAAGGTCAGTGAGATGCTTGAGTTGGAAAATGTAAAGAACTTATTCAGGTCATTTCAGTAGACTTACTTACGTAGGACTTAGGTCTTCTATCTTCATTTGGCGCATAGGGTGGAGAGCTCTCTTCACAGAGATCAGTCATAGATGACTTAATTGCCTCCTCCCAGTTTGTGCCACAGATTTTAGGTCTTCTAAGAAGGTGTGATGCCATGATATAGGTGGATGGCCCTATTTTCATTTTCCTTTTTATTCAATAGAATGAAAGTGTTTTTTTTTAATTGCCCCATATCTTTGGTAATAGATCTTCAGTACTCATTATCTTTTAAAATACCTCCATATCTTAAGTAATGAATTAAATATAATATAATAAAGGGATTTTGCGTTATATTTAATTATATTATGTTATCAAAAAAACATATAATATTATAAGACTTTAATCTTGTTTACAAAATGTTACCTCTGCACACTAAAGTAACCATTGAACCTATCTGAGCATGATATAGGCTAGGCAATGGCGAAATTGGATTTTCACTTGCACCTATTGATGTGAGGGCCAGTCAAACAGCATATCCAAATATAAATCTCAAAATCTTTTGCATAAAAGAAAGGACATGGATTCCTACATGTGACATTGTTCTTATTTCCCTTACAACCTGCTATGTTTAGCTTGGCTCTGAATTTTATCATAGAATCTAAATACAGGGTGTAGCTTTTTGGGAAAGGGTTTTCTTATTTATATTATACAAAGAGTAAATAAATACTAACACTTTATTTCTTTGAGAACATCATTTTTGTTTTTTCACTTCCCATTGTACAGTGTTTAATTTAGTGTTAACTTGAAACTTTCAGTCCTTGGGTCAGATACGCCACAAGATTGTCAACAAATGTGTCGGCACCAGTAAAGACGACAGACTTCACCTGCAGACTTGTGACTCGGATAATGAATCACAGAAGTGGGAAGTGAATGAAATATACCCTTGGAAATAAGTTCACTGAAGAAATGTTTTTTAATTTATTTTTTGGGGTGGAGAAATATTTTGTGATAAGCTTTTGACCACTATCTATGTTCTACCTGATCACCGTCCTCATTAACCTGACAGTCGAATAACCTTCATTTTTTATTCTATCCTAGATAGTTATTTTAACCTTTACATTATATTGTTCTGTGAAAGTAATTTGCCTACTTTAAAATTTCATTTTCTAACAGCCTTACACTGTCAACAAAAATGGACAGAATAATGTTATAATTTGAATACTGTTAAATCAGTTTCTAAATTAGAATTACAGCATTGGCGGGGAAAAGTAGAGTGCAAATAATATTTTGTATGTGTGTATTACAATATTGTTCATTTTTCATATTGGATCAGGAATGGGTTTGAGCAGATAGTACTGGGTGCCAAGATACCCAATGTAGAAAGTACTGGATGGTATGATCCTAAGGGTAAATTTTTTTTTAGTTTTGCTTCTTGAATGTGTGTGGTAAAAATTCAATCTAAATTGTTCTCTCCAAGTCTGCTTGCCTGAACTGCTCTATAATTTATTCTCTGCTTATATTAGACAAACGGTTTGTAACATTGCCATTACTTTCTTATTGTGTACATAGGGATCATTTTTGTATTCTGAAATGTGAAACAATTCTTGTTTTTAAGTACAATTTTTGCATTTGAATGTTCTTAAAACCTGCACACTTACACTCAACTTCCAAACATATTATTTGAAGAATTTCATTCACTTCAAAATAGTCTGAAAGAAATACATTGTGTGTATTACTTAAACATTTATCTATATTTAAGTTGTAATACAGATCTATTTTGGTTTTGATTAATCATTTGAGATCACAGTTTGGTGATAAAAATTTGCTACAATGAGTTTTAACTTTCGTTTTAGTGAATGAAATTTGTATATGGAACTCAATATTTTATTTTGATTTACTCCAATACTGTACATTTAAAATTCTCTAATGATTCATTCTTGCTGATAACAATGCATTATTATTTTTATCTGTTGAACAATATTTTGTACTATTTGATCCATTTCAATTGTGGACTTTACAGAGATCACTCCAAAAGTAGTTTTTATTGTGATTGGATTAGAGAAAAATGTTATGCATAGACAATGGCTTTGATTTTATAGCTTGAAAATCTTGTTACCCTTCATATGCTGGATCCCTATTTACAATAACGTTGTTTCACCCACTCGAACCTTCTGTAAATCATTTCAGTGACCTAGAGGCAAGTGATCTAAAGTTTGTCTGTAAATATTTTTACTTTCATTTCTTCTTACAAATATTTGTTTTCAATAAGTTCATTCCACCTATGTAATTGTTTCCTAAAAAAGTTGTTGTTTTTTTAATAAATTATTAACTTTACAAGGGGAGGGAGAGGTTTTGAACGCAAAACTATTTTCTGGGCAAAACACTCAGAAGTATTCTATTTCACTATTGTTTCTTTGTTTTTTAATGGTATTCAGGCAAACAAATGGGAAAGGAAGGGAAACAATGTACACAGCACTGGCCTATGACATTTATTTTTGTACATTCCATGGCCTGTAAAGAGATTGTTTCAAGTAATCTTATGACTAGATGTATACGTGAAATGATTTTAGATTTGTTGTTACTTAGTGAATACAATTGAGAGAGTTTGGCGGTTCAATAACAATGTTGAGTTGCTTTGGCAGTTGTTTCAGTTTAGTTCTTTAGTCTGAGTTGACACAGTTCTCTCTTTGGATTGCTATTAAAAAAACTCCATTTATTATTTGTGAACTCAAAAGCCTAGAGTTTTCAAGTAAAAATTTCACTGTGATAGAAACTAAAGACACTAATGGTCTATTGGAAAACAGGCTTTTACCACTATAAACAAATAGTTTATATGTGTTTGCACTGGGGTTTTTTTTTCTGATAATATAACCTAGTTAAATTAATGGCTCGAATTCTTTTACTCCTTAGTAACCTGAGCATTTTTTTTTTAATTGTCTATGTTGTTGCTTGTTTTAGGGGTAAAAAATAGCAACTTAGACCAAAACATTTATCTTGTGATCAATTAAAAATTGAAATTCTTTTATCTATTTAACATTTGTATTATCCAGATCTTCCATGAAACAACCTAGTCTTTTATAATCCTATTTGAAGACAGTTTCCTTAACCTATTCTGTTTTTGTTCTGTTTATTACTGACATTTTTTAAAATCATAACTGTGGTAATAAATATGTATATATATATTTAGAGAGAGAGAAAGAATAGACTTGCTGGGTACTTAAAAATAAAGCAGAGCTAATTGTTTGTACTATCATCACTACTCCTCATTAACACAAGGCAAAGATCAGAAGAGGGAAAGTTTTAATAGTCTTCTGCTTATATTTGAAAGCTAAGAGTTCTGTCTGTCTCATTACTATATATATGTATATATATATATATATTATATATATATATAATATATAACTACTATAAATATACAGAACTTCATTTTTAAACTGCCTACTTCAAATGTCTTTTGAAAAGGTTTAAAAAGGTTTCAATAAAAAAAAAAGTCTTTAAAAAGAATTCATTTTTTTAAGATGTACTAATGTACTTATAGTTTATTATTTCTATATTGTTCTCATAATTATCATTCAACTACAGGATGTTTCAATTATTTAAGAACTCAAATACTTACATTTCACACAAGAAAAATGTAGCACAATATTGCTACAAAAGGTCCCACTGATAATGTTAGTCTTGTAGTTCCTCTTGAATATTCATTCATAGTTATATATGTAGAAGTATTTTCTTCAAACGTACATTTGTTCTACCAGTATTTGTTTTTGATTACTTAGAGAATGTTGATTAATTTTTCTACACACAATGACTGATCATGGTTTCAAATGATAGTGATGTACTTCACTGAAATAAATATGTATGATTTTTTATATTTGCTCATTTTTGTTTTTTCCTAACATGACATGTATAAAGTGATCTGACTGCACTAGTTTGTTTTTTTTTTACCTGGAAAGGTGAACAATGAAGACATGTATAATGCACAATAGGAGGCTAATGTTTTGATGTTACTTGGATATTAATCAGCATTCTAAATGTGCTAACTCTAAGCCACTGGCATCCAGAGGATTAAAATTTCCACACTAAAATTGTTTTCTACATGAAATAAAATGGGTGATCTTTGACCCCTTGTGAAATATTACATATGTAGTTATAGAGGATGTTTGGCTAGATATAAAATAATGTACCTTTTTATGCATTTATTAATTATTTGCCAAATCTGAAGTTTTTACCTGACATTTTTAAAATGAAATTTGTGTGGCTGTTTCCAAGTTTTATTAAGAAATGTATGTTTTTTTAAAACCCTTGAACAATATTTTTTTTAGTCTTTTTTTTTCTCTCTCAAAAATGATGATTGTAATTTCAATGTTAAATGCAGTTAAATAAATACTTATGCTCAGTATCTATAGTTGCTAGCTTTCATGATGGTAATTTCCATATCCTTCATTCACAATGAGGTAAGAGATATAGCCAGCCTGGCAACTTCACTTATTGTTGAAAAAGATGTTTGTTACACTATTGGTGAATGCTGCCTGTATATAATGTGTGTATAAACCTATTAGTAAGTAGTTTGATGATTTTATGACATGTTGCTGAGACACTAACCATCGTGATGATGATTTTATGTTAATATTAAAACAAAGTCAATACAGAGAACATATGTGTGCCAAGATATTTTTGAACTTCGGTTAGGACAGAATTCATATTTATTGGTTTTGCCTCTATCTGAAGCAACTAGCACTGTTTAAATTCTGTCTTGTTCTAACTGCTATATAATAAAGTTTTTATTATTGAACATTTATAATTATATACTTTCAATCATTATTTTTTCTTGTGTGGGAATTTCATTATTGAATAAAATATTGTCTAAAGTCATTTTTAATCTTGACAAGTTTTTGTTTTCTTATTTTGACTTGTCAATGTTAGACAAAAATAGAACAGCTTGGAGAACAGAGATGTTTACTTTGTTACAGATGCAATGAACCAAGTGATTTTTGTGACTTTGTATACCATTTTCTTCTTTCTGCGGACCCCCTACAGTCATATCGGGGGGTGGGGGGTTTGAGAACCTCTGCCTTATATAACCATGATGCTTAATAGCAATCTGAGTGATTTAAAATTAACAATTTTATTTATCATATTGGGTAACAAATTAAATAGATTTTGTTCTACAATTTAACATACATTAATATGCAAGTTATAATATATTTTAATATTGCCCATGATACAAAAATAAATAAATACAAAACTGCAGTTAAGCCCAACAAAGTATAAACCAGCTCAAATTAAAAGATAAAGAATAGTATGTCTGAAATAAAACATAACACTTGTCAATAGAAAAAAACACAGAAAAACAATCAGATCTTACATTCAAAGAAATGATACAAACGCCCATTGAAAGACAGAAGACTTCTTAGACATAGTAATCTAATATCACAAAAAGATATTTTAAAATTAATTTTTTAAATTGTTCTAATCCAGAGTTATACAATTAGCCACAAAAACAAAAATAGCAATAGCAAATATGTAAGAATACAAAATGATATTTTGATCAATATCATAAAAATAAAGAAATTAAAAAAAAATATATATGTAATGGTAATACTGTAAAATATAAGGAAATAAATAAACATTTTATTTTACTGGCTATCAACCCCCCTCCCCCAAAGGCTCTCCTTCTCTTTTCACCACCAGTATGAACATTAAATATGCAATGACATAATGAACAAAAAAAAAGCATTGCAAAAATTAAAAAGGTCTAAATGCATTTGATTTAACCTAAAAAGCCACAGTGTGTCAAAAGCCAAAAAAATATTTTGTACCAAAACAGAAGTATGTATCCCTTTTAAAAACTGGATAAACCCAAGATTCATGAATATTTGTGCATAGAATTAACAGACATGCAGTTCTAGTGAAACACAATGAACTGTGGTGAAAAATTGCAGTTCTATTAAATTTGTAATCATTGGAATTTAAACAAGGGAACTCAACAGGTCAAATGCATCTCAATACATAAATCAAAGAAATGGTTTCTTCCATTTGATTTGCAAAAGAGCTTTGTTATATTTTGTGTGCTATTTATAACATAGTCCATATAGAGATTAGGACCACTGAAAAACAACAATGTGTTAAAATGTCCCAAAAATACTGCAAAGCAGGATTTGAACTCCTGACTATCTTGAAATTATGAAAAAAAAATACCTTTCACTTTACCAGCCATCTTTAATATTATGTTCAAACAGAAATAAACAGACTTGTTGCTTGGTCATGTGGTATGAGACCGTATGCAAACTGACATCACGGGTTTGAACTTTGCACACCGCCAAGCCATGCCAGCCTGCAGGAGGTTTGAACAGAATGTAACAGCCTTCAGTTCTGAAGTCAATTTAGTTTTGAAATGTGTAAGTTGTATTAAAAGTAATTTAAAAGAAACAGCTTGCAGGAAATTACAGCACCAATAACAATTTGATGGTACATTATGCATAGTGCAGTAGTGATGCTTTAAAGTTAAATTCACAAAACTATTTTTCTTACAACTTAATGCTGAAATTTAATAGAAACAATGGAGTGTATTTCCATTTAAGCTCCTTTGTAGACTTGAGAGCTATTTCCCAAACAGTTGAAACATTTAATGTTGAAAGCACATGAACACTGTCAAGTACTGGAAAAGATCTAGCCACTATCATCATGTGATATGTATCATACTAAATACTAACACCACTCCAGTCAATCAACCAACATACAAATCTGCATATTAAATAGTGTTGGACACTAGTAAATGCTAATTTAACAGTAAAAAAAAAATAGGTTTAAATGAAAACACTAGCATACATGATTTAGCAGTTAAAACCATTTGTTTCACTAAAAATACCAGCATACATGACAATATTTCATCAGTGCTACTGATAATATCATAAGTGCCACCATTGCTGCGAATACATCCAAGTACAAAATGTTTAATAATAACACTTCTTAGTCATCATATAAAATATATTTAGATAACAATTAGTGGTTTATTAATTTATTCTATCACATCAAGAAATATCAAATTATTGGCCTAAAAAAAAAGGGGTTTCCATAACATTAATTAACATCTTTCTGGAGAGGCCATTAAACTTCTTCTGCAGAGGCTTTAGTAGCCTGATTCAATGCTTAAATGTTCTGTGTGAGAAGAGTCAGGCAGTAGAACTTTGAACAAACTTCTCAGCCTCTCCACTGACTCCTCTAGGCCGATATTAGGGTTGGAATGCTGGGACCAAACTTCTCGAAATTGTTTCATTAGCTCGAGTAATCTAGAGAGAAAATAAGAAAATCATAACTTTCATTTACTGAATTACAAAAGAACAAAATAAATTTTTAAAGATGTTATCAGTTATATTCATTTAAATTAGATCTTATTTTTCTTTTTACTATTAGCCTATTGACCAGGATTTTCTTTTTTGTTCTTGTTCAATTTAAGCAGATTTAAAGAAATAAAGTCTGGCTAATTTGTTTAAAGTCATCTATCTTAAACACTACAAAATGTTAGAGCAACTCACTTGTTAGCTAGATCCGTTCTAGTGGTAATAGTCAAATTACTGATTCCAAAATTCACCACACTATAACCAGTTTGAGTGTCAGGTTTGCGACCAGATAAAACAAGAGCTTTTCCTACTCTAAAATTAAAAAAAAAAAACTCTAATATCTCAAATTCAACATGAAATGTTCATTTAGAGGCAACATTAATCTAACAAGTATGGTTTTACCTATTTATTATACATAAAGACTATAACAGAGCTTGAAGCAATAGCTCAAAAATCAGAAGACTTGAGAAAGATTGCACATTGGCTTGGTAGAGCTACTGAATTCCATTATATAATTAAGTCTTAAAGAGTTAAAACAAGGCCTTCATCACAAAAAGTTGACTATCTAAAAATAGTCTTATAAAATATTCTTTAAGGTGACAGATAAAG
Source organism: Biomphalaria glabrata (assembly GCF_947242115.1). Classification (NCBI taxonomy): domain Eukaryota; kingdom Metazoa; phylum Mollusca; class Gastropoda; family Planorbidae; genus Biomphalaria; species Biomphalaria glabrata. The sequence continues at coordinate 16,896,802 of NC_074713.1, read as the reverse complement.
TTAACATTCTTTGAGTAGTTTACAGATTTTCCCACACAAGGAAAGTGTACAACATTTTGTGATGAAGTCTGTCTACCCATCATTTCACCTGCAAGCCAGAAGCATGAGCTCTGTGGTCAGCTGTAACTCTATCTTGATCACATCACCAAAAATACATTGAGAGTCTGCTGCCTGTAGATTTGTCTGGCATTTTCTAACCAGTTTAGTGACATACTGTAACAATAAAATACCAAAACAAAACATATTTACATAATACACTTGTATTACTTGATCAAAATAAAGCAATAAAATCATTAGTAATGACACTACTTTGTAAACATTTAAAAAGAACTCATTATTGGTGTACAATCATTCTGTGAAAATCCATCTCTCTAAAAAAAAAAAAAAGTTAATTCACCATAAGGTGGTTGCAGTTCTCACCTTATTTATATCAATATATATTAGGATAACAGTCACGTTAAAAATTAAATTATTCAGACAAAAGTTAAAGAACAACTGGTCCATAATGTAAAATGTTTAAAGACAGAACATACAAGAAAAGAGACTCAATATTTGAACAGCAGCAATCACTAAGATTAGAAAAATAGTCATGAATTTCCAATCGACGGTTAAAATGCATGTGATCAAGAATTATTTCTTCTTAATAAAGCATAAAAGCATATTATGAAGCTAAACTTCACCTGCTCTACAGTATTTCAACAACTTTTTTTAAATAGCACAACTTTCATGCTTATTGCATGCTCAAAGCGCTATGATCCAATCTCATTTGGCGGATGGGGTATCTGGGAGGTTTTCTATGCTGTCTTTAGGAGATCAGTAAACACAAATCTGCTCGAGTCGGGTGTCGAACTTCGAGCCCTCTTGATAGGTAGCTAAGCAACATTCATGCGTACTTAGCGTCTCGGACACACATCTAACTGTAATTAAGAAAAAACAAACAAAACTCTTGTGTAATTACCTGAAGTGCATCAGTAGAAAGTTTTTCAAGTGGAACACCATCAGGGTGAGTCAGGAATCTGTACAATATGGAGCCTTGCTCCTCTGGTAGATCTGAGTAATCATTGGCTGAAATATAAATTAGTTAATGTGACTTTCAGGCCATATAACAAAAATTAATAATAAGATAGTATACGATAAAAAAAAGATTTATTATTCTAAAGGAAATTGGTTTTACAAATGTGCAATTTTTTCCACAACAAATAAACTGTATATTTATTAAACAATCACAGTCCGATATTATAAAATATGAAATGCATTTAGTTTCTATTAAATCACCACAATTTATTAATTAAATAACATTTATGGCAGCAATGAATAAAACAAAAGAGCAATTATTACCATCTTGGTTGCGGGCTCGTTTGATAGCGTAGGTCTCAGCCTTGCCAAGCTCCATGACAATGTTGCCTAGAATTCCACCCCTGTCTCTAAATACATGTTGATTTAACAGAGCAGGTAGCAGTTGCTCCAATGTCTCCTAACAAAAAAACATTCAAATCTTTAAGGACTTTTTTATACATTTCCATTCAGATTTGATTTCTTAATTCATTTTTCCTTTTGTTACATTGTTAAAAAAAAAGATTTACTTTTTTAATTGTATTATTCCATGAGAGCCCAGCTGATGTGAGAATACCAGGCCAAGAGAATGGATGGTGGTTAAGATGCCCTTTGCCAGTCCAGTCACACACCACCATGCCTAAGACCCCTTCACTTTTGGTAGCTGCAGAAGAGATATTTCCAATAGCTGCCTCAGGACAACCAGCCAAACTGTAATGTATGTATGACGTGATTAATTCAAAACATCAGAGGCTAACTAAATAACAGTGTCCACTATTACACAAAGTAGCCAATTACCTGTTCCAAGCTGCCGTTCCAGGACAAACAACATAATTTATTCTGTAATTTAAAAAAACATAAGTTATTAATAATGTCTGGAAAATCTCATTAATGTGACTAAAATAATTTTTTAGATTACTAATACTCTATATATCATATATTTAACAAATTTATAGTTAATTAAAACAAAATGTGTATGTCAAATTGATAAATTTTGTTAAAAAATCTCTTACCCAAGTTCTGACAATGGTGTGCAAAGTTTATTGTAGTCATGATCAGCCTAAAATAAAGACAATTAATTATTATTTCAACAGCACATAATTACTTTTTATATTTCATTTAACAAGAAAAACTGAATTTTATAACTGTCTTCATAACAAATGATTTTCCTATGAAAATAGAACAAATCCTGAAAGTCAGACTGAACACACAAAAAATGCAAATGTACAAGGTTTATCGCATGTAATCTCAAAGCTTTAATAAATTACACCTCAAAAGCCTCAAATTGTTTTATCTGCTCTGTTCTAGCCTCATGAGACTCATTTCAAGGGCTTTCATAAGCAGAATCTAAAATTCCAAGATGCACACAAAAAAATGAGAAATGATGTTTACCTTGATAGCATACTCTTGAAATATCACATTTGGGGGCAACTGCTGCAGTAAGTTTGTGGTCAATTCATGAAGAGGATATGAACAAAGCTGTAATGTCTGATGGGATGAGATGGGGAGGTAACGCATAAAATCATCCACAGCCAGAGTGTCATCTGACTGATCCAACAGAAAACTGCTCAGCCTGGGGCCGACACTAACAAAGCTATGGGGGGAAATATTCACATTCACAATGATTGATATATAAAATAATATGCACCAAAACACAAAATTTTTAACTGTGTGTAGACATATCCTAGACTCAGTGCCTAAATCAGAACTAAATACCAAACTGAAAAGCTATTGAGACATTATTGAAGAGTTTATCAAATGCAGTAAAACTTTCATTTTAATTTTATAATATTGTATTATACAAGTCTGCTATTTAAGTTCTATGACTTAATATTATTTTACTATTTTAAATGTAATTTTCAAATACGCTTTTCCAATTAAAACCCTTATTTTTACTATTTCTATTATTAATAAAGTAATATTGGAATGTATTGTTCCAACTCACTCTGCTTTTCCAAAGCAAGCTAAAAAGTCTTGAAAAACAGAATACAGTTTTGACAGATCCTCAAACTGTACTCGCGGACCTGCCTCAATGACTGGAATCAATTGCATCCGTCTTTTTTGACAAAACTCTGAGAGATGAAGAACCTCGCTGTTTAAAAAATTGTAGACATAAATTAAAACAGACTGATAATAGAGTTGATAAATATTTCACATAACAGCCACACAGCTTCAAACTCAACTATTATTCAAATGAACCCCAAAAATTATTCAAATAAGTTTTATCTTAATAAATCATTCTGACTGTTACCTGCGTGTGTAGGGACATTGCCATTGGGGTGGAAGGTTAGAATGAAAACGGTTATAAAAATATATCTGAAAATGAAATTAACAGAAAATCAAATGTTTACGCATCGAAATATATCAATTATATTAGCTTACAACATACACTTTTGGTTGATGGACTTACAAGTTGTTGTTTTTTATTTTTAATAGAAAATCTTATATCCATATCTTCAAAAATTCTCAGTAAGTATTATATAGCAGAACACATTTTAATATACGCTCACACATACCTGATTGATCTTTAACAGTGACAATATGTCCAGGTATTCTTCCAAATTTTCCTAAATAAAAGGAGAATAAGGTACTGATATTGAAACTAAAAAAAAAGATGAGGACAACAACATTTTTTGCCCAAAATCATCATATTGTGTAGAACTGAAAGTTTTAAATGAAAAAAAACTTCAACTTGTAAAGTAAAATTTTTTTCTTTTCTTTTCAAAAACACAAATGTAAAAATATAAGTAATAGACCCACCACCAGTGGTATTCTCCCTTGTGATATGTCAAGTAAAACTCCCCTGTAAGGCATGTTGGGCCAATCATCAATCTAGAGAGAAAAAATTAGACATAAATACCATTAGTAATTTCATGCATTTAATAGAATGTGTGTTCTAGTTGTTTCAGATTTAACCTGGTAATCACAATCTATTTACAAACCAGTAATGTTGGGATAGAAACAGCATTTTCTCCTTTGTACAAAGACAGCAATTGTAATACTGTTGAAATTGCATTGTTTAAACTTTCCAAATCACCACAGATTAGTTTTATCTACAAAAATATAAATTCAAGAACTTTTTAGGCAAAAAGAAAACAAAATATGAAACATAATAGAAAAACCAATTCTTTAGAAGCTTAAGTTTGGTTTAGGGCTTTAAGCTCGTTTCTTTTCAGATAACAGAAAGAAGAGTTCATCCCAGTCAGTTGAGATTCAATCACTTTCAACAGACCCTTGACTTCAGTCTTACTGTGCTAATTAGACACATTTAACCAATTATATCAATTCATCCTAGTGGGAAGTTGTTTGCAGTTAGCATATCCCTGCCAGGAAATAAAAGCTTCGTCTTAAAAATCATATACAAGACAACAATTTCTCCTAATGTTTGGATCCAACGACAAGGTTTTTGTCTAAATACTTAAAGAAGAACAAAGGAAACAGTTATTATTATAACAGTCCGTAAGCATTTACAAAATTCCTAATTAAAATACAGACAGATTTATTGCCCAATTTAAACAAATACTAAAAACAAAGTTACAGTTACAGCAAAGTATAACTATTATGTCCTACCTGTTTGGGGGAGATTGTCAGCCTGTAAGAGCCTAGCTGGCAGGCAAGGTGTTTGTTCACATGACAGATAATATGAGGTGATTCAAACATGGACAGTGGTGTTAAAAGGTTTAATGAAAGTTCTAGATCCAGTTCCTCAAACAAATGACGTCGAAGATTCCAAAGGAAGGCAATATCTGAGGCACTTGCTGCTGAAATGAAAATTGGACAGCGTTGTTTTTTTTTTAAACTCTCACACATAAAAGCAAAAGTAATCCAAATTAATCTGGGTGAATTGCAATAAAGTTTATACATTTTGTACCTTTTCAACTTTAACTAGGTACTTAACAGTACTTTAAAAAAAAAATACTTATGAATAAAAAAAGCTCTCAAAATCATAGAAAAAAAAAGAAACTCACAAAGCCACATGTCAAATCAGTCTTGGAATAAAATGGTCAGATGAAAACAAGATGCCAGGGTGGGAATATATTATGCTTATCATTCGTAGAGAGTGACAAGAAGTATGTTTTAGAAAAAAAAAGAAACTATCGACTGTGTGTGATGTGACTTACTTCCCTGTGGGCCAGGTTTAACAAATACAGGCAATACGTGACTGATGACAAAAGGTTTGCCTCCTCCTTGCTTAAAGCTTTGGACCTGGGGCCACAGTAGAAAGAGTTTCTCATCAACTATGATTGGAGGTATACTGGGTGCCTCAAAACTTAATTTAGACTCCAGCTTTGCTTTAGTTTCCTAAATATCAAAACAGTTTAGTTACCATTAAACACAAACACAGAATAATCAGAACTTAACCCTTTAAGTTTTTAGTACTTTAAAAATTCTTATAAAGTTCTGGAGTAGGTCTCCTTTTCATTTTAATTATTTATTGGTTTAAAAAAAGCATTCTACCAGCAGCACTGACCTGATATGGTGGAAGAGTTAATTTTGGTGATTGTAGATCATCATCATCAAGACCATTAGTGATGACACTGTCTGTTGATGTCATACTGTCAAACCTTGCTAGATTTACTTTACTGTTACTGTCTGTGGTCAAGAAAAATTAATGAACATATTAAACAAATAAATTAGTAAATTCTCTATGCATACAATAATAAATCCTTCAAAACTAAACATTCTTTAACATCATACCAAAGTTGTGATTGATTTTTCCAACAGGTTCAAGAAAATGGCGAGGGGCCCTTAGGACTTGTAAAAGAGATTCTTTACCAGCTGCCATGTCCATCACTGTTTGTCCTACATTTTCTCTAAATGTATTTTTTAACAATAATAAAAGTTAAACTTTACATTATTGAAAAGAATAATAAAAAGGCAGGAGGTGCAAGATAAAGGATTTGTTTCTTTTATCTGAATATGTTTAGTTCAAATTATATTCTTTAAAGTTCTAGTTAATTTTAAAGAAATATGAGATAAATACTAACAATCATGGCATTTCGTCTTTTTTATGCAAGATATTTTTAAAGTACATAATTGTTACTAATTTATTGTTATCACCCAAATTTAAAAAAGTAAACAAAATAATATTAACTGAATAACTATACCAAAAATAGATTTCTTTATAAAAAAGAAACGGTACCCTAACGTTACTTGCAAATCTGGGTTAGCACCATAATTCAGAAGCTCTTCCAATATTCCAGCATCTCCTCTCTTCACAGCCTCATGTAGAGGAGTAAGCCCTCTGGCATTATAGGCATTTAAATCAGCTCCTCTTGCTTGTATGACATGATAAAGAAAACCCAAGTCATAGCTTTCAGAGTATGAATTTTTTAAAAATAAAATAAGTATGACAAAAAATACAATAACAATTTACTACGATATATAATATTACTAAGGCATAATTGTTGAGTCCGGGGATTAAGGAAAAGTGAAGAATTTTACAGAACTATGTAATCACCACTGTAAGACATAGTAGTAGTATTATATGAAATTGTTGGACAAAATTTGTTAAGAATAGTTAAGAAAACATCCTGATAGGGGAGATGGCTGAGTGGTAAAGCACTTTGCTTCCAAAACTGAAAGTCCTGGGTTTGAATCATGAAGTAGACTAGTATTTTTTATTTTGGGACTTAAGCCACTTCTGAGTCCACCCAACTCTAATGGGTACCTGACATTAGTTAGAGGAATTAAAGTGGTAGGTCGTTGTGCTGGCTACATAACAACACCCTAGTTGACCATCAGACATAATAACAGATAATTTTTACATCATCTCCCTATAGATTACAAAGTCTGAAAGGGATTCTTTTTTGAACACATCCAAAAAAAATAACAAGAATCTTACCACATAAACACTGCACAATGTCTCTATTACCATGACAAACTGCCCAGTGCAGAGGGGTGTTCAGCATCTCAGGACTGTCTGTAAGGTTTATATTTACACCTGCTGCCAGAAGCTGACACACCCTTCCTAGACTGGAGATTTTAAATGCCATTTTGAAAGATGTAAAGATGGAATTTTTCATATTCTTTTTTTGATAATATTTCAAAGTTTTTAAGTTTGAAACTTAAAATTATTATTTCATTAAAAAATTTATAGATTTTTGGTTTAAATTACCAAGCATATCATATATTAATTGTTCCATCAGCTACAGATAACTTGAAATCTCTTAGGCTAGTATAGTGATGCCCAATATACGGCCTGCAGGCTGACGTGGTTCCATCCGGCCCACTCAAATGTTGGCACAAAGTGTAGAAAATCCCCCCTTCAAAAAAAAAGGTTAGGACCCTCAATTTTTCTTTAATTAATTGGTACCATGACCTTTAACATTTGTGCGTTAATGAAATGGGACTCTGAATGTAGAATCTACCAGAAAAAGTAAACAAATCTTTACTTTTAGTGGAACATGATAAAAAGCCAAAATATTTGATTTGTAAAAAAAGTGTTGTTTTAAAAAAGAAAGACATGTAAATGGCATTATAAAACAAATAGGGCAGCATTCTTGATTTGAGCCGTCAATAACGGATTGTGAAACTATGCATAGAGATTGAAGGATGAATATTTCACTACTATTATAAAGTTTCAATTTTTCATCAATATTATAAACTTCGAATGTTTCACTTTTAGTATAAAGTTTAAATGGTTTACTGTTATTGAAAAGTTTTAATGTTTCAATGCTATTATAAAGTTTTAATGTTTTACTGCTATTAATCAGTTTGAATGATTCACTGAAACTATAAAGTTTGAATTTTTCACCAATATTATAATGTTTCAATGTTTTACTGCTTTAATAAAGTTTGAAACTTTCACCACTATAATAAGTCTGAATATTTAACTGCTGTTAATTGGTGTGAATGTTTTTCTGCTATTATTATTATTATTTAAAGTTTCACCGCTAATACAAGGATAAAAGTTTTTCTCCTATTATAAAGGTTGAATGTTTAACTGCTATTATAATGTTTGAATTTTTTTACTCCTATTTTAAATTTTCTACTTCTATTATAAAGTTTGAATGTTTTACTGCTGTTAATCAGTTTGAATGTTTCACTTGCTAGAGTATGTAGAAACTAGCTAAAAAGTTGCTAGTTAGCTATTGGCAGTTTTCTACAACATATGCAGAGAACTCTTGTTAGTTTTACATCATTTTCTTACTTAGACTGTGCAGTTGCCTTCAACAGCTCTTCGTTGTAAACAGTACATATCTGAGGGGAAGCAAAATCCAGTGGAACTTGGCCTTGTGCATTCTGTGTACCAGGATCTGCTCCTCCAGCCAAGAGTGCCCTCACCTTGTCTACTTTGCCATGCTGATTCAGGGAAAAAAAAAATTGTGAGAGTCAATTAAAGGTGTTTAAATGGTGGTCTGATCTTATTCATTCTACAAATATCTATATATATAATTCTCTTCATGGCTCAAGAGTTTGGACACAACGTAATGGAAAGATAACTCTTTTATTTTTGCAAGTCGGGCGGACTAGAGTTACCTTACGTAATTTAAGAGGCGGAAAAAAAAAAGGGGGGGGGGGAAGAGAACAAGTAGTAATCACCCATCACTAAATAGCAGGGCCAGACTTAACCATTGTGACCAAGAAGTCATGGAAAGAGAGCAAGTAATCTACTCTGTATTCACTCGTCACTAAATAGCAGGGCCGGGCTTAACCATTGTGACCAAGAAGTCATGGAAAGAGAGCAAGTAATCTACTCTGTATTCACTCGTCACTAAATAGCAGGGCCGGACTTAACCATTGTGACCAAGAAGTCATGGAAAGAGAGCAAGTAATCTACTCTGTATTCACTTGTCACTAAATAGCAGGGCCGGACTTAACCATTGTGACCAAGAAGTCATGGAAAGAGAGCAAGTAATCTACTCTGTATTCACTCGTCACTAAATAGCAGGGCCGGGCTTAACCATTGTGACCAAGAAGTCATGGAAAGAGAGCAAGTAATCTACTCTGTATTCACTCGTCACTAAATAGCAAGGCCGGGCTTAACCATTGTGACCAAGAAGTCAAGGAAAGAGAGCAAGTAATCTACTCTGTATTCACCCGTCACTAAATAGCAGGGCCGGGGGTTAACCATTGTGGAGCCCTATACAAAATGGATTTCGCGGGGCCAAGTTTGGGTAGGGATACAGATAATAAGTGAAAATTAAGAGCTTGTATTAGAAAATAAATTCGTCTTTGCATTTTATTCCTTGCAAGTAACGAAGTCATACAGTATATCATAAAATTCTATTTCCTACATAGATCAAGCTCAATAGCAAGAATTACCAAATGTTTCAATCTATTCTACGAGAATTCAAGTAATTCTTCATTACTTTGAGGCGCAAGAAGCTTGTTTCACTAGATTCCACAATTACAGGTAGGCCTATTGCAAAATTCTGGGTTTTTTTAACGTGCGTAGGATTGCCATTGTCCATATTGAATGAAACCCCAAAAAATGACAATTTTTGTCTATATATTTCAGGAGATTTGTATGAGTTTTCAAATGATTTTAATTTCCGGATATTTCCAGGACTTTTTCAGATACTTTGCAATTACAGGAGATTTCCAGGAACTCCTGGTAAATCGACAGGAAGTTCTAAAATGGTTTAATTTAATAATTTATACATCTAGAATTAGTGTAGGTCCTATGAAAGTGCGGGGCCCACAGCATTCGCATAGGTTGCAGTGGCCTAAAGCTGGTCCTGCAAAATAGTGGCATATGGTACGCCGCTGGTCAACTAGTAAAATAAAAAGTTACTTTTTTTTTTCAATTCATAAAATTATATTACCATTTATACAATTTTGAGAACTCTACAATACACAATATAAATTAAGTATATATAAAATTATAAATAAAATAGGCACTAACTTTAGTTGCATAGTGAAGAACTGAACCAAATTCAGTGTGAAGTCCATTTAAAACATTAGCTAAAATGTCTGGGTTATGTGTATCTAGAATGCATAAAAATATTTGTTAAAATATCTAGAATTTTTTTGTTAGTAAATATTATAATAATGCATTTACAAAACTAAGTATATATATTTATTTATGGTTAGTACCACATTTTCACAACAAAATTTGAGAATATTTTCCTAAATTATTCCAACTAAATAATCTTCCAAGTAGCTTCAATGCAAGTATTTGAATCCCCTACAATTACGTGCGGTTTGCGAGCTGGACTGTCGTTCAGATTTATCAATGGTCCAGGGTTCAAACCCTGCCCGCTCCCATCCCCCGTCATCCTGCGGGAGGTTTGGACTAGGAAGTAATTATCTTCAATTCTGAAGGAACATCCAAAATATGTAAAACAAACAAACAAGTAATACTTAAATTCACCTCAAAAATATTAACAGTATCATAATCTTACGCTGCCTTAAATCTTCATGAATGCATACATAATTTATATAAAATAGTTTACATTTGTAACTAACTTAACATTGTGAGTCAACAGTATACATGCTACCCATTCAAGCTTACAGCCTATGTTTGTTAAAAATCTAAATATATCATCATTTTAACAAAAAAAGATCTGATTGCCATTCACGTGTCACAGTGTTAGCACAAAATTTTGGCATGGTCAGCGCAATAAATAATTTAATAAAATCAAAAATTAAAAAAAAACATCAGAGCTAGTTTCCCTACTAGATTCTAGAATCTGCTAATAAATTAAATAAAGCCCTACTTTTAACTTTATTCTTTAATTTACTTCAATCATGAATCAAACAAACGAAACAATGAAAATGCCTAGTTTAGATCTATTAACTCATCGATACCATAATCTTAATATTAAATTATATTAGACTAGATTCTAGATCTAATTAGTATCAATTAAGTTAAGTTATTAAAATAAATTTTTGTATATTTTTTAATAGCTTAGTAGTACTAGCTAGCCTACTTTTTTTCAATTCTGCTACAACTGAGCATATTACATCAGTTCTTTCATTGTCAATAGCAGTGATAATGTTATTGACGATTGCCAAAACATCGTCAGACATTACTTCTTTTTTTTTAATTTACAATTTATTATTATTATTTTTAGCAATGTCAGTCTACACGAATGTAAACAAATAAAGCCGGTAGGGTTTACATGTAAAGACGTCAGCAATAACAAACTAGAAATCTAACAGGATACGGAACCAGAATTCTTTTTTCTATGGCGATAGACATAGAAACATAGACATGCATAGAAATATATAGATCTATATAGGTCTGTGATCCTAATGAATAGAAAATATAGTTCTATATAGATCTGTGTCCTGTTGAGTTCTGTGATAGTAGGTTCTGTAGTCTGAGTGAAACGGAAACTGGAAAGCATGGAGAGTTGGCCCTATACTGAGACAGGGAAACTCTGCAAAGAACTGCTGCTTGTCCGTGTTATCAGAGAATAGAGTTCTCAACACTGTGCCCTAGTGCGATGAGACTCACACGGTTCTGGAGTCTACTCTAGATTCCAGATCAGGACCCGTTAGACTTAGATCTATATTATATCTATAGATCTAATATTCAAGTCACTCAAAATATTTTGTTGAATACATTTATCTATAGTTATTTGGCCTCCTACAGTCGTAAAGACTATGGTTCATATTTTAGAAGTGAGATGGAAGGCTGGGCATTAGTTATGGTCTGAACGATGTCGCTCACACGAAGCAGTTCCCCATATTGCCTATTAGTTTTCCCTTCTCCGCGTAGCTGATGTTACCCAAGGGAATAGCCTACAAATATCCGATACAGTTTGGGATCAGTAGTGCCGAAATTTCTGCCAGGTTGTAGCACAGTGTGCCACAATTTAATCGGCCTAAGAGTTACCAGCTCCTATATTAAAATTAGATTCATATAATTTATTGTCTAGTATACTAGATCTGTTATTAAGAAGGGGAAAACCATTTACATAAATTAATCAAGATTATTATTATTATAAATACCGGTACGTTTCTTTTTTCTGTTTCACTGATCTTTCTAAAAGGAGTCAAGAGAGAGATCCTATCTGAAACTCTTTTCGTAACGTGCGGGCCACACGGGAAAACTAGTGTTGAGGGGTATCAAACTTGCCAACAGAAAAATTGTAGGCCTAATATCTTTGTATTTCTTTAAATAATGTTTACTAATTAGCAATACTTTAATAATGAATATTTTATGTGAAAATAACGTCTTTCCACTTTTTATTTTGGGTTCCTTTTTTTTTTTTTCGAAGGGCACCAAGATGTGCTGCCGCACTGGGTATCAATTATCCTAGCTACGCCACCGGTTAATTGTAAATTGTAAGGTTTCCGTGTCCTATATGGTTACCAGAAGTCCTGAGAAAGGAGAAACTCATATATAGATATATATTTCTTGGCAATGATTCTTGCCCTTCCAGGAATGGTATCACCGCACCATACGGCCGGCTCTCATAAAAAAAACCCGGGTAAAAGTTTATAGTTTTGATGGCTGATTGGACTAATCGGGTTGGGCCGCTTTTTCTGTTTAACTCCGGGTCAAGTTGGCTTTTGCAAATTTCAGGAATGCCTATTCAAAGAGGTGGGAAGAACCGGTGAGTGATAGATCGGTCCGTTCCGCCTGTAGATGCATCTTTTAAAATAGTTTCCGTGCCACAAGCCGTCTGTAGGCCTATCTATTTTTTTAAACGACAGCTCATCTCTCTGCGCAATAACAGCGGTGGGACATTGGCCATAACTTCACCGGCGGCTATCGGGGTTGTAAGGAGCCTACGCCAATCAATTGTATGACTCGGTTCTGGACAGCATTTACTCACGCTAGAGACGTTTTACTATGCATAGACCTAAGAGTGAAACTATTTTGAAGCGCACTGCGCCCACGTAGAGCGCTCTCAGCCTCTTGTACATGCCGGACTTGATCAAACATAGTTTCTGATTGAGAATAACTCAAAGGTAGGCCTACTTGGGCTTTTTGTCCAATTTTAGTTTTTTTTTTTTTTTTCGTCCATTCGTAGCTCTACTGGTTCGTTAAGAATATATCACGTCCTAGTGTGTACCAGGAGTAAATCGACTTTGGGCAGTTTACTTCAAGATGACTGTGGGGACATATCTTCGCGAAGCAAGAAACTATTGTCATTGCTTGCTGGATGGCACCAATGAGATGTTGACGGTCCCTTCCCAATCCCCACAACACAATACCATCAGTAAAAATCAGCGCCTGACATTTCAATACCGGTAGTCTAGGTAAGCCATTGATAGTCACAAGGAATAATGTAGGCCAGTGATTCAACGGTCGGCAGGCCATTTTAATTTCCGACACTCGTGTTGCGGGCCATATAATCGAAAAGGTTTTTTAAAAAAGGAAATAGACCCCCCAAAAACTTATTAAAAACTTTTGTGAAACTAGTAGGCCTATTTACATTAATTCATGGGAAGTTTATCCTAAGGTTTAAACCAACTTTTAAATACCGGTACCGGTATAGCCTACGGTTGAATATAGGCCTATGAGACACCCAAGTCGGAGCACTGAATCTATACTTCTTGATGTTTGTCCGTGAGACAATTATGTAACATGGGTTTAGCATGATTTATCACCGAAAATGATAATCCTCACAAATAAGTGCTTGAAATTATTGTGATTATCCTTTTCGCTTGTTTTCGGAGATTTAGAAAACGTTTCTGCAAGTAACACGGAATAGAGATCAGTTTCTGAATCTCTTGAAATTTTTCAAGCATTGATGTCTGGATCTGTAAGTTCCAGATGCAACTTTGTCTGGGCACTTGACACATTGACAGCAGTTGAATTTTTGAAACAACTACGATTGTTCAATCTGAACAAGATCATCACATGGTTTAGACTGGTGAATAATTCAATGAAGTTAACTGAGGATCGGTTACATTTCACTCGACAACTTTTCTAATAACTCTTGATGGATACTATACTTCTGGCACCATCTGTAGCCACTCCAACTAATTTCTCCCAACGAAGATCCTCTGTGGTGGTTGAAACTTCTTTAACAGGACTTCGCCAGTGTATAGTGATCCCATGCATGCTTTTTATAACTACTAACTTCTCTGATTTTCACAGCTGCTCTTTGTAACGCAAATAAGTACCGTACCAAGATTTTGAGAGGTATAAGATAGGCTATATCGGTACACTCGTCAGCGGATGGAGATATTTACCCATATCTTTCACTCGCCTTATAATTTTCATGAGTAAAGGTTGAAATCTTTTCACAAATCAATTATTCCGTCATTGCTAGCAAGCATTTTTTCCCCCACATTCGCATAGAAAAATGGCTTCAGGTTTCTACTTTCAAAGTGAGTAACAATGTAGCTAGTAAAACTTACCAAAGAAGGCCCCTCTTGAAGAATGTTAAACAAGAGGAAAACAAAACAATTTAAACATCTGTTGACATTTTAAATGTATCTATTGCATATCTTAGAATATACAAATCAAATTGAGGCACATATATAAACAGTATTTTATACTATAAGCAATCATGGATCACATGGATGATGACATAAAAAAAACATTTATGTCTTATAAATATATAAACACTCACTCCAATCATTCTATTTATTACTCAGTCTCAATGTATACCATGCTCAATGCACATTTTAAAGTAAGAAATAAATATTGAAGCCTCACAATGGCTTATTCACCAACAAAAATGTAGGTCATGATGAAATGCATGATAACAAAAAAAAAATAAAAAATTATTAAGATAGTTGAAGTTTCTTTTAGTTGGCAATGGTGTTATGGGCAGTAGCCAGCTTTCAGAAAGCAGCAAAATGTGCTTCTATAAAGTCATTTTGGTAACATTGATTTCATTACAAGATTGAAAAGTTCTCATACTGGTATTTATAATGTTAACTGAAAGTACATCTTTGGAAGACGTGTTGTAAACTGTAAGGTGTTAAATAATCAACATTGCAAAATAAAAAAATATTCATTAAGATTCAACTTGTACGGTATTAATATTCAATTAAATTTTAATGTTCAATAGGTGTATTATGTTTATATGAGCCTAACATAAATTCTAATGCTCTGATAATTTCAGTTGTAATAAAAACAATTTTCTTATAGATGAAAGCAATGTTTCTTTCAACTGATTATTTTACCAGAAAAGATGAAAGCAATATTTCTTTCATCTGATTATTTTACCAAAGTCTGAATCAACAATGGAAATCAATAGGTACACCTTTGTTTAAAAAAAATGATATAGTTACACAAAATGATGCTTTTAAAAATAGTTTTCATACCACAACAGCACCCCTTTTTCTACTTTATTGATATAGATGACAAAGCCTTGTAAGAGAACATGTTTTGACTGTAAAGCATTTAAACAGCAAACAAATTTAATGCCTCTCATGTATTGAGCTTCTTGGATGCTAAAATATTTAAAAATTGATGTAGCCTATTACACTAATATTATCCTTAGAAAAAATATAAAATCCAAGGGGAACATGGCAATATTTCAGTTGGTACAATGTGATTTATTGATATTTCAAACACAAGTTTCCTTTATTAAATATGCCTACGTGGGACTGTGGAGTTATTTTTCTTTTTTTGTTCTGACAATAATTTCTCTGTATACAATTTATTTTTGTAGGTAGATATTAATATTACATTTTTTATGAAATGCTAGCTAACATTATGTACTTTGCTCTGAAAATATCATTGCAAGAAACAATTGTAATAAAACAATACTGCATGTGGAGTTCTATTATTTCAATAATGTGTATTGAATTGTATTATTTCAATATAAATACCACAGTTCAACAAAACGATCTCTATTACAGGCTGAAATCTAAACAATAATATACTGAGATTGTACATATATGGGAAGTGTGTAGAAACAATTAAGATGGCCATTAGAAATCAGAAAGTACATTCATACAAATCCTAGTTTTCACATTTTACATTAATGTCTATTTTGTTATCCTAGAAGTCTTTTCTTTAAACTACTATTAGTACTATTAGATTTTTCAGAAGTCTTCTCTTTCTCTAAAGTCAAATTATCTACACATCTCTGCAGTTCTCTGATCTGATTTTCTTGAACCTCTGTTATACTAAACAATTGTTCCAGTTTTAAATTGATAGTTTCTTTTTCTTGTCTGAGACTTTCCTCTTTGGCTGCTTCTTTCCTAGCACCCCTTGTATATTCTGCTACAACAACAAGACAAGCCATTCCAAATACAATGAATTCACCAAGCATCTCACCACCAAGCTCAATAGCATCTTTGTCTGGCATTCTTTGAAAATTCTTAGTTTTCCCTAATCCCATGAGTCGAAGTTGTATGTTTACCTCACACCAGTGATAAACTGGGGACAGAAAAAAATATTTTAAAGTTTCAATTCAAGAGACAAAATATAAATTACCGGTACATTTTGTTTTTAAATCTCAGCTAAATTTTTTAAAATATTTGTTAAAGGACCACCTGAATGGAGATAGTCTTCTAGGGAATTTTTGTAACAGAGAACATTTATAGAGAATAAATTCATCACACTAAAACAAAAAATTTAAGAATTACAGCACACTGACATAAAATAACACTTGGAAATAAAAAAATGGTGATACTTATAATAGAAAGTAAAGGAATCCCTTTCAGACCTGGCAATATATGGGGTTAGATGATGAAAAACTAAGCTGTTTCATGGCTGATGATTAAAAATGGTTTCAGGTGGCCAGCAAAATGATAAACCACCTTAACTTCCCCAAGTATGTAAGATACCAATTTGAGCTGAGTGGACTATAAAAATCCTGAAATTCAAAATTCCAGACTTTGCATTGATTCAAACTTGAAAACCCTCTATTCAAAAGCCAAGTGCTTTACCAATCTGCCACCACACCCCCAAATACCTATAATGGTAACTATAAATGTTATCAATGTACTTCATATTTAAAATGTACTTTAACTGTGACAACTGCAAACATTCCTATAAGTTATAAATAAAAAAGATTTTCATTAATGTATAGGATGTTTAATGTTCAAAATTGTAAATGTATTTTTAGAACAGCATGTAGAAATGTAGTTAGTCTAATATATACATATTAGAACTGTAAATCAAAACAACTATATATATTATGTATATATATATATATATATAATATATATAGTTGTTTTGATTTACAGTTCTGAAAATATGCACTTGAAACTATGAAACCAATGTAATTATGATTGTTTTATCTATATTCTTAATTATGATTATCTATATTTATTAAATACATTTTGTTAAAGAGAATTACTTTCACATTAATGATTATAATGTTTCACAGGTTCCATATTTCTCATAAGTTCTTATAGGATATTTCATTTACTTGTATTTAGACTTTAATGTTTTGTTTTCAACTAGGTCTAATTATTTATGCCTTTTATTTTAAGCTTATACTCATATGTGAGACTCTATTTTAATGTATGTTATTTTATTTGCCATGATCAGGTCTTTAGTCCTAATTAAGAATTGAAAAGTTGAAAATCTGCCTACACATAGTCTTCAATTTATTCTGCTGTGTCATACCCACTACACTAGTTTCTTCCTTTAATGTAACAAATAAAGAAATATGAACAAGGTTTGACCCATTTAAAATTTTTTTTTACTCCTTACTTCCCCTCTAGCCTTTTTGTTTTCTATAATAAAATTAGTTAGAATTACAAAATTAGGACACAAGTATAATAAGTAGGTGAACTCAAATTAGAACAAAACAAAACAACTGCCACTTAAACTAATATCAATAATAAGTATTCTGGTTATCCCTAACTGTCAAGGTAAATCATTTTGAATCATGGTTGATCTAAATTTAAAGCTTAAAATTACTGCATCAACTCATCAAAATATTCTACATAAACAGGGTCACCATAGGACTATATAGGCCTTACAATTCTCATGGCCTCAAAATAATTGCCAAGGTTGGTAGCATTTACTAAGTCTTCATTTTTGTGCATGCTAAAAGTCAATAGAATCTAATTGATAGATCTATCATCTTTACTTACTAGTGACTAGTCCATAATCTATCTTTAAACTTAAAATATGTCTATTTAGTGTTAGGGAGACTATCATGACTATGTGGATTAGATCTGTGCCAGGTATGTCACTAAGTAAGTTACAGTTAACAATAGTAATACTAGTTATAATAAGTTAACTAAAAAGATACAAACTTTTAGTTAAACTAACAAAATGATTAAGCCCAATGATGAATTAGAAAAAAGTTTAGTTAAAATCAAAGTTTAATTAGTTGCGAACTAAAAAGTTCAATTAAAAATTTTTCAATGTAGAGTAGTAGCAGTAGTTCAACTGCATATTCCTGTTTTCTTATCATGTGATATCAACAACTCAGATTATAAAGCACCATGTTTGTTAGTATTCTCTGTGAGCATGCAATTATATAATTAATTTTATTGGTAGATTTATATTATTAAGCTATTTGTCCTGGTTGAAAGTATAACCAAGAATTGTCCAAAGAGAAACATTCATCGTGTCAGATTATCCAAGTCACTGAAGATTTCAAAAAGAGCAACAGAACACTTCCATGTTGAATGAATGTTTGAGTGCAGCATCACGAATACTCACAAGTTGCAAACGAAGAATGGCTTATGAAACACTTGTTTCTTTTTTACTGTTCTTGATTAAACTTGATACTGACATTGCAATCAATAGCCTTTTAATAGAACTTTTTGCCCTATGTCACTGTGTGCAAATCATTGATACAATTTTTATTCTCATGTCTTCGAGTCTGAATATTAATAAACTTAGAGGTTAAATACAGTTTTCTAGAACATTTATTTTCAAGCAAAAAGATTCTTGTTCACAGATATCTGTGGGCCCAAATAATGTGAAAGTTTAGCATCCAAATTTTTTTTAGCATGGAAATACAGCTTCTGGCACACATAAAAATCCTGCAGAAGAACTGACTGGGACTTCTTTTTCAGGTATAATTTACTTGGAGGTGTGTCCTCTGGAGCTGGATCAGCTTCCGCACTAAATGGTGAACTGAGGGTATTGAAAACTGGTTCAAGTTCTTGACGTCTTAAAATTTGCTTTCAAATTTCACAATCAAGAAACCCAAATAATTCTAGTACTTTTCAACCATTTCACTAGAAATAGTTAAACCTTTAAGCAAAGGAAAATGACAAAAGATGTTTTCAATTGCCTGGAGAAACGGGAAAACTTTGTTGAAAAGATTTAACATGCACATACATTTCAAGTGAAAACAACCCATTAAATACTTCCAATGAAAAACATCAATGTCTTTCTTCCACTCTTCATTAGAAATATTATTAACAATGTCCATGTCCTTCAAGGAACATAATTTTTTCCCTCCAGTGGTTAAGCTCTGATAAGTTTGACCCCTGGGATAATTGGGTCAATGATAGTCAATGCCGGTTTGCACAAACATTCCCGTTTAGAGTTTAATGGTTGGGATTTTGTTTTTTAATTGATTAAAAAACTTTTTCTCAGCCAGAGCATGGGCTCCATCAGTTGTTCCACTTGCCATCTTGTTCCAACCCAACACTTTCAACACAGTTCTACATAGCACTGAATAAATACTAGCATGAGTTTGTGTCTTTGACTGAATATTTCAAAATGTTGCCGATAAGAATATGTATGTCTAATCTTCGTTTAGTTTAAACTTTTTAAGAATGACAAGTAGAGAATGTTTTGCTACCTTCTTCATTTTAAGTGATAAGAATCAGAGGTTTATTTAATTTATACAGATATTTAGAACTATTTATTTTTTTTATTTTTTTTTATAATCTGTGGGCACATTTGATGTCTGTAGGTGTCAGCGGGACGCATTTATAAAACACTCTGTTGGGCTGCATGTGGCCCATGGTTCGTAATTTGCCCACCCCTGATCTAGACTCTAGACCAGTGATACCCAACATACGGTAATTCAACCTTTGGACCAATTCCATATCCAAAACTTGTGTCACGGGCCACATAACCACATTGTAGTTAGCTAGCCAATGACTCATTTTTTTGTTTCCCTTTGGTAAACCTTTCCATCTATCCTAAAATCTCTAGAGACGTAGTTTAGCAATCTTTTTTTTGCGGTTCAAACCAATAACGTAGTCATATTGTTTTATAATAACATTTATATTATTTCATATGATGTTCTTTTTTTTAAACAGCTACACTTTCTTTAAAAATCAAAATGTTGTCTTATTATTTTGTTCCACAAAAAGTAAAGATCCATTAACTTTTACTGGTATATTCTAAATACAGTCTACTTGTGGTTTCTTCGTCTCAGCTATTTTTATAAACGTAGAAATCAGAGAAAAAAATAGGCCTCTAACTAGGTAAGATACATTTTTCAACCTTTTTTTAATTTTTGGATTGGTGGGGGATTTTCTACTCTTTGTCAAGTTTGTGCAGACGTTTTGGCAGGCTAGATGGAACCACCTCCCGGGTCGGATCTGGCATAACTACGCTAGACTATTATTTCTAGATCTAGACTCTAGAGTAATCTAGAATCTATTTTACACTAGACTATCTCTAAATGATCTAGTAAATCTATTGCCGACTATCTAGTATCTGTATTTTCATAATTTTGTAGTGACTCTTATTACCGGTACTCTATATTTTAAATAGTCACTATAAAAGACTGTGTGTCACTAGATTTTTAGATCTAAATCTAGCAATCTAGATATATATCTAGCTAGACTAGATTACTAGATCTAATCTAAATCTAATCTAGAGTCAGTCTAGGCTCTACTCTACTCTACTACTACTAGACTACTCTAGACATAGACAGTGACTGAGTGAGTGAGACAGTGTAAGTTATCACTAAGCAAGACTGTAGACAATAAAACATTAATCATTATCATTTACTCATTAATGAATTAATGACTAAGCAGTGCCAGAGGTATTAGAATAGATCTAGTATCATCTAGAACTAGATTACACAGACAAACAGCAGGGTACTGACAGTAGACTCAGTAGAGTAAGAGACGTAGACTTAGACCAGTCACTAGACTAGAGAGAAGAATTAGACTAGAGAGAGTTACTGAGTAGTCTCAGACTCAGTTAGTCAGTACTCCCCCCACACAGTGACAGTAGTCTCAGGAGAGTGGGTAGACTAAGACTTAGACGACTTGGTTACAACTTAGACTTAGATCTAGTAAACTTAGACTTACTCACTTAGAATCTAGAGTAGTTTATGCTATTCGGACACCTATAGGCCCAAATTTGAAAGTTTGACTTTGACAGCGCATTATTTTACAATGGTTTGACATAGAAAAGAAAATGACGTACCGGTATCAAAATCTTCTTTAGTTAAAGGAGAATAAGGATGACTACCTATATTTGTTCCACAAACCTATATTTGTTATTATATTTAAGGTCAAAGAGGCCGTGTGTTTTCATTTAATTCGGACACATTTGACCCACATTATTTGATTCCGGACACCATAATTTATTTCGGACAGTCTCTATATTTAGGCATCAATAAACTCAGATTTTAATTCTATATTAACATTAACTAAATTTTAAGATCCCCAGGCATAGCCCCTCACATGAGATCATTACGATGTTTTCAAACTATGCATAAATACGAACACAAAAAATAAAAATATGAACACACTTATTCTACCAAAATTAGGTCACTGGAATAGTGATTTCTGCACCGACTTTTAGGCTTATTTTATGTTTGTTTATTTTATGTGTGTGTTAAATGTTTGGGGTTTGCTGATTAGATGTGTGTTGAATGTTTGTGTTTTTTTTGTTTATTAATTTAATAAATTTCTAATACAGATGATCTTTTGTAGTATATTAGGCCCCTACAGGTTACGATAGCCATTCTTGCCTAACTGAATCCTCTATATTCTCTCTCTATAAATCTAGATCTATCTAGTAGGTCTAGATCTAAGCATTTAACTTCATTCAATGTACCAAGCTCACTCCAAACATTTGCCCATTTATTCTCTATTAAAAATAATAACAACAAACTAACAAATATAATATAAGATCATTTTTATTGATGTCCAAAAGTGGCTGTCCGAAATAAATTTTGGTAAGCAAATCGTAATTTAATTCGGACACCATATTAATTTTTTTTTGGTATGGAATTAGAAAACTTGGCTTATGAATCAAATAAATTAGCTCCAAAAACAGAATAAATATTGCCGGGCTCATTAGTATAGACTTAGCCAATCAAAAAATATAGTCTTAACTCTAGGAAGAGGTAAAGTCATCCGGGTAACGTAGGAAAAAACAACAACCTGAATAACAAATTTGTAATTCGTTTTTCTTACATAAAAAGACAGCTAAATGGAAGGAAATTGGGTTAGAATCATTGGAAAATGGACTAGCACATTATACAGCGCGCTAGTTTTATAATAAATATTAAAATAATTATTTAATGACCACAAAAAACAACGAATGTCCGAATTCATGTAATGTCCGAAATAAATAAACTACTATAGATCTAGATCTAATCATCTAGTAAATTCTATAAAATATATATAGATCTAGATCTACATCTAGATCTAGTAAGTCTTAGTCGACTTAGTTATACTAGATTCTAATTCTAGATCAGTAGATCTAGTCAAGTTAAGTCTAAGTACTTACACTGAGCGGGTGGCATGCAAATATATTTTCTGAAAAATGGATGAGTTTTGGCCCTTCTTTTAATAGCATTTGCAATAGGTTTACTAATTTGCCTAATCGCAAGATATCCTAGTTTTATTAATGGAAAAGGTGCCATTTCATTCTTAAGGCTAAGGTCACATTAAATTTCGTTTCACCATCTCAGGTTGAGTGATTCGTGTGATTCACTTTGTGTTTACTTGGAAAAAACCGTAAGCCAAAAATAGAATGGGCACAGTAAAAATTGAAACTTCGCGAACAGAACGTAGAATCTGGGATTTCTATTTTTTTTTTTTTTTAATCCTAAGAAAAGTGTCTTTTTCGACACTAGGGGCTATATTATCTTTTTCCACATCTCGTTTGTCCCAGGACAGAAGAATAAAAAGTAAAGTAGCTATAAAACATAAAACACTGAACCATAATTTACAAATGAATAAGAAATTAAGACAAAAAGATAGAGGCATATACGCTAGAACACTCTTATTCCTTGGCGCCATTAGGGAATGGATTAACATGCATGAATAGATTGGCACATGAAATGCGTAGGACGTAATTATCTTCTTTTTTGAAGTAACGTCCGAGTCCGTCTGTAATATGCCTTTATAAAATAAGTTCTAATTTATGACCCAATAACCAGAACTATATCATTAAGTTAAGAATTTATATAATTCTGTAACAAAAACGATTGCATCTTCCTTGTAAAGACACAAAACACGGAGTTAGACTTACATTAACATTTACATCTAATTTTCTAGCTCAGCCTGTAGGTCAAAAGCATATTAAAAAGGGTTTCTTTGACTCAGGGGCGCCTTAAAAATCTTAAATTCAATAGCCTCATCGGCGGGGATTCAAACCCGAGACTCCTCGTTTTGGAAGCACTCAGCCACAGCGTCCCCTTTTTTTAAACGTCGGTAATGTCTAACTATAGGCTAATGCAAATTCAATATAATTTTTGCTTTTTTTTTTTTCGATCTCTCCCCTTTATATCCAAATATGCCAGGGAAAGGGGTGGAAGTGGAAGCAGATTTATACCACAGACCAACAGCCTATATATTATAGAAGTCTAGATCTAGTTCCATGTTCTAACACTATTCCGAGAGTTAGATCTACTAGAAAAAGTCTAGATCTAGTCTATATAGACATCTAGATACATAGACATATTTATTTATGTCTATGTATAGATCATAGTTTTAATTTTTAGATCACCTTGCTAATAATAGACCTACAATGAAAAAGTAGGATTAAAAAACATTAGACTAGTGGACTAGATATAGAATCTAAATCAAACTTTCATCTGGACTGGTAACATAGAGAATAGAGGACTAGATCTAGAATCTAGATTACTTTAGATCTAGGCTTGTAGAATGATAAGGCCATGACTAAAACATTTCCTAAACTAGATTAACTCAGGTTCTTTATTCAATCATCCAAATTCAATCATCCATGTCCGATCATGTCGATGTGAGATAAATAACCTTAGCCGTACTAAGTCTAAGTCCTAAAACTACACTCTACACTTACACTGACTTAAAAAGTCTTAAACTTAAAGTTACACAAACTTTAAACTTATAGTCACAGTTCTGAGTTCACAGTCACAGTGATCACATGTCAGTGCTACACTAGTGACTAGGGCTAGGGCCCACTAGCCTCACTAGGGGGGGTGACTAGGCCAGTGACTGAGTGAGTGGCAACACAAGGACTCTGAAGGCCTGAACCAGGTGTGAATTATAGTATTAATAGATTAATATTAAATTATTAAAGTCTAGAGGTTTTAATAACACTCTTACTCTAAGTCTAACTCTAGGACACTCTAGGGCTAGGCAGTCTAGGTTAAGGTCAAGAGTGAGAGTCTAGAGGGAGTAAATATAGATTAGATTCTAGAGTAAAGATCGTACCGTTTTCACTTGAATTTTTTTTCTCTGAAATGGTTACTTAGGAAAAAAGTGAAAGTATCAGAATACTCCTCAGCTATTAGCTTATAATTATATATTTGCTGTGTGATAGTCCTATGTTAATTAAAAAAAATAAATTGAAGTTTACTTGTGGTGGGTTCTGCACACCTCTCTGACAATTTAAATTAAAAACTCACGAACATTGTGAAAACTTCACGGACACAGTATATAAAAGTCATATAAAAATCATTATAATCTTACAATTCTTTCCTTTTAGCCTTTTTCTTTTACAAAAGATTAAGACAATTAATTCTTTGTCACTTTTTCCACACTCACTCTAATGCTAGCCTTTCTATGTTTATTATTGATGTCACAAGTTGCACCCTCTCCCTTCCCCAACTAGTCTAAATCTTCATGTTAAAATGATTTTTTGTAGACCTCCTCCCTCTAATTACATTAATATCCATGTTACATATCTGATATTTTTTCCCTAGCTGCAAAACAATGACTATGGTCTAGCCTATTTTGACATGGGGGAGAAAGTTTTGTTTGGAGCAGTTCCACATTTTGAGATCATTTTTTCAGTCCTGTCTCCCCACCCCCCTACATTATAATGGTTCTGCAAATTTTTTCCTAGCTTCACAGTGATGTCTATGGGCTAGCCTATTTAATCATGGAGATGTCAGCTCCACATTAAAATGATTACAGCAGACCAGCCTATCATTATGCAAAATGCGTATTCATTACGCAGAATCTCCCAAAAATGGCCGTCCTCATACTCATGTATTTGAACTCAAAGTATTGACATGTATATCTATTTCGTGATTTTTTCTCTTCAATTTCATAAATTATTTAATTAAGGATAAACTGAATAAGAAAATGATTTAATAATGATATTAAAATCATAATTAATGATAGACTATTTAGTTATTAATAGACTTTTAAATAGAGTCTAGACCTAGACTATTAATAGTACTGTTGATATGTTGATGTTTCTATTCTGTATTCATGATGAAATCTTGTTAATTGGTCATATTTAACTGAGATCCTTGTGCAAACAGGTCTTTCCAGCATCTTTGCAATCCTCAGACAATGACGCCTGCACTGGCTTGGGCATGTCCACCGGATGGAGGACAATCACATCTTGAAAAATCATTCTTTATTGGCAACTCACCTCCATTACTTGAATGTAATCAAACGAGACCTCTAAGCAGTGAATATTGATACTGACTATTGGGAAGACATAGCCTTAGACAGCATTATGTGGAGAGAGATGGTGACCCAGAAAGCTATGGACACTGAAAAAATATGGGCCTCAGTTCTGGAAGAAAAGCGTGCCAAATGAAAATGACTGGCTCCTCTACCACCAAAGCGAAAGCTATCTTAACCTGTCATATATGTGGATGGGAGTGTCTCTTCAAAATAGGGCTTCGTGAGAAGAAAAATATAATGAAATAATAATCCTGAG
The DNA here is from genome assembly GCF_947242115.1 of Biomphalaria glabrata. Taxonomy (NCBI): domain Eukaryota; kingdom Metazoa; phylum Mollusca; class Gastropoda; family Planorbidae; genus Biomphalaria; species Biomphalaria glabrata. The sequence goes on along the minus strand of NC_074713.1, from coordinate 16,870,878 downwards.
ATATAATTAATTGGGAACAATATTCATCTGAATGCTCATAAAATCAAATCACTCTCAATACTTCAATCATTAATAATATTAATAATAATAAATCCTTTAACATATCCATGTGTCAACACAAGTTATTCTTGAAAAAAAAAAATCATAATGTTGAGCAGTCCACTCAAAGCCAGAGGTCATCAATGGAGACAGCAACAATACTAAGACTATAATAAATAAGAATATCCTGTTTATTATATTGTAATCAACAATTTAGCATTACAGTTATCTATTAATTCAATTAACAAATTCTATTCTATGTGATATGTAGTATATGTAAAGTTAAGTAAAGTTCCCCTTTCAGACCTTGTGGTCTATAGGGCAGATGATGTAAAGGTCACCTGATTCTGTGGCCTACGGTCAACGTGGGTGTCATGTGGCCAGCACAATGATCAACCGCCTTTACTTTTCCACAACTAATGTCAGGTACCCATTAGAGCTGGTCGGACTCAAGGACGCCAGAAAATCCCCAAATAAAAATCCCAGTCTTCACCAGGATTCGAACTCGGGACCTTCAGTGCGGAAGCCAAGTGCTTTAGCGCTCAGCCACCTCGCCCTCATGTAGTATATGTAGTATTAGTCTATTAGTTGACTGTTGGGATCATATTAAGATAAAGATAATATTGATATATTTAGTATCATGATTAAAAACATATGCTGTATTAATTTGACTCAGGTAGCTTCACTGTTTAGATTGACATTCCAAGATTTCTAAAAGTTGATATTGATTATTCAAGACTAATACTTAGGTCTAGATTAAATCGGTCTATATTAGTTAAGACTAGGGATGGCTGCCTGGTCGTGTGGTTTGCGCACTGGACTGTCGTTCAGATTTATCGATGGTCCAGGGTTCAAACCCTGCCCACTCCCATCCCCCGTAGTCCTGCGGGAGGTTTGGACAAGGAAGTAATTATCTTCAACTCTGAAGGAACATTCGAAACATGTAAAACAACAAACAAATACTAATTGTTAATTTTAATTTTTTGTTTTACAATTTATATAACTTTAATGAATGATTTAAAAGATACATATTCATTTCTTGCTAAAAATGTTCATATCATTTGCTTAAGTTTCATTATTGAAGACATTTTATAATAATAATTCATAAATCAAATTCAAAACAAAAATAATAATAATAAAAAATAAAAATAATAAAATGTTTTAAGAAATCATATAGCTAGTTTAATTGAATTATCATGAATTATCTAATTGTCAATAATGCGTTCCTTTTTTTTTTTTAAACTCTTTGGTTTAGTTTACTTTTGTATAGTTGAAACATTTCATTGTTCAGTCTGTGCAGCATTTGTATTAATTAATTGAATTTTACCATAAGTGTTGATCCATTTTTTTTAGGTGATAGTTGAAACATTCAAAACTTGAATCAGTTTTATCTGTGGCAAGCACATTGACAGGCAGCATGTCAAGTACACCCAGTCCAGTTTTATTCAAGCAGTTGTCTCAAAGTGCAAAGGGCCCTGACCTTGTTAAAGTTCTAGTCATTTACACCGGAGGTACTATTGGAATGGTCAATCAGCAAGGTGGTAAGTGAGAGGGCTACAGTTTATTCTTTATGTTGTTTTTTTTCATGCTGGTAGAAGCTCAGTACTTTTAAGCGAAGTTATTTTTAAGAGCAAAAGATACATGAGTCAGTTGTATATGTACGAGACGTTGCCATCTGTTTTTATGCCTGATGGTTAGCAAGGGTGTCATGTGGACAACACAACAACCAACTGCCTTTACTTTCCTAACATATGTAAGGTACCCATTAGAGTTTAGATGACTCAGGGACATTCTAAAAATCCAGAAGTTCAAAATCCCAGCCTTCATTTGAAACTCAAAACCCCTTGATTCAAAAGCCGTGTGCTTCACCACTCTGCCACCACACCCCATTAGGGCAGTTGCATCTATTTAATGTGTGGCCAGAGATCAACAAGGTTTGTCATGTAGCTAGCAGTATGACATAAGCACCGTTACTCTTTCCTGGCAAATGCCATGTTTCTTCTTGACATAAAAACTTTTACTTTTTCCCAGTAAATGTTATGTTTCTTCATGACATAATAACCTTTACTTTTGCTCAGTAAATGTTATGTTTTTTTCATGACATAATAACCTTTATTTTTGCCAAGTAAATGTCCTGTTTCTACATAAGAACCTTTACTTTTGCCCAGTAAATGTCATACATGTTTCTTCATGACATAAGAATCTTTTTTTTGCCCAGTAAATGTCATGTTTCTTCATAATCTCAAAAACTGGTCACCCCCACCTTCGTTACATGGATGTAATAAAACGGGACCTCAATTGATACTTACCACTTGGAAGACATAGCACCAGACTGCACCAGATGGAGAGACAGTGAGCAAGAAAGCTTTGGACAGCCAAAAAACATGGGCCTCAGCTCTGGAAGAGCATGCCATGTGAAAAATGGCCATCTCCTCAACCACCAAAGCAAATGCCACTTTAACCTGCAATATTTGTGTACGTGAGTGTCTCTCCAAAATAGGGCTCGACAGCCACATGAAAAAGTATTCAAGATGAACCATAGTCGTTCTACGACTGAAGGAGGCCAACTTCCAGCAACAACAACTTCTTCATGATATAATAACCTTTGTTTTGCCCAGTAAATGTCATGTTTTTACATAAGAACCTTTACTTTTGCCAAGTAAATGTCATACATGTTTCTACATGACATAAGAACCTTTACTTTTGCCCAGTAAATGTTTATTAAAGCCCAGAGGACTCTGGTGGGATGGTACATAATTTCCACTATGAATGTAAACTTATGAATATTGGTTTATCAGCCAAGAACTCACCATCACCACTTAATTATCACATTTATAGGTCTTTAGGGCTGTAGTTTATTAGCATGTTTGTTTTTAAGACATTAATAACTTCATTTATGCTTGTAACATGTGCTTATAATTTCCCTCAAGGTATTTGAGCCAGTTATGTATAAACCTATCCAGAGCACAAAGTTAAGCTTTTTTTGTTTAATACTAAAAGACATTTTATTTTATGTTTTAATTTCCTTCTTTTAATGCAATTTTTTTTTTCTTCTCATTCTATTTTTGTAAAATTTTCTCAAAGCTTATTGGCTGGATATAGCCCATTCAATGCTAATTTGCCATAACCAATTGACTTATTGACAGTTATCCAATCATCAAGAAAATATCGATATTGACTTAACTTCTGGTTTTTAGATGTATAAATGCTAACAAAAATTGTAATGAAGATTTTTTCCAGGGTTTTTATATCTTGAAGCAGATTTTAACTTTTTATGAAATAGTTTTATAATGCTCTAAACCAAGTCATATTTTTGTTTTTTTAACAGCTTATGAACCAAAAGCTAATTGCATGATAGAAAAGCTGCGCACATTGCCCATCTTTCACAGTCCTGAAGCTGCATCCATTTTAACCCCTGAGCAGTCAGAGTTCTTTTTAGTATTACAGTAAGAGTTTTTCAGTTAGTTGTGACTTTTAACATTAGGGAAATAATGTTGTTCATAAATTTAACATTAGGGAAATAATGTTGTTCATAAATGCAAATTAAATTATGTATTTTGGAAAGAGGTAAAATTGAAAGGCTCTTTGTCAGTTGGTAATGAATCAATTAATCAAACAAGTGAAGTTTGAAGCTGTAGTGCTTAACAAAAAACAAAAAAGACAACAAAATAGCAGCACTAGAATATGATAGTCATTGAGATGGGGAAGAAACTTGGGGGAACATTGATGGGCTATAATGTGGTCTTGAATTAGGGACATACTACTTGCTAACATTGCCTAGCAACATCTGATTTGACCATCTAATTTAAAAAAAAAAAAAGAAACTTTCAAGTCAGTAGAATTATCTGGACCTGTATGGTCACACAGGCACAGGTTTTTACAGGACCTGCTTTAAAGCACACCCTCATTCCTCCAGACATGCTTTTATAGAAAGTTACAAGGATTTCAAGGTCTCTCCCAAAGACAAGCAAAGACTCTGTTTAATTTGTATCTGTCTCTCTAATAGTACAAGTTGATAGAGACACTTTTTTACATGCAGATTCACCTTCTTCTCTCAAGCACTTTAGCATTCTTATGCTACTATTGTATGTTACATTTCATAATTATTCATCAGTTCCAGTACCAAAATTTCACTTATGGTTGACTACCTTGCGACATGTTTATTTGATGTGAGTTTTCTTTGTATTACAGATCCACTGGTAAAGGAGATAAATATTTAATATATCATGTTATAGAGTTTGATCCATTGCTGGATTCATCTAACATGTCTTTCTCTGAGTGGATTAAAATTGCTGATTGTATAAAGGTATAATAGCTAAAATAAATTGGGAATTTTTAAAGTGTACAAATGTTTTTTTTTAATAGTTGTAAGATGTTTATTACCTTTATTTCTAACAGATATCAGTTTTTAATTAGTTTTTTTTTTTTATATTGATATGTGTCGTGTAAATATCTGTTGAAACAATATTTTCAGGAGAACTACCAGGACTATGATGGTTTTGTTATTCTTCATGGCACTGACACTATGGCATACACAGCTTCAGCATTGTCATTTATGTGTGAAAATCTTGGCAAACCAATCATTCTAACTGGTTCTCAGGTAAAGAAATATCTACATCTAATGGTTGCTAATCAGCAGAAGTAATCACTCTTCTGTGTTCTTTGTTAACCCATGAATTTATCTTATACTGTAAAAAGGTTTATCTATGTAAAGAACTTTTTCTTTATTATAGTAACTAAAGTTAAAATTCTACAATGTTTTTTCTTTAAATATTTGCTTTGGAACTGTATGCAGTGGTTTAAATAATAAATAGCTTTTAAAAGCTCTTATTTAGCATAGATAAATTATTGATTGATCAGACCACACCAGGAATGGATTATTTTGGTCCTCAAAACCTGCTGGTCTGATGAAACATGTATTACATAGATCTGAATAGTATCAGTTGTATGCAACTAACAGAGAATTAAAATAGAGTGAAGGATCTGTGTAACTGAAAAGAAATTAACCCAGACATCTTTCCTTACAAGACTTGAGGTACCGGTAGAAAGTTTTTAAAAAAAATTTTTATTTCACATAACTGAAAATATGTTGTTGTTTTTTTTTAACTTCAAGATTCCAATTTTTGAAACAAGAAGTGATGGTCGAGATAATTTCCTTTCATCTCTCATTATAGCAGGCAATTACTCCATACCAGAGGTGTGTTTGAACATTTTTAGCCCTTTATAATAACTATAATAAACTATTTTTGTTCCCATTATTTATCATTGAAATTTTATAGATATGTGTAAATAAATATTTGTTTTCTGCATTCTCCCAATTGAACTTTTCAAATATCTTGCAGGTCATGATATGTTTTAATGAAAAAGTTTTTCGAGGAAATCGCTGTATCAAGTCAGATTCACAGAGTTTCTCAGCATTTGCATCACCTAATATGCCACCACTGGTTACCTTAGAAATTGATATTAAAGGTATGAGAGATATTGTTTTATTTTACAAGAAGACTTTGTTAAGTGTTTTTCATTTATTGTTTTCTTGTTGTTTTTTTAATTGTATTTTGTGCTTTCCATACTGATTTTTGATTAATGTTACATATTGTCTTAAATAATATTTTAGGATGTAATAATTAAACAGGCTATATTTGCTTTGGAACTGTATACAGTGATTTAAATAATAAATAGCTTTAAAAGCTTATATTGAGCATAGATAAATGGATAATATTATTGATTAATCTTTAGACCACACCTGGAATTGATTATTTTGGTCCTAAAAACCTTATATTCTGATGAAACAAACTTGTATTACATAACAAGACAGATATATATATATATATATATATATAATCTTTTATTGAAATTTCATTATGACACTTGTCGTGCATACTCACACCCAACAAACATGTTAATTTAGTAAGAACTACAAATGCTAGTTGTAATTAACAAGCTATTAATTAACAAGTTTTAAAAGAAATTACCCTAACTTTTAGTAAAAGGCCATACAACCTGCCTGCTGTATTTACACAGTTAATTTATGTAGTCAAGTTTTAAAAACAAAAATTTCTCCATCATTCAGATATTTTGTTTTTATAACATTTTCAGATGATTCAGCAAAAGGTTTTTAATATTTAATTTAGCTCTTTATTTCATTGGATAATCACAGTGTAACTAAGAACATGTCAATAAATTAACAAAATAATTCCAGTTTCATCATTGGATAATCACAGTGTAACTAAGAACATGTCAATAAATTAACAAAATAATTCCAGATCAAATATCTTGTTACTTACACTTAAAACATTAACAACAGCCACAAAAAATTTGTTAAACTTATTACATTCACATCATGATTTTGTTCTTTCCTAAGCTAGAAATGTTCAAACTTCACCTGAGATTGTAAGGTCAGATGTCAGAACAATATTCTAGATTTCTTCATACTTCTTTATATTTAAATTTCTTAAAATACTTACAGATTTTTTTTTCTGATTAAAAATGTGTAAAGCTTTTAAAAAAGACTTTCTATCAAATTTCAGTAATCTATTATTGTATAGAAAAATATATTCTTCTCTCCTCTGCAGTTGTGCTAACTGATAATAAAATGTATATACATTCATTAATGCAAAATTTATTGGAAGCCTAACTAATAATTTCCTTATCATAGTCCAAGTAAAAAACAATACAGTCAGACCCATCCTTGTTGTTATCATTATGAGATTGCAATAAAAATCTTTGATAATATGTTATTATTAGTCAAATTACTTTATATTCTATTAGCCCTGGGCTAAACCCAGATTGCAATAAAAATCTTTGATAATATGTTATTATTAGTCAAATTACTTTATATTCTATTAGCCCTGGGCTAAACCGCTCATTAGCTAAAGGTTATAAAAAAAAATTAATTTGCTAATTCTTTGGACATGCTTAAATGGGAACTAAGGGACAGTCTTGTTTACGTCTTTAAAAATTTACAATTACAAAAAAGTGTTATAAATTTAGAATGTTTGTCTTTATGTTTTCCTATAATTCCATTAGCCTTCTACATCTTATTTCCTTAAGCCTTCAACATGTTTCTACTGTTTCATGAAATCTGTGTATAAATAAATTATTTATCAATATTATAACTAACTATTCAAACTATCATTTTTTAGATTTCCTTTTGAAACTTTTTGGCAAAAAATATTGTTATTTTTTTCTGTTTCTTAACTAAAATTATATATTTCTAGCAGCATTTCTCAAACTGTGTGGCCATACCTTATATCTTTTTTTTTTCTAAGGACAAAATCTTTTGTATTGTCGTTTTAGTTATTAATGCATATTTGAGAATTAATCTAGTAAAATAACATAATAACCAATGAATTGAAAATACTTAAATTTAGTGACATCATTTACCTCATTTCATCTCCTAGCTAATACCATTCAGGGTTGCAAGGAATATCTGCAATAAGATTGATTCAAAATATTCTTTTGAAGAATACATTTCAATATATTGTTTTGCTAATATGATTATAGAGTCTAGCATCTTTCTTATGTCCCAAGTGATGTTCCATCATTCTTATGACACATTTGTGTAAATCAAACAGATCTAATAATGACCCGACCCATGACATATATGCTCTATGGCCTCCAATGTCTCTCACACTTCGGTATATGGGCCCATTCCACCCTTCTTAATGGAACCTTGACTTGCACTCTTCTTACTGTGAGAATTAGTGCATTGTTTACACCAGAAGCATTAATTTCTGGAGCAGGATAAGGTGCTGGGACTCTACCCTAAGCCCTAAATGGGAAGTTTACAGCACTCCCCCAGAAACCTTTACTGGCTAAGGGAAGTGTGAAAATTTTTTTTTTATCTTTGCTAGGAAGTTTACTGGTAAAAGTTTTAGAAACACTAATAGAAAGAGATTTTTGTTCTTTAATTAAATGAACATGCTTGCTGCTTTATATATACCATAAATCTAAAACTTTTGGTAACCTTGTAATTAGGGCAAAAGGCCTGTATTCAAACAATTTTCAAAAGATTAAGGATATCTAGCAATTAAACCTAGACAGTGTTATATGCTTAATTTTCCCTTATTAATTTAAGTCTGTACATTTGTAAAAATTTAGGTTTTTTTGTTGTTTTTTTCAGATATTTTTCAAATAATTTTTGTCATCTCAGTGCTTTTTAACAATTTTTGTATTTGTAGTTGATTATGCCTCAGTCTTTCGACCTGGGACTACAGAAAAGTTTTCAGTGTCACGAAACATGTGCCCCAATGTTGGACTTTTACGTTTATTTCCTGGAATAACCTTTCAAACGGTAAGAAACATACATTTAGATTTGGCATGCTCAGAACTTCAATCTATGACTTAACCTCATCACATTAGGAAAATATTGTAATTAATCCTTTTACACACTTTTATTTCACTTCACTTGTCAGTCCATTTGGTCTGCCCAGTCTTGTTTCATTTTTTTTTAAATGTCTAAAAAAAATTATATTTAAACCCTCATCAACCAATGCCACTTGACCAAGCCTTTATTATTTTGAAATATGAAAGAATTTTTTAAAAAATGTATAGTCCATGAAACTATTTGCTTTCGTATTTCAGAATTTTCTAATTCGGCTAATACTAAACTGAAGCAAAAGAAAATGTTTTATAAAACAATTTGTTGAGGATACACATTTTTAGTTATTTTATATAATTTCTGCAATTTATTTTCCCCACTTTTTAGTGCACTGAAATATATGTTTTCAATCCTTTTTATTTTTTTTTTTTATCAAATTTTATTTTTGGAGACTGGAGGGCAGTTATATGTGGATTCTGGTATCAAAAAGAAAAGAAGCAAAAAAAATAACTAAAATTTTTAATTTTTTTTTTTAAATAATTTTTAATGTTTATAACAAGCTGCCATAATTTAAACATTCTGAGACAGCCATAATACCAGTCATGAACTCAACAGGTGCGTGCATTTTTGCAACCACCAGTTCAAGGGGTAGTGCTCCAAACCTATGGAGCAGGAAATGCTCCCAATAATCGACCTGACCTACTTCACCTGTTCAAAGAGGCCTGCAGTTGGGGAGTGCTCATTCTAAACATTACGCAGTGCAGCAAGGGCAATGTTAGTGCAGCTTACGCTACAGGCAAGGTAGTTTTTGTTTTTGTTTTGTTGTTGATACAGCTTAGTGAGAGTAGAAAGAGTTTAAGCTCAGCACTTTCTACATTTACTTTGCTAGTCAGGAAATAAATAGAAACAATTTTGATATTTCCTATCAGCAATCATCAATGTAGGACTTTCACACTCATGCTTGAGACTAATTGTGGAATTGTATTTGGGGAGAGTATAAAGGAATTTTATTGTAGTAACGTCACAATGATCAGGGAAAGAACTAGTACAAATTAATTTCAAGAAAGGGAAAAAAAATGCCAAAGCAAAGTAAAATGACTATTTGTTTTTAGTATACAGTTATAGTAAGTTGTCTATTTACATTTTCATGAATGTATCATTTTGGTACAATTGTTCTTTCTAGTCAGTAACTTACAAACAAACAAAAACAAAAAAGGTCATGTTCCTTTATACAAAAACTATGGTAAAGTTATCAGCAGCACCAAAATATTGTTAATGCTAAGGATGTAATTCAATTATTCTCTCACAGAGAATTTTCATTGAGACAAATGCTAAATAATGAACATTGGTGTAGGTGTGTCTGTTTAAAATTAACAACAGAAAGATTTTCATTAATTCCCCTTGATAAAAAAAAAAGTTTAATATTTATATGCTACTTAAACTGGCATCAAAAAATATTGAAGCCAGATTTTATTTATTAAATAAAATTTTAAACAAACTATAGTTTTTCTGGCATTGTTAGTGAGTTAAATGTGTGGGTCATACAAGAAGTTTATTATTTATACAATTTGTTTCAATATATTCTATCAAGGCTTTACGTGAAATTGGTATCATCATGGGAGCAGATATGACCCCAGAAGCAGCCCTGATGAAGCTGAGCTATGTACTTGGCAAAGATAATTGGACACTCGAACATAAGCGTACAGTATGACTGACATTAATTGAACATATTTATACAGTATAACTAATAAAGACTTGAATGCTAGAACATTTGTGTTCAGCATGGTTAACATCAATAAGCATCTGGTATGATAGATTATTACATCTTAAATGATCCTACAGTATGATTGACAAAATAAGACCTAGAAAATAAGCATGGTATAATTTAAGATGAAATTGTTAAGTGTACATGTTTATGGTAGATAAGTATTATATCATATGCTACTATGGCATCCTTCAGTTGCAAAGCAACTATGTATTATCTCATAGAAATGAAATGAATGCCTAGGCATTAGTTATGGTTGGAACACAGCAGTTCCCTCTGTTCTACCCTCCCCTTTCATGCAGGTGATGTACCCAAGGGAACGGCAAGTGCCAATACAGCAGTGTCAGATTGTATCACTGTGTGTTGCAAACTGCCTGCTCTTGATTTTTCCTCAGGGTTGACTCCCTAAGCCTTCCCATGTTAAAGTATAGCTGCAAGGCAACAGAGGTTTGAGTTCAGTGAGTAGCCAACCAATGCTAATGAGCCTTTCCATCTCAAAGCTTACTCCCTGTTTGTGAAAACAGTTCTATGAGACCCAATATCTGAGCCACACGTGAAAGCCAGGATTTGGACTGGTTGCCAGAGGCTATTTTATATGCACGCTATTGGTTGGATTTTGTAGATAATGGAGTTCTTATATCCATTACCACTTCCATAAAAACCATTATTTTATCTTTATCCCATGATCTTAATTTATGCATGAAAAGCAATTTAAAATAATAAGAAACAATATTATTTAAAAATTTTCTTAATTATAGAAAAAAACTAGGTAATGAAACTAATTTAGTTTAAAAAAAACATTGAACCAACACTAGATTGCAACACTAAATTTTTTCTTTCATTTCTTTCTCCCATGCCTCCAGATGCTTGCACGTAACCTCAGAGGTGAAATGACTGCAATGGTTTCTCAAGAAATGTCTATATCAGACTTTGAATTGATTGAAAGTGTTGCCCGTTACATGAGCTTGAGTACCAGTGAGGTTGGTTGTTATCTAAATTCAGTTTGTTTATCTAAGACATGAGTTTGTTTAAGATTTTTGTCTGTCTGTCTAAGACATTAGGTCTGTTTGTCTCCCTGTAAGCACCTTATTTTTAAGACATATTTAGAGAATTCAACTTGGTTTCCAGGAAGTAATGAAAGTAAGAGAAGCTATTTATCCTTGCTTGATGTGTGCTGCAGCCAAAGTCTGTGATATTCCAGCTTTAGAGAAGTTACGCAAATCTGTAAGACATTGTTTTTAGTGGCTGAATTTGTTTTTTATTTTAACTGCACTATCAATGTCTCAGTTTTCTAGTCACATAATCAATAAAATATTTTAAGTGATTTGTTTTCTTTTGAATTGTTTAAATTGGAAAAAAAAATAGCTCTTGTTATATATGCTATTGTTGTTTTTTTTTATTGAGTAAAGTAAAATTTTAATAGATCATGGTCTGCTTTCTTTTGGTCTGATTTAAATACAAGTCAAACTAATTTTATTATTATAGCACTCATTACTATTTATTAGTGTAATGATTATTAGTTATAATTATTATTACTTTTGTTATTTAATCATTAAAGGGAGGAAACTTGTCAGCTCAGAATCAGGATGGCCGGACAGCATTGCACATAGCTTGTCGCCAAGGTCACATTAATGTTGTGCATTACTTGCTTAACCAAGGTGTCAGCGTCCACATCAAAGACTACAGAAAGGAGACACCACTAATTGATGCTGTAGAAGGGGCCCACTTAGAGATTATTAGGCTGTTGGTGCAAACTGGGGCCACTATGCCCTTGGCCAGCACTGTTGTAGCTGTCAGAATGTGCAGGTATTTTCTCAACCAATTGTAGGCAAGACATAAATATAATTCAATAAAACTGATTTTTTCATATATTTTAAACAAAAAGGCAATAACCCTTTCAGTTCCATACTGAAAAATAATGGTATCCTATCATTTTATTATCTAATCATGGGAGGAGATCATGTTTATCTTGTATTAGGAACTCAAACTCAAAGACTCATAATGTTTTAGTGTTCCTTACTGAGAATAGGTGATGTCTTTCTTTTTAGTAGTTTCTAAATAGGACTATTTATTGTGAAGTTTCAAAGATTTCATTTTGAAATTCATGACTCTTCTAAAATTGTTTTCGCAAACATTTTAAATAGAGTACCTAATGTGATGCATAAAACTTTGCCCTATTTAGTTCTGTGTGATCAATATTTACTGATAATATCAAATTTAAACTTGAGTTTGATTAGGTAAAGCGAAATTTAAACCTGAGTTAAACCTGTATCCAATGAACCTGAACCCTAAATCAAGTCTTCTTTTACCATAGAGCAAAGGTTGTATAATATGTGATATGAAATTAACTCAACAAATTATAAAATCATTTTGTTATGTGTGTGCTACATCTTTCCAGTGCTGCTTCTGACAACGATGTTAAACTTATAGAAGCTTGGATCACTGCTGGAGCAAGTCCAGATTGGCATGATTATGATGATAGAACACCTTTACATGTGGTAGGTTGAACAAAGCAATTTCAGTCTTAATATAAATCGCTAGCTATCTTGAATAAGTATTTAAAGGACCAATAGATAAATTTGTTCAGAAGCAAAAATTCTCAAAATGTTATAATAGTCTTTTCTCTTCTGTGTGTGTGAGAGGGGATGTAGACTCTGCTTACAGCTTGACCCTGTCTGGTCCCTTTCTCATATTGAGTGTGTATAGGCTAGGCTGTTTTATTTTTTTGAAAGAATGCACAAATCTTCTGTCTTCCTCAATTTTCCCAGCTATTATTGTAGGATTGTTATTTTAATCCTTGTCTTTATGATTATAGTGTAACATCTTGATTTTCTGAAAGTGTTTTAGATATAAAATTGTATTTTGTGTTCCCTCCAGGCCATCACCTTACATAAAATGGATGTGGCCATATTTCTCATTAAATGTGGAGCCCGTACTGATGTTCCTGATGCTTTTGGCCAAACCCAAAGAGATGTAGCTGAGAAACTTGGATATGAAGACATCCTCAGCATTATTGACAAAACAGAATCAGCTGAAGAGATTGGTAATAGTTAATTGTCTGTTATAGTGATACAATGAACTAGGTGTAAATAGTTTTATTCTCATATCAAAATAAAACAAAATAAAATATAGATTTTTTATCCCATGTAAACAAAACAAACTTGTATCATTGACTTGACTTGAACATTTTGTGTTATTATGTTAGATACAAGATATTGATGTACTATTGAAAAGACTCTTTTGTTTGGCTTTATTTGGTCAATTTTGTTTGGTTTAGTTTATTAAGACCAATTTCATTGACTGCACAAATTTACAACTTGAGTTCATAATTTTGTGATATGTTTGTTTCATTAAAAACTTTAAAAAGCGTAGTAAAATGTTCTTTAGTATTCATCCAACTAATTGGGTTGCATTTATGACTCGTAAATAGTTTTAAAACTTAACCCCACCAGCCCTGAACCCCTGAAACATACCGTCCCTAAGTCCTGAGTGCCATGCCCCTCTTTACTTACAATCTTTGAAGCTCACAATTTCTTTCTTATCAATCGATCTCTCACAGTATCATTCAATGGAAGTAAAAATATTCTTTATGAAGTTTTTACATCCAAGAGTCTAATTCAACTAAAATATCTATCAACTTTAGGCTTATTACAAGCCTAGACCTACCATATACATGCCTGGTTCATGTTTATTGCAAATTTTCTAAACTTTTTCAAGTAAAGCCACATCCATTCAATGTAAACACATGGGCACAACCATTTGCAAAGCTAAATATAAAGAAAATGTGTAGATCAATGAGTTAAACATCTAAACTATACAGCTGTGATTTTTTTTTGTGGCACCAAGAAGTTTATTTCATAAAAATTTTAGAATGCTTTCAATTTCAGGGAAATAGAATTAATTTTTACTGATGAAAGGTTTCCACTTTTTAGACCTTTTTGTTTTATAAAGGTTTGGTATCTATATTAAATGTATTTAATTAATCTTCTGTATTGATCCATATTCTATTACTGTTTTGCAATGAAATTGAGATGACCTTTAAGTATAAGAATTCATTTTAACTTTTTAACATTTTTATTTTGGGTAAGGATAGTACAATAAAGTATGGTTCTATCTCCCCTGTTGAGATCAGAAGATAGAACTAAGTGGAAATGTAATTTACAGATATTCAAGTTTGATATTGTAAAATTTTTATAATTATACAACACTACTGCTGGATTTTCTGATTTTATTGTCTTTGTTTGTGGCTCTGTGTCAAATAAAAAACAAATCTCTTGTCCGTTTTCAATTTACAAATTTGCATAAATAAAAAGTCAAGATGACTACCTTAGTCTGTGATAGTAATCCTAATTGCTTCTATACCTGCCAGTTCTTTGCATTTATTGTTTGTTTTGATAGAAGTGTGAAGTTTTTGAGTTTCTTTGTCACTTGTTTATTTTACTAGGAGTGAAGTTGGTAACTTTGTTTTTTGTTACTTTACAAAGATCAGTATTTCATTCAAGCTTACCACCAATTTAATACAGAAAGCTTTACAGATGACACACCTTTTTTTTTTTTTAAATGAAAGTGCTGCTGTCTGTAATTTATTTTTATGATGTACTTGAACACAACCATATATAGGTCAGTGATGAGTCTTTCCTAGCTAGGTAACAGGCAAAAGATCTACCAGTAGTTCAGACTTGAATCTAAAGCCTTGTTTACATAACCATAACTAAATGATTATGAATATGAAATTTAATTTCAATGACAAATTGATCTCTTTGATCCTTTTTACACAATGTAAAAATGTGAGGAAACTTTGTTTTCCCCTCATTTAATAATGAAAAGATCTATAGCTCACCTGAACTCTTTCTATCTGGGTACAGCATTATATAAATATTGTAGAACATGACTTGTTATTGATATTATTTTTTTTTTTTTGCTTTGCATTTTCTTCTTTTTACAGCTAGTGTTTTGTTTTTTCTGTTGTACTCTATCAAAACTAAATGTCTGTGACAAAGTGAAGCACAATATGTTCACATTGAATTTGAGAGCTTTATTCCAATCTCAGTTTTTCTACAAGAATCTCAAAACCATTTTTTGAATTTATATTCTATAAAATCTTTATACTAATGTGCGTTTAGAAAATCATGTGTAAAACTCAAATATAATGTGTTGAGAACTTAAGACTTTGCCTTGAACCAATGTAGATATTGAATGAGTGGCAGAGTGGCATAAAGACCGATTGTCCTAGAAGGCCTGAACACTGGCCAGCCACTGCCCCCCACAGATTGCTACATTGCAGGTCAGTGTTCAGGCCTTCTAGGACGATGGGTCTCCGCTTGAGAGTTGATATTGCCACACTGACTAGTAATGTTTCATTTCACATTGACGGGAGCTGAGGGCCTACCTTCTCCCAGCTAGACCCTTTCCATACATGTCCACATAAAAAAATTGGACCAGTTGGTACTGGGCTTGCTACAGCTCATTGGAGCAGAGAAAAGTAATAAACATATGTGAGATTGAGTTCAGTCTGATTTATGACTAAAAACAAACTAAAATGCAGAAGATTATGAACCATGAAATCTTTTAGAGAAATGTACTTTGAAAACTAATATGTTTGTAATAAAAGTTTCTTGATCAATTGGTTTGACTTGCAAGCTTAATTTGTTAACATATAGTGCATGATGTGTTGTTGTTTTTTATTAACTTTTATTAAGCTCCTTTTTTGTACTCTGAGATGAATACAACTTACTGCTGTGAAGCATCAATATATTGGATAACAAGTTATACTAAATTTTGAGTTTGATCAATTGTATATATATCAATTGACACATTTTCATTAATTTCCAAAATATAACAACACAAGATTGAGACAAGTTACAATCATAAAATGTTTAATTCAATTCAATATTGCATCAATTTGAATTTGATTCATAAAACCAAAAAAAACAATTCATGTTTTTTATAACACAGCTTGTGAACTGATTTCTTTCATTTGGATTCAAACCATTTTTATAACATCTTTATTTTGATATTTATTTATCTTCCTTTATTTAAATCAGAGAACCTATAGAGAAAATGTTTGAAGCTTATGTCTATACAGTACATTTGTTTCATGTAGAAACCAGCCATTTCTTTCTTATTCCTGTGTTCATTGCTACAGAAGTTTGGTTTCAAAATTTGAACTTAAGAGTAATAATTATTCAAAACAGTATGTAAATAAATGTGTTGAAAATACAATTCCATAAAGAAGGAATGACGAATGCCAAACTTAAAACTTCGTTGGAAAACAAATTTAAATGCTCAATGCAACCTTTTATGATACTCACTTGTTTCAGTGGGCATCAATCACTTAAATTTGACAATCGAATGTAAAGACCTGAACTGTGTAGACTTTAAATGTCCTGAAATAACTAATTAAAAACACCAGTTGTCACTAAGCCTTGACCTTGAGATTCCCCGTATAACTCTCAGACACCATGAGCGTATTACAAATAAACTGTGCAACCATTTGATTTCATTTTGAAAAACGAAACAGGAAGTGTACAAATGTAACTCAAACAATGAAAAGCATCGTTCGAAATGCTTCGCGTAGGTTTTAGCTCAATAATAAATATGTCCAATTAATGTTCTGGCACTGCTGACGTCAGTCACAACTTCTTACTTAATGTTCATTGTTCTGAGACAACGACTAGCCCTAACAATTTTATTGTCACACAATATGTAGTCCAATGCTACTGTCTTTAGTCAGTTCTTCTTGGTGTTCACATTGAGACCAACTTATAGTTGTAACCTTTTTTTTTTCTCCTCTTAAATATGTTTATTATGAGCATAGAACTAACACAAATACAATTTCTCCTTATCATTTGCTTCACACACGACTTATTTCATTAGAAGCATTGTCTGCATTTCTTTTCACTAACTTGTACGCAAAACCTCATGAATGAAAGGAAAGTTTGTCTAAACAAAGTCTTTCACGCCCATGTTTTCACTGATGTCATTGTGTACTATCTACAAAATACTTTATTATACACTTTCAATGTGAAATATCTACAAGAAAATATCTAACAGAACAAATGTTTACTACTATGTAGGAACTATCGAAATATTAAAACTGTACCTGTGTAACAGATCTACTTGGTATTATAAAATACTTTTGAATAGATGGCGTCTTTGCTCCATTATAATCTATAGAATGGGAAATAATCGTTACCTGATATAATACTATATTAAATGGTGACATCTTTACTCCGTATATTTGATTTAAATGTGTACTGTTTTTTCTATTACCTAATAATTATTCCCTCTTTTTAAAGTCCTAACATCATTTCTTCATTATGTATTAGATTTGATTTAAATGTGTGATTTTTTTTTACTAATAGTAATTTAATTTTAAAAGTCTTAACATCTTTACTTGGTAATATACCATAGGCATGTGGGACATAGTTTTTAGTCAATAGAGTCGATGTCATTTATTTACTGTGTAACTTGTTGGCTTAATAAAATAGCAATATTTCAAAAAGTAGAACAACTTGAACTGGTCATATTACATTATTTCAATATGACAGCTGTTTCTAAGCTTTTGGAATAGAACACAACTGGAAATTCTTCTCTAAAATGAATCGAGTTCCGATTGTCTGAAAGGACTGCAGGCACGACATGGCCTAAATTGTGCCGATGTGCCTCAAATCAAACAATCAATCAAACAAACCGATTGTCTGAAAGAGGATTTTGACTCGTTTATAAAAAAAAATGTATTTAAAAGTCACAAGTTGATTGTCAGGATTGTTTCTCTGCTACACTTCAATGTCGCAAGTTAAATCCAGTATCAACGTTCATTTTTTTTTAGAGGGTGGGGGGTGCTGTTGATTTTCAGATTCCTTATGCCCAGAGGATTGAATCTTTCATTGAACACGTTCAGTTGTTAGATCTCCGTGGACGATACCCTAGGCAGCATACATCCAGTGAATAAATAACTGGAAAATGAAGAAAGAAGCTATGAAAAGCCAGTTTCCAGGTTTAGGCTTCAATTCAACAGCCTCTCCTATCACGCTTGTTGGGTAGGACGAGTCCTGTGAGCTACGCTTGCTGTGTTGAGCAGACGCAATGTCTCCGACGCCAGTGCAGGTGAGCCTTGACCGGTTGAGCTGGCCCTGGCCAAATCGCTGGATCCTGGACTGCTGTTGGGCCGCCTGTTGATCGTTATATTCGTTTGTCTGGTAGTGGCCTGTAGATTGTTCTGCAGCTGCGTTAGAAATCCCTGGCTGGGGAATCGGAAGCATTTGTCTATTTTGGCCGATGTTGACCGATGGATCTGAAAATTGATGTCCCTGCACGTACCTAAAAGCACTAGAGTGAGACATGTTAAGCTGTGTCCTCTCTGTACTAAGTAGATTGGTAGCAGCAGTCGTATCGCTTTCCGCTACTGCTAGAGTTATTGACCTGCCGCTTTGATATTCTTCGTTTAAGTTGCACGCCGAAGACATGACAACATTGTGACGTTGTGCTTCTGTATGTGGACTATACTTCAAGACACGATCCATATTGTCGTTTGGACTATATCTACTTTCAGAAGTAGCTACACCCATCTGTGTTTGAAAGGATCTTGTCGAATCTGAATATCGCACTGCATATCTTGAGCTGGATTTGTCAGAAGTTTGATCAAAAGTAGATTGTAGTGTATAGTTAGTGTCTATGTAGTCAATAATGTTGGAGTCTGTTTGTCCTGAGCTCGTCTCCTGACTTGAAGAGTCTTCAATAAATTTATCGATAACGCAAGACTCTGATATGTATTGTGAAATGCTGCTGTCTGAATCCGGCCCACCCTGTGACTGGTACGTGTTCTTACGTTCATTCAAATTCTCTGTAAAATACGAAGTGTTACTATAAATAATTCGTGGGATATCTTCATCAGATACGAACTGTGAATTCGAAGTAGTTGACCTGCTGTCAGAAGACATTGTCCTAGAAGGGGATCGTGTACTGGATATTCGAATGACTGAACGCATTTTATCCTCTTCAGAAGTCTCTTTTTGTACTGGTCGCAAGTTTTGATTGTCGTGTGTCCACTCTGAAGGACTTCTGTCCATATGTTTATTTGCTAATGCCCCATCTAAAATGTAATGTGACCGATCTGTCCATTTTGACTGGCTTGCATCTGACATCAAGTCTCTATCAACTTCATTCATGTCTAACTCGTCTGACTTATTCCCTTTAGTTTTATCGAAGTTTCTAATTCTTTTTGAATCTTCTCTACTCGATAGTGATCCTGTGAAATCAGTTGGGTTTTTATGACTTCCAAATATCTCTTTTTTAGACTCTGCTTTGGGTAACTCAGTTTCCGGTAAATATTCATCCGCCACTGGTGTTGGTTGTCTCTTGACATTACTTTTGGTCTTTGCGCTTCTGGTCTTGGGCTTCAAGTCATAATCAGGATGTTTTGACTTACTTTGTTTGCGTTCTGTCACTGGTTTGACATGAGATTTATTTGATTTTTTAAAGACTTTCCTGGCCAATTTCATTTGATTGACTATTGGTCTTGAATTTTTCACCTGGTTGTAAAGCTCAGACAATGTATTCGACTCATCTTGGCTACTTATTTCAAAGCTGCCAGAGCTGTCGTTAGTGGGACTGGCACCGGAATGCTCCTCCCACCATGGCTGCACCTCCTTCTCGACGGCCGTTTCTATTTTGTTCACATTGTATGTATGCGTGTTGATGTCCGAAGTTTGGTCGATATCCATTTGGTGCGCTTCGTCG
This sequence comes from Biomphalaria glabrata, assembly GCF_947242115.1. Classification (NCBI taxonomy): domain Eukaryota; kingdom Metazoa; phylum Mollusca; class Gastropoda; family Planorbidae; genus Biomphalaria; species Biomphalaria glabrata. The sequence continues at coordinate 16,851,013 of NC_074713.1, read as the reverse complement.
TCAATGCGCTGGTCCCTTACTGAATCACAAGTCCCATTTTTTAGTGTCACTGATTCCCGATTTTGAGTAGGGTCTTCAAACATCTCATTTTGTTTATTAACTGATTTGTTCCCCGTGTGAATATCGCTGGGAGACGAACCCGTGTCATCGAATGGAACTGGTGAATTCTCTTTGCACTCTTGTTGCTCGTCGACAAACATAAGGAGGGACCGTTGCTCATTTTCCTCCATATTAAAAATACTTCCACTAGTGATAAAAGAAGACAAGGTTAAAACATTACTGGGAACACATACGTTCTCTTCTCTCAAATCAATCAAGTCTTCCTGCTGTTCTGGAGTCGTGGCTAAGAAATGTTCATGCAGCAAATTTTCTGTTGCGCTTGACGGTGCGACATCTGTATCTTGAGGCGGCGCCTCTTCGTGTTCAGCGCCAAATGACTGGTCATGGAAAAAATCAATATCATCTATGTTTTCGGCTCCCCACCAGCTGAAATCGTCGCCACTGGGCGTTGGCATGTCAGCAATTTCGTTGGATCTTACTGAAAGCTCAGTTACCGAGACATCTGTCGAACTTGCAGATTCCCTGGCCTCGGACTGGCTAACTTGGCATTGCGACTGAATTTGATTTTCCCCTAGCGACTGACCCTGCCTTTGATGGAACGTTGTCTCAACGACAGCTCTGTCATCGGAGAAACTTGATTCCTCTGGCGAGTAGGATTCCAGCTTGAACGATACTTTTTTCTTCGATTTGATCTCTTTAGCGATTTCATCGGCATTGGTTAAATCTTTAAACTCTTGCAATGCACACTCGGGCATGTAAAAAATATGTTCTTTGCTACCTAAATTCTCATTCTCGTGTGCATCATTGCCCACTACACTTGCCGTTTCATTGCCCACTAGACTTGCCGTTTCATTGCCCACTAGACTTGCCGTTTCATTGCCCACTAGACTTTCCGTTTTCACTGTTACTTGTCCACCTACATTTTCAATGTCTACATTTGATTCTAAAAAGTTTTCTTTATTGTCACTTGTAATGGATTTATTGCCTGGCGTTTCCGTTACGTTTTCGCTGGTGCTAGCGTCTAATATCACCATCATAGCTGGTGCGATGACGTCAGTTATACATTCTTCTTGTTCCGTGTGAAAGTCTGCAGCGACCAGTCTATCACCTTCTTCACAGACCGTTGCCATCAAATCTTTGTCTTTTATACAAATATGCTCAGCATCATCTATACACGCTTTTTGTTTGTGTATGGGAATATCCAATTCAACAGTAGGACACCTTGAAGTTAGTTTCTTCAGACCATCCTCATTCACTTTGGCATCTTTATCTATAACACAGAACAACTTTTCCTTGCAATTTTCCTCTTGATTCAAATCATGGTAAGCAGATGTTTCACCCACGTGACTAGTAAGAGCGGGTAGTGAAATGGCTACACATTGACTAGCACTTTCTTGCTGTCGGCCTAGCTTGTAGTCGTTTTCATAATTCGCATCAAAACAAGAATCATTCATTAATGTATCGCATACTAAATGGACGAGTGGGGATAATCCCTTATCTTTCTCATCAGGTTCCCCTTCCTTTGAAAAAACGCTGGAAGTCAGTAGGTCAGAGTTGTCGCTGTAAAAAACGTTGTTGTCGGACGTGAAGGTACTGCGGTCGTCTGGTAAATTCTCACTCAAATGAAACGAGGACGACTCTGGTGATGTCAGCTCCTTTTCTGCATCGTCCCGCTTGGTGTCCACATCGCTCTTTCTGTAGGAATCTTCGTCAAGTGAGAAAGAGAAATTGTCCTCAATCGAATATTCTCTCTCCGCGTCCGGCTCTGTGTCAGACGACGAGCTGAAATGCTCTGGTCTGTTTGAAGTCACGTGACATGAGTCTGGTGTCCCGTCTTGTACTATATCACCGTTGTGTGTTTTGTTTTTTTCAGAATGTCTAACAAAATCAGTTTCTTTGGATTGCTTTTCCATAACACTTTCAATTGGAGAAAAGCGCGCTGAACTGTTTAGTGACTCTTTCTCGATCTGTTCTACGATATCTTTGACTTTCTTTGGGCGTATCGCTAATAGACTTTGGTGATTGATGTCTAAGGGAGAACTTCTCGAGTCAGATTCACTTCCTGAGATGTCTTGTTTTCTCATGGGGCTACTCGCTGCGAATTTCCCCTTCCTAATAAACTGACTGGGCGATGGACGCATTTCAAAACTGTTCTCGGAATAGTTAAGGTCTTTCCTCGCCTCTCGGCTGAAAGAGTCTAACATTGGGTCTGACTTAAAGATATTTTTAGGCCTGATGGAGCCGTTGACATCTGGCGGAGAGTCACAAAATGTTGAGGACGACACAAGGGGAGAGGTGTGGTGACCGTTGTTGTTGTTTCTGGTACAGAATGGAATCTGGTGATTGTTGCCATTGTCTGTCTCCACTGCCTTTTTGTAGTAAATGTTCTCACCGGTATCGTTGTGCGGTAACAATATAGTTTGATCTTCTTCCTGGGATGACCACGGCTCGTCGTTATCTGTGTACAAGTCGTCTGCCTCCACTCTGTGCGGTTGGCTTGAACTCGATATTGAACTGGGACTTTGGCGATTGGAATTGATTGGACACAGTGAAGCTCGGGCAGAAATAATTGATTCTGGGCTGGAGAATATAACCTTCACCTTCTCCATACTGCCTGTTTCTTTGATGAAGCTTAATGACCTCACAAGATCTTTCACCGACGTACTGCTAACGCTGACCAAGCTGCTGCTGTCTTCATGACGTCCCTGAGGTGACTTCCTTATGCCATTTGACCCCAGCTTGCCCTTTAACTTTTCAGAGGGGCTCCACTTCTGAGGCTGCTGAGGTACAGGTGAGCATAGAAAATCGTATCTTTTGCCATCCAGGATAAAGCTCTCCACTTTAACTGGCAACGTGTCTTCATTAACATCGCGATGCACAACCTGGCACGTTTTAATGTCACCAAAAGAGTGCAGCGGATCGATAATAGGTTTGACAGTTTCATCGTGAAAATCTGGAATAATCCGAGCAATTACTTTTGGCTCTTCGATGATTCTAGTCACACCCTTAGTATGGGTTTCAGCAGGTCTCTTGGCGTACTGTTCTGATTCGTCTGTTGAGTGTAAAGTGTTTAACGTCGAATCTTTTCTGGCAGCAAAGCCGTCGACTCTTGGCACCGTAAAGGTAGCTAATGGTTTGTGCGTCTGTTCGTTATACAAAGATGTTTGATAGTTCCCTTCATCATCGCTGCTTACTGAAGGACTCAAAAATGATCTTGATTCCCCCAATGCATAGTGACTCCCATCAGCGACTTGTCTAAATTTTCGCTGCGCACGTTTGGTTTCAATAAGGCGCGTTAACCTAGTCTTCGGTGGCTCTTTTTTCTCCTTTGAGCCAGTCTTTTCAGTCAAGGGTTTCAACTCTTTATTATTGAGAAGACCCGGGCTTTCATAGCGATCACTTCTCCCTTTTCGGAAAATATTTTTAATCTTTTTCATAACACCAGATTTGTTTTTCTTCTTGGTTAGAGGTGAAGAGGGGAGGGAAAGGCTGCGAACATTTCGAACATCCTCGGTGCTGCAATAGGGTGAGTTTGGCTCGGACACCATCGAGTGTTTATTTTTCATCTCGTCTGCATTCGTAACTATATTCTGCAACCTTCGCAGCCCAGCCCTCTCGGATAACGTCCTTGACCCTGGCTCGTTCCGCCGCAACCTGCCGTCTTCGACTGCGTGTATGTTATGCCAAGGTAAATCTTGCGGCATGGTGCTACTCACCACATCGTCCGAGGTTAGTGAGCCCTTCGAGGTCCACTTTAACATGTCTCAAGACGTCCAGATGTGTCTTTGATTTAGTCTACAAGACTATATAAGACAGGTGAATAGAAAGAAAACACAGGAGAATTAGAAAACATTGAAAAGATGACGTAATGAGCTTGACCTATGTGACGAATTTGTTTGTGAACATAAACACAGGTCCTTCCAAACTGTACATTGCGTAAAGGGAAATTATTCACATTGTAATTACTAATTAGATCTGCAGTTTCAATGTTGAATATACAAGATAGCACTTAACTTCATTGTAGGCCTACGTCTAATAGTTTTTTTTATAAAACTGATAATCATATAAATAAATATATTGTAAACTAAGAAGTTGACCAAAATGAATAAAAATAGAACTAAATGACTAGTTAAAGGCGGTGTTCATAATAGGCTAACGGCTAAGCCGCTAAGAGATCTATCATTAGTAGGCCTACTGTTTACTAAATAAGGACAGTTAAATAGTAGAATACGTGTTTGTCTATTTTGAAACACATAAAACAGTAAATTCGTATATAGAGTCGTATTCAGAATCGGATTACCGTAGTGCCATCAGTGCAAGCTCATTATCAAAAGAAGGGCCTTGGCAAACTAAACAATTCAAAAACTTTTTAAAATATGCACATCAAATATGAAGAAAAAAATGAGATTGAATTTTCATAAACTCTGATGTCTCATTATCTTAGCAATTAGAACATTTTTATTATTTACTCAAGTCTTCATAAGAGGATACATGCCTCCACTTAATTAAATCCAGCCCAATGCCTCCACTTAATTAAATCCTGCCCAATGCCTCCACTTAATTAAATCCTGCCCAATGCCTCCACTTAATTAAATCCTGCCCAATGCCTCAACTTAATTAAATCCTGCCCAATGCCTCAACTTCATTAAATCCTGCCCAATGCCTCAACTTCATTAAATCCTGCCCAATGCCTCAACTTAATTAAATCCTGCCTAATGCCTCCACTTAATTAAATCCTGCCTAATGCCTCCACTTAATTAAATCCTGCCTAATGCCTCAACTTAATTAAATCCTGCCTAATGCCTCCACTTAATTAAATCCTGCCTAATGCCTCCACTTCATTAAATCCTGCCTAATGCCTCAACTTAATTAAATCCTGCCTAATGCCTCCACTTAATTAAATCCTGCCTAATGCCTCCACTTCATTAAATCCTGCCTAATGCCTCCACTTAATTAAATCCTGTCTTAGTCTCAGTGACTTGAGTAGCAAAGCGCTTGCATATTTCGTGTAGTCAATCTAGGCTTTAGCCTACACCTACATTCAGATTGGCCTATAAAGAATATTAAGACTGATTAAAATATCCCTAAAATTAAAACCTAGCAAAGATCTAGCCACTAGGTAGATCTAGTGTAAAATGTAAAACAATTAGATCTATTGATCTATATAATGAGTATATCTATAAAGTATATCTATAATATATTTCCTTAAGAATTGTAGACTATCATATTCCATCAGCACGGCAGGGAACCACCGAGTGGACAGTCTAGAGCGCAAGACTATTCAGCCTCCTCGACCAGGTTAATATTGTAATAGGTGTCAATCTCTAGATCTAGAATAGTAGAATATAGGACATTATACTAATTCTAGGTCTAACTTAGATCTAGATATCTACTTCTAGATCGATCTAGATAGATCTAGATCTATCTATCTAGTTCTATTTTCTAAATCTAGATCAAATCGTTGAAAGAAAAAAAAAGACAATATTTCGTACTTGCTGTAATCAATTCCTTTAGATAGAACAAAATTTAGTTGGGAAAAAAAAGTCACTGAGCTAATTAATTCTTTTTTTTTTTCAGTTGTATTTATATCGTAGAACGGCATTGACGTTTTCAATAGTGCATTATGGCGCACAAGATGTTATATGCGCACTATGCACATTTTCCCCCAGCGTTCATCAATGGGAATGGAAACCTGAGTGTCTTAACAAGACAGTTTCAAGCGACCAAGTGTCCCCCAAGACTATTGGGCAACCCATGTTCTTTTGTAGCCTTGGCGCATACAATGTATCTCGAGACAAAAGAGACGCAATTGGTTGAAATCCTTTTGACGTTTCCAGAAGATTAACAGATGACACAGATTAACAGATGACACAGATTAACAGATGACACAGATTAACAGATAAACACAGACCTTGCTCCAAACTATTTCTTTCAATCTTATCGACATACAAAAAAATTATAAAGAAAATGCAAACTGTTTGTATGAAACAATCTATTTCTTTTCTGATCAGTTTTCTTCAGACGAGTAGTTCGATAATTAGAGTAACTCCGGAAAGGGACTGCATGATGGCGGAGACACAGACCAGTACATAGGCCCATCCAACATTCAGGATCACTCCAGGGTACATCTTGTTGGCATTGGTCCCGTAGAGGGCAAGGGGGACCACCATGGACAATGCTGAAAGAAGAAGTTGTCCTTTAGGCTATTAGTCATTGAGCTTCTACATTATTGAAAAGAAGATACAAATTAAGCTTAGGATAATTATTATAAACTTTGCTGTAATTGTAGCCTGTAACTATAACTACTAGCCTTAGCCCGCCTAAACGCTGAATAATAAAATGCACGTGGTCTTATCATCGAAGAAAGTTAGAGGTCTGCTTTTATATAACCGCTTGACTATTTAAATGACATGTATGAAACTGAAATATACTAATACGAAATTATTATTTATAACGAAATATTGCGAGACATTTGAAATCTATCATTTTCTTTAAGTTAGCGCGATCCGTGGGGGCCCCATCATAAGCCGGTACCATGGTCGGTTACCCTGATTGTCGACACAGAAATAGGTAATTTAAAAAGTAAAAAATATGATTGTTTAAAATAATTTGTGATAATAATTTAATAAGTAAAGAAAAACACAAAAAAGAACTACTGGTTGTTGATGGCTATTACACTTGTTTGGCCTGAGAGTACTGAAATGAGACATTCACCAGCTCCTGGTGGTTTTATTTTTATTTTATACGTTTCGGATGTTCCTTCAAAATTAAAGATTACTATGTCCTAGCCCAATTCTCCCATAGGACGTCAGGGTAGGACTGCGGACAGGGTCCGAACTCATGGCTATCATCACGGCAGTCCGGAGTTCAATCCTCATAACCAGGCAACCACAGAAAAAACATAACACATGGTTAGGATTTGAGAGTATTGAATTGAAAGACTCACTGGCTGTTGGTGTTCTAAAAACACTGTTTGGGTGTGAGAGTACTAAGCTGAAAGACTCACCAGCTGCAAGAGTTAACATGCTTGATGCTATCTTCACATATTTCCAGGTGTGACTGGACTTCACCTTGAACATTGCTGCAAACAGAGTGACGATGTCGCAGAGACAAAGAAGCTCTGCTACCACCTCTAGTGCCGCCGATGCTTTTTGCCAATCATTTGCTGAAGAACAGTGGAACATATTGATGTGTAATTAATATTTTATTAGACTATTTTTAAGCATTATTAATTATTAGCTATTTAGCCAGACCAATAAGTATTTCTATGACTATGCCTATGATTCTATTATGTTATTTTTTGTTTTAAATTGGTTTGTAAAATTACATAGAAGTACTACGCACACCCGCGCAAAGCTTGTCAGTCACACTTTGGCGCTCGGGTGGAAACGTTTGTTATTATAGGAGACTATTAGTTCAATAGGGAAGCAAAAAAGAACACCCATTAGGTACCTAAGGACTGAGCCCATGGTACAGGCGGATTTGTAAGAAAGCCCCAACAAACATGTCACTATCTACACACTGTTCCTCAAGGGGCGAACACCTGCATTGCTGATGCGGTAGACAACAGAGAAGAACTATGGAGGCCTCGCTTCTAATTCAAGCGTCTTGGGATATGATCCATCGGTAACAGGGATGTAATAGTTTACATCTACTTGGATCTTTACAGTTACAAGTATGTACAAGTTTGTCCAGACAGGCAGAAGGTTTAGAATTCCATGGGTCTTAGACTCAACTCTTAAGGCATTGTAAAGAAGAAGAAGAATGAATAGCTACTACATATGGGCCTAAAAGGAACCTATTATCGATTTGATAGTCAAGATAAAAAAAATATAGATGTATAATTTAAAAGCATTTTCTGTAGAAGTTTACATTTTAACTTTCCGGTGAACATTAATAGTATAGAAAATACAAAAAAAATACATATGGGAAGCCTTGCTAGACAAAGCAATAAAGTATTAATAGTAAAATCCTCTTTTCAGACCTTCCCATCTATAGGGCAGATGATGTAAAGGTCACCTGTCTCAATGGCCGACCGTTAACGAGGGTGTCATGTGGTCAGCACAACGACTAACCATTACAACTTTCCCCAACTGAAGTCAGGTACCCATTACATTTGGGTATACTCAGGGGCGTCCTAAAAATCCAGAAATTCAAAGTCCCAGTCTTCATCGAGATTCGTAACCAGAAAGTTTTGATTCGGAAGCCAAGCGCTCTACCACTCGGCCACTATGCATCTTACAAAGCAATATTGAAACATAATCATTTTCTTTAAAGTCAATCTAAAAAGTTTGTTACTTATTACTAAAATTATCTAAGCGATTTCGAGAAAACGTCTGTATTTTTAAGTTATAGAGCAATTTTGAAGATGTGTGGGTTTTAATTATTAGCTAAATCTTGTTTTACGCGGCATTATAATCTCTACATTGTGGCCCCCTAGTTGTTTTCAAAGCAGTCTCTTACAGTCTAAAAGTTTGTTTACATTTAAGTCAACGTCGCTAGTTTTAATTTTTTTTCAGGTGGATTTAATAAGAAATTTTCTTAGTTTTGGGTGAATATCTAGATATATTCTTGAACATTTCACGTGATTTCGGCCTTATCTCTAATGCTAGCCAGAGTGCGTCCTTTTTATTGAACGAAATTGAATAGGTTTATCTTAGTTAGTTTTGATAATTATTTTAGTTTTTAATGTTGTGACAAATATCAAGTTGATTTATCACACTGTCTAGTAAGTACACATCACTGAATGTTAAATTGCAATGCATCTATTGTATAAGTGTGGATGAAATTAGAAAAAGCATATGTATTAGTTTTAAGCCTAACATACTGTCTCCTCTAGCTGATGTGCAGCCTGTCAAGTCAGAACATCCTTGAAAAACTCCTGAAACATGAAGGGGAAATCATTTAGTGAATGCAAAGCTAATAATGCGATATTTAAAAAAAAACATAATGACTAGAAGCCTTGTTTCATGTTATGTGAAATGGTGATCTGGCATAATGAGCAGTGGCGTAGCTAGGTACCAGTGGGCCCGGGTTTAAGATGAACCTAAGTCATACCACGACTGAAGTAGACCGACTAAAAGTATAATTCTTCGACAATCCATCATTTATTAGTAGGTACATGGATTTTATCGATGAATATGATATTTACTTAATACAATTACAATTTTCAGACTTTCCAAATAGCAAATTTGATAAAGAATTTGTTATATTCACTGTTGTAACATTAATTTACCTCCAGGGTAAGACAGATTAGTGTTGTTATTTCTTTTCATTCTCTGGCACTACCATGGTCAAGCTTCGTTAGAGCGAAACAAAATATATTGTAGTCCCTTTAACAGTGTCCACTGGATATTTCTAGTGTTGTGGCAGGTCTGCAGCATTACTGCCCTCTGACAGGTGACGAGAATCTTCTTAATATTATTAGAGAAGGAACTAATAATTAAAATTATTAATTAGGGCTACCAGACATCTGCATGTCCAAACGAGGACAGAAAGGCGAACTGTCTTTAAAAGATGGACGGAAAAAATAATACACTTTTAAACTAGGCATACAATTTAATTAATGAAGCATGCCAATAAATCAAAGACTGTAAAACTGCTATTATAAGTATGATATTTGTCAGACTTACTGATCTCTTGCAGTAGTTTATCACCACGCTATGGATATTTTCTTTCGATTTATTTTTGTGAAAACATCCTCCCAATGAAACTTCTTTCTTCTGGGTCAACAAACACCATTTTAAAACACCTCTATTCAGTGGGAACAAAAACCTAAACCTGGGTATGTGGACACAGATCTCTGTTTTGTTCATAAGAAAAATTCAGCTTGAAGAGAACTGAGTAACAGGTTCATATGAAAATCCGTAAATCTACGAAGATCAGATTACACGAATGAGATATACAAGATGTATGTCATTTGAATGTCCTTTAAGTGGTTTCAATAGGACATACTTATCAAATATCATACACATCAATACCTCATTTGAATGTTCTTTAAGTGGTTTTAATAGGACATACTTATCAAACATCATACAAATCAATACCTCATTTGTTTAAATGCTGTCTGCACGACGATCCGCGAGTTTTTGTGTTTAAAACAGCAGATATTATATGCCATTGCAATAGACAGACACTATATGCCATTGCAATAGACAGACACTATATGCCATTGCAGTAGACAGACAATATATGCCATTGCAATAGACGACACTATATGCCATTGCAATAGACAGACACTATATGCCATTGCAATAGACAGACACTATATGCCATTGCAATAGACAGACACTATACTATATGCCATTGCAATAGACAGACAATAAAATGCTGGAGATTTTCATGCATTAGGAGGCCAATTCATGCCGGACATAGGAGGCAACCTCAACAAGAGCACGTTTGGACAATTAGTCGTCAAAACACTTTAGTCGTGAGCCTAAACGCAATGAATCCCTTCGAGCCATAGTCATAGATGCTACGACACTGCTCCTTCCATTCAATTATATTGGAATCTCGCTCAACACAGTACTAACCTATATTCATTCTGTTCAGACCATATGGCGGGTAGTACATGGCCCCGACCAGCCAATAGGGACAAGCCATGCCAACTGTGTGAAGTATGACAGCTACCAGAGCTAAAGACAGACTCACTTTGACTAAAGGCGTGGCGATTTCTCCGGAGTAAGAGAGCTGAGGGTCATCCATTAGTGTCGGCGAAATGCTGTTTTTCATGATGACAATCTTTGAAAATTCAAATTTATAGAGTTTCAGTAGTTTTAGCTGTTTATTCTATAGATCTAGTATATATGCATGTAAAACAAAACACTCGAACTAGTTACAAGCATGTAGAACATAAAAGCCAATAAGTGTACCTAGAGTCAAATAATAATAAAAATATCCCACTTCACAATTTCTGTTCAGTGGATAAACTTAATATTAAAACTCAATGCCCTGACATATAGCAATTTAACATTCATTTGTATTCCTGAATGTTACAAAAAATAATTTCATTTTAATTGTCTTAATAGGCCTATACACCAGCCCGTGGGCACATATTTACAATATAGAAAAGGTAGAAGATACACCCGAAAAAGACTCGCCAATGCAAACGGCAGACCAAAGAGCAAATAACATTCTTTTAAAAAATAGAAAAATACATAAATGTGTTTACAATAGAGTTTTCCTTTTAAAGATCTCTAAAGCTCAACTTACACAATTCAAGTAGAGCTAATCACTACATCCATCGTAACAGAATACACTCATCAAATAGTTAGTTCCTATTTCTATATCTGTATAAGAAGGATCTCTACTCTTACTTCTCTCCTCTTAAATCGTTCATCCGTTTATCAATATGACACTTTTCCCCCATTTCATGTTATCTTATAGTTTGCCTAAAATGCTTTTAGTTGTTTTCAACAAGTTTATTGATTTGAGTAGCAAATTAAATGAATATTTTATCAAGAGAAAAAAAAACACTTTTTTTTTACGTGAAAATGTCTTTCGTGTGGTGTTACCATAGAGATATCTTTGGACGGAAAGAAAATTGAAACGGAATTTTTGAGTGTTTAAGCATTTTAAGTAGTTTGCTCGCTCCACAATTAGTTCCATTCTGTTGAATTCTGAGAAAATGAAGTCGTTTCTTTTCTGTTGCTAAGAGACTTAGTGCAAATTGTTTGTCAATATTGATTGCAAGTAAATTCAATAGGTCTATTCGAGTTCATTGGTATACAATCAAACTTCCGAGTGATCTCAAACTGCAGGTTGCAGAATATTTATATGTGTGAAACTTGTTTTCTGAACTGAACACATTTTAACATTGAAACTCACTGAATTAGATATACAAATGCAAAAGTACACTAGCCCATTTCAGACCTTACGATCTAAGGGGAAGATGATGTAAAGGTCATCTGTTTCTGTAGCCCACGATTAACAACCGAGGGTGTCATGTGGCCAGCACAACTACCGACCGCCTTTACTTTCCACAACTAATGCCAAGTACCCATTAGAGTCGGGTGTACTCTGGGGCGTCTTAAAAATCCCGAAATTCAAAATCCCAGTCTTTACCAAGATTTGAACCTCGAGACCCCTTGGCACGAAACCCAAGCGTTTTCCACTCATCCACCATGCCCACAATTTAGAAATAAATCCACAAGTATAGCACAAGTATATCACAGGTATATCACAAGTATATCACAGGTATATCACAAGTATATCACAGATATATCACAAATATATCACAAGTATATCGCAGGTATATCACAAGTATATCACAAGTATACTCTATCACATGTATATCACAAGTATATCACAAGTATACTCTATCACATGTATATCACAAGTATATCACAAGTATATATTTCTTACATTTATTTTCCAATGTTAGACTTTTGTTGATGTGGCCAAAGTTTGTGTTTGTTTAAACATGTAATGAGAAACTTTGTTCCCGGACACTTTGTTAGTGCTGCATTCAGACTTAAAACAAAGTGGGTAGAAATACCCCCATTCATTAATGAATATGTTTTAGGCAGTCTAATCAATTCGAAGGCGTTTCTCTATGGAAGCATCCAATGCAGAGGTGATTTGAGTGTCCAAAATGTGAGTACATGTTGTCTTAGTTCACTACTGCTCTCAACGATTCTGTTATGAATGGGACATGGTGTGATCCACTCATCTTCAACCTGCCTCACATTCTCTTGACACTGTACCTTCTACACACTCTTATCTTATCTTATATAATACAAACGTTACTTCAAAAAAGACGATTATTACGTCCTATACGTAATGCATTTATTTATGCATGACCTAAATTCTGCCAAGTCACTGGTTTTCCTGGCTAGCTCAGGCAACCCATTCCATGCTCTAATAGCACTAGGGATGAAGGAGCATTAGTACAAATTTGTTCTAGCATATGGAACGAGGAATGTAATTTTATGTCTTTCTGAGTATTTTATTAGATTTTGTTTCTGTATTTGAAGATCATGGTTCAGTGTTTTATGTATAATTGCTACTTCACTTTTGAGTCTTCTATCCTGAAAGCTTTCTAAAGTTAGTGATTTTACTAAAGGTGTTACTCTAGTCAAATGTGAATATTCATTTATTATAAATCTCATAAGTTAGTAACCAATTCTTTCTTAGCAATACTAATGACATTTTTAAAAACCTGCTCATGTAAATAAATTGTGTATAGTATTAGTATTTGAACACTTTTGAGTCTATTCAAGAGTTTTTCTTAAAGCGTTGTCTTAGCCTACACTTAAACCCTCCTGCGCCGTGCGCAAGCTGTCTCCATAAAGATCTGTCACTGTTAATGTCTGAAGCCTCTTTCCACCTGGTGTCCACTGCTCTGAGGTCCTCCATGAAAGTGTGGCGCCAAGTTATACGAGGACGTCCCTGTTTACGCTTTCCTCGTATTGGCGTATTTTGTGTCTCACGATGACAGACTTAAAGCCTAAAATTGTTATGGAGTGTGTGTGTGTGTGTGTGTGTTTATATGTTGACGATGGGAAGAGGTTAGCGATTGGTTGTAAATGATGCAACATAGGTGGCATTGTCGTCACTTGGTCTTAGTTAGGAGAGTCGACTCCAGAACGTGAGACCGAAAGGTTGTACAGTGAGTTAGATTTTGTTCAAGATATTATTACTAAAGTCTACAAATGTCATTTCATCTCATTTCAGATTGGTTTTGTTTATATTGTAAATAAAGTGTTATTAAGTTTGTTCACAAAAGGAAGTTATTCAAGTTATTTGAAGTTTTAACAGTTAAAATATATTACGCCTACAACGGTTTAGTTGTCTACCAGCAGTTTGGTGCTACATGTCAACGACCGGTAACAACAACAATAATGTCTAGAATTTGAACATAGAATGACTCTTGTTTTAAAAGTGAGTAATAATCTTTTTAACACAGGTTATTGAGGTTAAATAGTTGATTGAAATATCGTTCTGCAAAGTGGGAAACAAAAAGGGGGAAGGGTCCTAGGGCCAGATTTAAGCAAGTGAACGCCATGTTCAGGATAAAAGACCCTCCCCCCTTTCTTTACACCTACCTTCTTTTTGAAGACTTCAATAAATGCGTCTAGTTAACGCTAGAGTAATAAACTAGAGTACTTTGTAGATTTAATCTCAATTTCCATCTTTTTAAAAATTTACTTTGCGTATTTTTTTACTTTTTTTTTGTATTTGTGGAGGTCCTCATTGGAAGTGGGATCACTGCGTCGACGTAAATCCGACCTTGAGTAGCAAGACAAAAATTGAAGCAGCAACATCGAAGAAAGTTGAAGCTGGCGCCATGAGAGAACTTGTGCTTATAAATTATTCCATAAAAAAAAAACTGCGATTAGGGTTAGGGGGACCTTCAATTTCAATGTCTTGCGCTGTCCACCCTTTTTTTTTTTACCTTCCTTAACGCCGCCACTACGTTAATGTCACACCTGTTCTCAGAGAAAGTAAATCTCGTGCAGTCTTCGGTGTATGGAAAAGTCAATTTTCTTTTTGAAAAGATGTGTTGATTTGAAAGGAAAACAAAAGTAACGTCTTTACCTTCCAAATAATCCACTGAGCGACGAGGTCAATTAAAAACCTAGAAATATGTCACAGAAATAAATGTCTTCAATGCTACTTTACATTAGATTTTTTTTCTCCTTTAGAAACGAGACTTACATGGCTCAGTGACTCGATGGAAATGAACTTACTTCATTTTTTTTTTCAAGACACAATCGGCACTAGAGGACAGCAAACAGCTTAAAGCCCTGCGTTAGGTTGGGGCCCATAATGTATTGTGTCTGCATCTTAAGACCTCACAGAAACCATCGTCTCTGTTCCTATTTAGATACCATCACCCACCCCTATCGACAGTAGTCCTCGTGTTCTTTGTACACAAAGTTTACAAACTGGAATTAGATTGATAAAAAAAAAAACAACTGTTTCAACGTCGTACACATGTATCACGTGACTTTGTTCTCAATGTTACTGTACACTCTGTACTCCAGTGACCTCGAACTTTGTCAATGTTTCTCTCGTTTTAATGTGATAATGAACAGTCTGTTCAAATACTCATCTCTTTAGATTTTCTTGTACCCTCTGGTAAAACCCCAGACTTAAACTACGTTTATTTGATCTATATTATTCCTTTTATTTAAGTGGGGTTTGTTTTCTACTATAAAAATAGCCCATTTAGTCTACCAAAAGTAGATTATTACATGATTTGTTATTCCTAACGTTAATGATTGAGTGAAGAGTGTCGATAAGCCCCGCCCACATGATTTATTTTGAGGTCCACGATGGCATTGATAGGCAGAGATGTTTGCATTGTTACAATCAGTTTTTATTAGCAACGAATCTTATCCTAGCCCCATATCAATGTTGATTGCTCGTGTAAAAAGATGTGAACACATCCGGTGACGTAAACTTCTGTGGGATTAGAAGGGAAGCGATTACTTTAAGGGAGCTGTCTAAACAGACGTCAGGTATTTACTACTAAACTGAGAGACTTGTTTCCAATTGAATGTGGAGAGTGTATGCATATGTAAACAAACATAAATAAAATGTCATCTATAAACATTTATTTTATGCATTTAAAAACAGCATTAGAATTTGTTTTTGTTATTTAAAGCACAAGAAAATAATTACAGAGATGGTAAAGCAGAAGTGGCCAGTAAAATTTTGTGACGAAACCATTTATTTAAACACGATGCATTGTGCTGAAAACTAAGATTTTAATTTTTTATTTTACTTTGCCCATGCTTTATAGTTGTGGAGTTACCCCTCCTTATAACCACGAATGTTGTTGTGATAATCATCGTATTTTTTTCTTAATATGCAAAATATTTTTTTTATAACAAACAAAATATTCTTTTAGGCATCAAGGTTTTAAAAAAGTCTATAGACACAGATAAAGATTTCTCTCACAGACATGTTCCTAAGCATCATTCTTTCTAAATACACACATTAGAAAAATAAATATCAATCATTAGACAGTCACACTTTTGAAGCAATAAACAACAATTAGAACCAGATATAGGAGGGGGGGGCTATTACTTCAAGCAAATGACATCTATCAATATTTATTAAATGACATCGAGTGACCTTCAATGTCAATAAATTAAAGTATTCACTACACAATCAAATCCAGCCCATGTGTGTACACGTGAGTTTCATATACTTGTGAATGTAATTTTTGCATTTCATAGGCTTGAATTGACAATTCTAATAATGCACACAAAAAATTCAGTGTATTTTGTAGATCCCACTACAAAGATGCGCCTATAAGATATATAAGCTGTAAGGAGTAACTAGTTTCAGAATAAGGATTGATTTCGTTAGAAATATGTTTTTAAAACAAAAGTTCTGAGATCATTTCTCCAAGCACACATAGGACGTGAAAATAATCTTTTTGTAAGTATTTTGTGTCCTGACATGGATTCCAAGTGGAACTCTGCTACTTCAGCAGCGAACTAATCTGATTCACTGTCAGCGAACTAATCTGATTCACTGTCAGCGAACTAATCTGATTCACTGTCACCCTCATCGCGGTCAACAATCAGCTCATCATCATCGTCGTCGTCGTCGTAATTCTCCTCATCCGCCTCGTCTACAGAACCTTCCAGATGGCCGTTGCTACGTCTGGTGGCGTCGAGATAAAGATCAGACTCCCTGGAAACAAAATTCTGTTTGACTAGAACTGTTCACCTCAGCATAATGACTATATCAATAACAACACAGATACAAACACTAAAAACAATCACACACAAGATACGCCCACACACTCACACACTGACACACACAACTATCACTTTATTGAACTAGGTTTCTATGTACTCAATTGTATTTCGGTGTATTTCTTTTAACAAAGCTTATATTAACTCTGTCTGGTCGGATTCTTTTACATGTTTTAACAAAGCTTATATTAACTCTGTCTGGTCGGATTCTTTTACATGTTTTAACAAAGCTTATTTTAACTCAGTCTGGTCGGATTCTTTTACATGTTTTAACAAAGCTTATATTAACTCTGTCTGGTCGGATTCTTTTACATGCTTTTGATCTCACTTCCCATTCTCGGATTAAGTTGAAATTTTGCATAATTATTCATTGCCGATGAGGAAAATTGAATCAATAAAAAATTTAACCAAATAAACCTTGCAATATTGAGAGATATGGCAGCATTCAATATAAGCTTTGTTTTTTTTTTAAGTATTTTTTTTTTATTTTGCTTGTTTAAAATTCAAAATTTTTTAATCTTAAAAAATGGAATAAAATGTGAAAATATCATAAATAAAATCTTAGCTGGATTTGGTTCATCTGAACTAGAACTAGATCTACTTACAAATTCTCGGGGCCCATGTCAAAGGTTACAGAGCCTTCCAATTTTTCGATAGGCAAAGCTGTAATGAAGATTGGGTTCCTGATGGCTAGAACTGAGTCGTTCTCTGAAGAGGCTGAACTGATACTCAAGGCTCGACTGTACAAACATTAAATACATTTGTTTACATATGTCAATCATCACGGCGATAGGACACTTTAACAAACTATCAAAATATGAACTCTATGACTAAAAACATTTCTCATTAACAGGCGGGGAGTGGAAAAGGTGTGTGTGTGGGGGGGGGGAATAAAAGTATTTTGCCTAATCCTAATAGGGGGTTGTTTTCATCCTTATCTAGCAATATCCCAGACTGGCTCACAACAAAAAAACGCGACAAGTGGCTCACTGACCATTGGTTTATCGACACTGGTTCACAAGGGAGTCACATCCTGTCCACATCCTGCTCGCACATTTAATATGTTGGCATTCAAAATACTCTCTTCTCCTAACATTGACAAATGATCAAATGTCTGGTCTGTTGATCCACTAGTTTGATGAGCCTATTGTCGGCACCGAATTGTTGAAGCAATATGGTGTATTCTTACCAGTGATGTCCCCCCTTTTAAAACAAAAAAAAGTTACCGCTACGTAAAGACAACTTGATATATTAGTCTGATTTGTCATTGAGTGTAGGTCGCCTCCCCTTTTTACCTGAAAGATCTCATGTTAGTTTTGGCTCCAGCAGCGGACCTGACACGACCTGCAGTCATTGGTCTGCTTTGAGCTGGTCTTGTCTTTGAGTTGGGCTCACTGGACTCTAAGGAAGAAAACAAATTGCTGTAGAATTCAAATCTTAGCTGTTTTTTTTTTCTGTCTCTACCGTTTACAGTTAGTGACAACCCGGCTAATTTATATCTCTATCTTTTACAGTTAGTGACAACTCGGCTAATTTATATCTCTATCTTTTACAGTTAGTGACAACTCGGCTTATTTATATCTCTATCTTTTACAGTTAGTGACAACTCGGCTAATTTATATCTCTATCTTTTACAGTTAGTGACAACTCGGCTAATTTATATCTCTATCTTTTACAGTTAGTGACAACTCGGCTAATTTATATCTCTATCTTTTACAGTTAGTGACAACTCGGCTAATTTATATCTCTATCTTTTACAGTTAGTGACAACTCGGCTAATTTATATCTCTATCTTTTACAGTTAGTGACAACTCGGCTAATTTATATCTCTATCTTTTACAGTTAGTGACAACTCGGCTAATTTATATCTCTATCTTTTACAGTTAGTGACAACTCGGCTAAATTATATCTCTATCTTTTACAGTTAGTGACAACTCGGCTAATTTATATCTATATCGTCTACAGTAAGTGACAACTCGGCTAAGCACTTAGTGACCAGTCTTTGATCCTCCCCTCTCCTCTGAAAGATTTAAAGCCTCGAGAGAAAGAATCAGAATAAATACCTGGCGAATGCAGCTTATCATCACAGATACAAAGTCTCCATAGGAGGAGTCAAACACACATCTTTTTTTTAGAAATTGTTACGGACAAAAGTTGTTGTTTTTTTGTTTCATGAATGTGTTAAACATAGCATTTAGTCTAGAAGGGAGCAAAATATGCATGTAACCTGTTTGAAAAACTCACAGAAAGAGAGAGAGGAATTGAGAGGGGATGAAAATAAAGAATAAAACATAAGTTAAATTTGGTATGTGAGAGTGTGTGGCATATTTTAAAAACAAAAAATGATACTGTCATAGAGTTTTCCGTGACATCATGATGACACTTTGTCCTCGAGATTTTGTTTTTTTTTTCACTTCCCCTGCGTAGAAATTCCTTAATAACATTTAAGGTCAGCTAAAGTTATTGATGCCAGAGTTAATAGTGTTCATGCCGCAGTCAGTGATGACAGTGTTCATGCCACAATCAGTAGTGACAGTGTTTATGCCACAGTCAGTTGTGACAGTGTTTATGCCACAGTCGGTGTTGACACAGTTCATGCCACAGTCAGTGGTGACAGTGTTCATGCCACAGTCAGTTGTGACAGTGTTTATGCCACAGTTGGTGTTGACAGAGTTCATGCCACACTCAGTGGTGACAGTGTTCATGCCACAGTCAGTTGTGACAGTGTTTATGCCACAGTTAGTAGTGACAGTGTTTATGCCACAGTTAGTAGTGACAGTGTTTATGCCACAGTCAGTGGTGATCAAGTCCAAGTGCGTTTGTTCATATGTATAAATTGAATTCCATAAACTACTTATTGATCACATTTAATGAATAGTGTGTGCGATGATAAAACAGTTACGCCATTTTGTCACAAATTACAGATTAAATAATCCACTACAATAAAAAGGAAATAAAAACCTACCCACAACCTTACCAGAAGCAGACTGTAAAATTTCAACTAATTCGTCGTGACCATTCAGTTTGGCCAGTGACATGCAAGTTCGACCTGATTTGTCACAGATGTCAATATTCGCGCCTGTAGAAAATCAGCATAAAAAAAACAGAATTAAAATAATTATTTTTTGGCTTAACAAAAATTAAATTCTATATTCACATTTTAAGTACTAAACAGTCAAGCTTAAATTTAGTGAAAGAAATAAAAAGCAATGAAACAAGTAAGCAAGTCTAAATAATACCTTTTTCGATAAGAATCTGAACAGCCAAACGACAGCCATGTTTGACCGACAAAAGCAAAGCTGTTTCGCCTTTAGTGTTCTCTTGGTTGATATCAGCGCCGCCTTGCAGCAGAAGCTCAAGAACCGCAGCATAGCCGCTAGGGGCGCTGAGGAGCAATGGTGTATTTCCGTTTATGTCGGCCATGTTTACGTCTGCTCCGCGTTCTAAAAGCACCTGCGCTATCTCCACTCTGCCGTATTTGGCGCTGATACTAAGAGGAGAACGAAGTTTTTTGTTGACAGTATTGACGTTTGCGTTGCTTTGCAGCAGTGTTCTTGTGATTTCTGCGTGACCCTTTCTCGCGGCGATAATTAAAGCGGTGTCGCCACGTTCTTTGTCGACTAGCTCTATTGTTTTCTGAGCATCTCCTTTGTGTAATAGATACTGAACGATCTCGGTAAAACCATTGTATGTGCTAAGTATCAAAGGACTTCTACCAGACTTATTCTGTGTTTCGCAGGTTGCTCCGTGCACATTCAGTAAACGCAAAGCTTCAAGGAATCCGTTAGCAGCACATATGCTGATGGGGGAATTCCCTTCGTTATCCATGTCGTTTGGATTCGCTTTGCTGTCCAACAAGATCTTCATCGACTCCGTGAAGCCATGCTGGCTGCTGTACATCAAAGCCGTCCAGCCATCTGCACATTTGGCACCCACGTCAGCGCCGCGATCGACTAGAGTTTGGACTAGACTGGCCAGGTTCTTATTGGCGGCCATCATCAGTGCTGTGCGACCTTTGCGGTCCACGGCATTCAGGTCGGCACCCGCCTCGATGAGACTCTCCACAATTTCAACATTGCTGTTGATTGTGGCCACCATGAGGGGCGTGCAACCTTTTCTATCGCCCCTGTTCACATCGGCCCCTGCGTTGATTAAAAGTTCAACAATTTTCTTGTGATTTTCATGCGAGCTGACGTACAGAGCAGATTGTCCGTCTTTGTTAACTTTTTCAAGCTCGGCGCTGTTTTTCACAAGTAGCTTCACTGTTCGTGTATGACCTCGAAGGGCACTGAGAATTAGTGGTGTATCCCCTTCGATATCCGATTTATTAATGTTGCCCCCGTATTTCAGAAGCTGCTCTACAATATTTGCATGGCCATTTTCTGCGGCAAACGAAAGGGGCGTCCGGCTAAAATTCATCGCTTTGTCGACATCCACTTCTTTCTCTAAAAGTAAAGTGACTACTTCAAGATGGCCGTTTTGGGCTGCAATCATCATGGCCGTCCAGCCTTCAATCTCGGACATTTCCAATGATGCTCCATGTGTGTAAAGCAGAGAGATAATGTTTTCACATCCGGCATACGCGGCAAACATCACGGCTGTTCTCCCCCTGTCGTTGGACTCGTTCGGCAACGCGCCAGCATTCAGCAGGGCGCTGGTTATCAACTCGTTCCCTCGGAAAGCTGACTTCATCAGCGGCGTGTTTCCGCTAATGTCAGAAACATTGACACTAGCTCCTGCTTTAATAAGTGTCTGGACTACGCCAAGCTTTCCGCACGTGACGCTGTCCATCAGGGGAGTGTTTCCAACCACCCTGTTGTTCAGATTGACCTGTGCTCCTGCCTCCAGAAGCATGTTGACCACATCAACATTTCCGCATCTAGCGGCTTCTTCCAACAGCGTTATCCCTCTGTCGCCTTTAAAATTAATAAGTGGATAATGTTCTTTCCTTCCACGGTGGCCAAGCACAGTTTTCACAATGTCTGGCCTGTTCAGACTAACAGCTATCGAGAGCACGGTGTCACGCCTGTAGTTGATAAGCAGATCATCGGCACCAGCTTCTAACAGTGTCTTTATGACCTCCGCCTGGCCATTCATGCAGGCACATATAAGTGCTGAGTTGCCCTCGTCGTCTAAAAAATTCAGATCAGATTTGGCTTTGATTAGAGCATCCAGAACATCTTTATTTCCGCTTGCGCCTGCTAAGTGCAAAGCAGTCGAACCGCTTCCGTCACATAAATTCACTTGCGCTTGTGCTCGAAGCAGCTCTTCAACACAAGGGAGACAGCCGGCGAAACTGGCTTGCATGAGCGCGGTGCTCCCCCTTTTATCTTGTTTGTTTACTGATACGCCTGCTTGCAGAAGGAGTTTTACCGTTTCAGTGTTACCATTTCCGGCGCTGATGTGCAAGGCAGTAGCCCCGGTTATGTCCACTTCATTGACGTTTGCATTGTTATTCAGGAGAACGGCCACAGTGTCATGCTCGTTGTACTGGGCACAGAACATCAGTGGCGTCCAGCCTTTGTTGTCTCTCACATTGACTTCCGCACCTTTTTGGATGAGCGTGCTGACATGGTTAGGAGAGCCTTTGTACGCAGCCAGCATCAGTGTTGTCTGGCCACTCACGTTTCTTACGTGGACATCAGCCCCGTGGTCCAGCAGTGCCGTGACCAGGTCATCATTTCCTGTCAGTATGGCGATCATAAGAGCACTGTTGCCTCTAGCGTCCACAGAGTTGACCTTGGCATTGTTCTGCAGAAGCAGATTAACAATGTCCACGTTCTCTGACGCTGTGGCTGCGATCAGAGCAGTCGTCCCTGCCCCGTTGGGTGCGTTCATGTCTGCGCCCATGTCCAGCAGCTTCGTGACCAGTTTTATCTTTCCTTGCAGAGCACAGCAGATCAGCGGGGTCAGGTCATTCTTGTCAGCGTCGTCCAAGGATCTTCTCTTGGTGAACTCTTTCATTAGCTCATCCTCGTTTTTATTATACTTCTTCAGAATCCTCTCCGAGTCTCCCAGCAAAGAGCGCTCCCTCGCCATGCTTAAAGGGCGCCCAGGTGAAGTGGCGCTCCAAGAATCTGAGAGCATTAAATTCTCAGCCTGCTTCTGAAGCTCTTCTAAAGCAGTGTTCAGTTCCCCGTGTCTCTCTGACTTCTCATCTTTTCCGACATTGGTGGTATCTGCTGCCTTTTTGAAAGACTCGATTTCTTTCACAATCTCAGCTTTATTGTTAGATTGGTCGTTGTTATCCATGACTTTCCAATATGTCTGTAGAGAAAATAAATATTTCTTATTATTTATACGGTTTACTCCTTCCATTAACTATTGCAACAAGAAGATAATACATTTAAAAGTTGTGTAAATATTACATTTCTTGTTGGGTTGAGAACTGCTCAGCTTAATAATGACGCCACAGCAGCCAAAAGATTGGGTTGACATTACGAATTATTAGTCCTTTACAATTAGCTACTACTTATAATAACAGGCAATGTCTTCGATTCCGAAGATTAAGAATGATTGCGGCGAACTGTATATTATGCCACATCAAATACAAAGTCGTTGTCTGATGCGGGTCTACTTAAGTTGTTTTTTCGTCGTCTGCTACTAATCACTATCTCCAATAAATACGTTTTAAAATAAAGTTCAAACGTAACACACTGTGAACATTAACTTAAAGTATAAATATCATATCATTAAGCTTATATTTCATATTCATATAAATATCTATTATATTTTGTACAAGTGCTTTTTTTTTTGTAAAAAAAAAAAAAAAAAAATAGGTGCCGGTACTCAGTGATGAATTGCCTAACTTTTAACAAGGGGCCTACTATTAAATTAATAATAAACGTTACAATACAAGAAAAGTAATCATTTTCCCCCAAATTTAAAAAAGTGCCGGTACGCCGTACCGGTGCGTACCGTCACAAAAAAAATCACTGTTTTGAACTGACTAGAAGCACTAGATTTCGTCCATATTTTTATTATTATATTCTTATCTCTTATTAAAATCACCCTTAAAATCTCTTCCTGTAACTAAATTTAGTATCAAGAAAACACTCTTGTTTCAGCTTTCTAGACATCCATAGTACATTATACAGTACATTACTGTGTCAATTATACATGCTAGTTCAGAAACAGAAATGAAAAAAATATCCCAAATAATCAAGTTTAGAATTCAATAAAATCAATATCGGAGTACAGATTCGAGCGGCCACGCACTTTGGTCCCTATAATTCTGTCACGTCAGGCCCTTCGTGGCTTTCTATGCTCTCTCAATATTTTCAAAAGAGCCAATATGAGTGGATATACATAAAGCAGTGTTGACATTATTTAATATGAGGCTGTTCTAACTTGTTAATGCCTGGACAGCGTTGGAAATATTGCGCCAGTATTAAAATATCAAAGTTCTGTGAGCACGTAGCTAGCAGAATGAGTGGCCTAATACATGAAGCACTGACACTGTTAGAGATAGAGATCCAGTAAATATTCTTATATGATGGGCAGAGAACAATGCATTTAGTTTTGATTTTTTTCCATGCCTGCCTACATGCTAAAAGATCAAGAGCTATTTACTTAAATTTTATATTCTTTTAATTGTGGCTGTTTTTAGAGTGGGTCCAAAACCACATTTTAGAACAGACACTGGGCAGAGGTCTTGGAAAGGAAGACAATGTTAAAAAAAAAATTATACGGTTTATATACTTGCATATTTGTATATTTGTACATGTATATAATTTAAATTAGGAATCAAATATTTCCAACACATTTTGTGATTTCTCTACACAGTGTTTTACTCGTTCAGCATCATTGAAAGGCCTGCCCGATGACCATACTCTCTAGAATCTTTCCACATAACCCAGTCTCATTGAAAGACCTACCCGATGACCATACTCTCTAGAATCTTTCCACATAACCCAGTCTCATTGAAAGACCTACCCGATGACCATACTCTCTAGAATCTTTCCACATAACCCAGTCTCATTGAAAGGCCTGCCCGATGACCATACTCTCTAGAATCTTTCCACATAACCAAGTCTCATTGAAAGGCCTGCCCGATGACCATACTCTCTAGAATCTTTCCACATAACCCAGTCTCATTGAAAGGCCTGCCCGATGACCATACTCTCTAGAATCTTTCCACATAACCCAGCCTCATTGAAAGGCCTGCCCGATGACCATACTCTCTAGAATCTTTCCACATAACCCAGTCTCATTGAAAGACCTACCCGATGACCATACTCTCTAGAATCTTTCCACATAACCCAGTCTCATTGAAAGACCTACCCGATGACCATACTCTCTAGAATCTTTCCACATAACCCAGCCTCATTGAAAGGCCTGCCCAATGACCATACTCTCTAGAATCTTTCCACATAACCCAGTCTCATTGAAAGGCCTGCCCGATGACCATACTCTCTAGAATCTTTCCACATAACCCAGTCTCATTGAAAGGCCTGCCCGATGACCATACTCTCTAGAATCTTTCCACATAACCCAGCCTCATTGAAAGGCCTGCCCGATGACCATACTCTCTAGAATCTTTCCACATAACCCAGTCTCATTGAAAGGCCTGCCCGATGACCATACTCTCTAGAATCTTTCCACATAACCCAGTCTCATTGAAAGACCTGCCCGATGACCATACTCTCTAGAATCTTTCCACATAACCAAGTCTCATTGAAAGGCCTGCCCGATGACCATACTCTCTAGAATCTTTCCACATAACCCAGTCTCATTGAAAGGCCTGCCCGATGACCATACTCTCTAGAATCTTTCCACATAACCAAGTCTCATTGAAAGGCCTGCCCGATGACCATACTCTCTAGAATCTTTCCACATAACCCAGTCTCATTGAAAGGCCTGCCCGATGACCATACTCTCTAGAATCTTTCCACATAACCCAGCCTCATTGAAAGGCCTGCCCGATGACCATACTCTCTAGATTCCACATAACCCAGTCATCGATAAACAGGAAAAAATAGTCAGTGTTTGTAGAATAGATTGTGGCGAAATGGGTTGTATGGACAACAGAACAATTAGCTGATAAAATTCTGTAGAGTGCAAACAATAATAAAAAATTTAATATTAGGGGAATTTTATATAGGGCATTATAAGAATCATTTTTTAGAAGGAAATTTTTAAAAGATCTTAACAGACCCCCATTGCTTATGAGCACGTGATATGGCTCTGATATGTTAATTAGGGTGTCATGTGTCCACCACATCAGACATCTAGATTTATATATATGCAAGTGTTTAGATAGATTTGTAGCTTTTCATTTGGTAATTTATATTTCATTGTAATTTTTCTATATAATTAGGAAAATGTATGCGACTCCGTAAAATTACGGAACAGTTAAATACTTAAGTAACTAGCTAGGCAGACCTAGCTATGACTTACATATTATTTTACATAATTACGCAGACAAAGCCTTGGTCTGATTGGGATCGATTTGAACTCTTTTTTTTTTTTTGTCGTCTTATGTGGTAGCCTTTATTTGAGTTTCATTTAGTCTCAATGGAAAATACCGATTTTAAACAATCTAAGATTGTATTGGAGTTTTCGTGATACTGGTAGCGGCCCTAAAAAGCATATGCCTGAACTGTTTTTCTAATAGAAATTATGGAGCTTTGTCCGATAATGCATAATAAACTGTTTAGCTATTTTCTTTCATTTTATTTAGTTTAGAGTAGACATAGATTTATATCAAACTATAGAATGGATACCAACCAAATAGAGCAGCGATGAGATTACACGAGTCTAGATAGGGTGCATTCCAAGAGGAAGTCGAAATATTTTTAAAAAAATTGAATTGATGAAGACCGTCTGCAAGAACTTCTGCTAATAAAACAAGGCTCTTTTCTAGCAGAAGTGAGAGTACAAAGTAAATAATTAATTTTAAGAGTTTTTTTAAAGGGCTTATAATTACTAGTGCCACTGGCTAAATGGCAAATAAGTATTAAAATGTTATGTGAATTGATAATCTTGAAATCTGTATTTTAATTTGTTTTGTCATATGTTTCATATTTTTAGAAATTACTTCAAAAGTTTTCTGTAAACTGAAATTGTTATTTCAAAAGGAAACAAAGTGTGCTTTAATTTCATCTACACCATAACCTAGACCTGCATAGTAAATTGTAAATAAACCTAGGCGAGCAGGAGGATTTCAGACTACAATAGTTATACTAGCATTAGTAAAGTATGTCATCTGACAGATTTTATGGCTGCGTGAAAAAAGAAAACTCTTTAAAAGTATATAAAACTTATACGTAACGGAATGTATCTGGTAATTTTCTTACCTGGAAAACTTGTTTTGAAATTTTTTTTAAAAGTCCCTTATCTCTCCGCCAAACCTAAAATAATATAAGTCATTTTATTTAAAGTAGGGAAAACA
Source organism: Biomphalaria glabrata (assembly GCF_947242115.1). NCBI lineage: Eukaryota > Metazoa > Mollusca > Gastropoda > Planorbidae > Biomphalaria > Biomphalaria glabrata. The sequence goes on along the minus strand of NC_074713.1, from coordinate 16,823,845 downwards.
GACACACACGGCTCCACCCTCAGAGTGTCATGTCACATGTGAGGTGTGTATGTCTTAGTTGAGACATTTGTCAGCGTAGGCACCTGTCTCAGTAACTGTCTCAACACTTACGTCATCAGTTATACTATACACATGTACGTTATAAACTTTATAAGCGTGGTTATACCTTAGATCTCGCGTCCACGGTTATACAAATCGTTTTTATAATACCTCTATAAAAAAAAACATTACCCCCACACACGCAAACACACGTCATTAGTGCACAAAACACGCGATCATGTATGCACACGCACACACAAACACACGATTATACATGTACACATATATACACTGTAATGCTGCCTCGCTGGTGTGTTTGTGTCTTTGACGTGTAAATGTGTGTGTGTGTGTGAACTTTTTTTTTCTTTCCTCCGTCTTAACATAACTTATAAAAGGCGGTACCAGAATCGATACGGAGTTTCATCTATCATTGATTGGAAATCGATTATTTACAGTTGAAAGAAGTTAAAGGAAAAGGGGGGAGGGTGGCAGGTCACAAGCTACATGGCGGACGTGCCAGGGTATCGATATGTTATTGAATTAACGCTTCAGATTCTTAATCGGCATTTTTTTTCTTCAAATAGAAAAAAAAAAAGTGTTCCTGCAGGGTTTTCAACACAGAGAGACAGACAGAGAGAGAGAGAGAGAGAGAGAGAAATAGATAGAGAGAAAGAGGCAGAGAGAGATAAAAAGATATACATATACAGATAGATTTTCATGGGGAGGGGAAGTTTGTCAGGAATAAGGGAGAAAGAGAAGGAGAAAGGAGGAGAGGAATTGGAGTATGAGAGGTCTTGAGAGGTCTTCGCAGAGTGAGATAGAGCTATAAGCATATTGAGAGAGAGAGAGTGGATATGTAGAGAGAAAGAGCTCTTATCAGAGAAGGGGGAAGGGAGAAATAGAGATGGAGAAAGTATTTAAGAGAGAATAGAGAACGAGGGAGTCTGAACTCAGAGCAAGTGAAGAAAGAGGAAAAGTGTTCTATCGGAGTATTGTCAATGGTCAGCTGAATGTTAGGACACCTACTTGCCTAGATCAATGTCTTTAGTCAATGGTCAGCTGAATGTTAGGACACCTACATGGCTAGATAAATGTCTTTAGTCAATGGTCAGCTGAATGTTAGGACACCTACATGCCTAGATCAATGTCTTTAGTCAATGGTCAGCTGAATGTTAGGACACCCACATGCCTAGATCAATGTCTTTAGTCAATGGTCAGCTGAATGTTAGGACACCTACATGCCTAGATTAATGTTTTTAGTCAATGGTCAGCTGAATGTTAGGACACCTACATGCCTAGATTAATGTTTTTAGTCAATGGTCAGCTAAATGTGACACTTACATGCCAAGACCAATATCCCTATTTTTTTAACAAGCAAAATAAAAACAATCCTTAAAAAAAACAAAAAAACAAGCTTATTAAAGAGAAAGAACTCCTCGCTTACAACTATATCTTTCAATAATGAAGTTGAATAAGCTGAATTAGTCCCCTTTATACTTTATTTTTAAGTTTGAAACTAACAATAGATTACATTACTTTATAAAGAATCACCCTTTGTGTCAGGATTTTGTGATTTTACCATCACAAAAGAAATACAAGACACCGATAGCAAAGACAAACAGACACAAACACTCTTTTGTTCCCCTGGCAATCAAATCATTAAATAAGAACAATCTGGTATAAACTTTGTCACATGTAAATTATGAGTGAGTCTGGTGTGAATGTACACTTTGGTTTCTTATAGTTATAATGTTTTTTGTTTGGTGTAAAGCACAAATTGTAAGACAAATTTCCTTACGGATAATAAAGATTATTATTAAAACCTTCTATATTCATAAGCACTTCTATGTAACAGTGATTTCCACATAGGACTGGGGAGTCTAAAGCCCTTGAGATCGAATCCAGGTCGTTCAACATTAAAAATTTGTTTTCATAAATGCATTTAAAAAGTGAACACAGCAGAGACACCAGATACCCCTTCCTCCTCCTCTACCCCAATCCTAACTGGTCTAGATAAGCGATAAGATCATAGCTATTGGGACAGCCAAAAGCATCACATTGCGCTAAACAAAAACAATTGATAAAAATATTTATTTTCGCACAGATTTACTATTGTTATCCCATATGTATTACAAAATGACCCAAACCAATTGAAATAAATTCTCGTAATATAAGTTGTTGTTTTAAAATATTTTTAAAAACTATTTTCTTGTTTTCTTTGGGGCCAGTATCTTGTTCAGACCTTTCAATACAGAATGCATCTTTGGAGGGCATACTTGGCCCACTCTGGTGACACTCTACTAAAGCTTGATTCACTTGTTCTAACCTTCATCTTCCAAACTATCAGTCTCACTCTGTTGTGTCTTATTGGGAGACAAAAATGTAATCCTTGAACAGATGACACAGTACGATCTACAGTCTTATCTTATCTTATATCATACAGACGTTACTTCAAAAATGTAATCATTGAACAGATGACACAGTAGGATCTACAGTCTTATCTTATCTTATATCATACAGACGTTACTTCAAAAATGTATTCGTTGAACAGATGATAAAGTACGATCTACAGTCTTATCTTATATAATACAGACGTTACTTCAAAAAAGAAGATGATTACGTCCTACGCGTCATGCATTTAGTCATGCATATTAACCAATGACTTAAATTCTGCCAAGTCACTGGTTTTCCTGGCTAGCTAAGGCAACCCATTCCATGCTCTAATAGCATTAGGGAAGAAGGAATATTTGTACAAATTTGTCCTAGCATATGGAACCAGTAATGTGCCTTTATCTTTGTGTCTTTCAGAGTATTTTATTACATTTTGTTTTTGTATTTGAAGATTATGGTTCAGTGTTTTATGTAGGTAATCGCTACTTTGCTTTTAAGTCTTCTATCCCGAAGGCTTTCTAAATTTAGTGATTTTACTAAAGAAGTTACTCTAGTCAAATGTGAATATTCGTTTGTTATGAATCTCACTGCTCCCGAGACTAAATGTTTCTAGCTTTGACTACAATAGCACTGAAGCACTTTAAAACCAAGCTAGGCCTGCTTAGCGTTTCTCTGAGAATGCTAAAGGAAAGAGAACATCGAATGAAAGCTCAAGATTCCAATGAGAAGAAACAGTCAATAACTGAATTAGGGAAGGGCTGTGGTGGTGGTAAAATATGTATAAGTAGAGCAAGCCTACATCTCTGCTATCCATGCTGAGTGGACATTATTGTCCCTTACTAAGCAGTACTCGGCTGAACCCGATGTAGACATGAATGCTTTGGTTACTTGTGACCGAGTGAACAATGGCGGACTCATTGACAAAAATCAATAGTCTGTGTAGGAGAGTCGGGGAGCTCTTTTGTTTAAACTTAACAATCAACTAGTTTCCTTTCATTGTCTTACTGCCTAGCCAAACATTGGTATGAATGTAATGTTCGTGTGTACGCCAACGTGGGACCAGTGGGCCACTTCTGGCCAGTGGACGACATTGTTAAATAAATAATAGTTTCTATCTTCTCACTTTTTTATTTGAAAGGCTTATATCAACCTACTTTGTATGTCTGGTAAAAAGTTTGAACATGTTTTTTCTACCATTTCCCATTTTAGGATTAAATTTGAAACTTTATGCAATTATACATTGTACCTGACAAAACATGAATCAATTTAAAAAATTATCTAATTAACTATAATAGGTAATTAATTATTTCGTTTGATATCAAAATAAGGGGAATAAATTATACTCAATAAGAGATGATGACTTATTTCCCTTACTATGTTTTGTCACGTTTTTCTCTCACTTCCCATTCTCAAATTTAGCATAATTACTCAAAGTCAATGACAATACACGAATCAATAGAAAAAAATGCATTAGTAGTAATGAACTAATTTTGTCTTGTATAGCAGAAAGGGAGCTAAACCTAAATAAGCTTTGTTATTGTTTTTTTAAGTTATCTTTTTTTCTTTTGTTTGTTTTGCTTCGCATTTCCAGAAATAATTTCATAATGAAAAAATATATTTTACCTGTTATAAGAAAAGAAGGGAGGGGAATTGTCGTGTGATTTGGACTGTCGTCACACGTTTTTCCCTGACGTCTTGTAGGAAGTTTGGACTAGGATGAAGGATGGAGTTTGAACTAGGATGAAGGATGAAGTTTGGACTAGGATGAAGGATGATGTTTGGACTAGGATGAAGGATGAAGTTTGGACTAGGATGAAGGATGAAGTTTGGACTAGGATGGAGGATGAAGTTTGGACTAGGATGAAGGATGAAGTTTGGACTAGGATGAAGGATGAATTTGGACTAGGATGAAGGATGAAGTTTGGACTAGGATGAAGGATGAAGTTTGGACTAGGATGAAGGATGAAGTTTGGACTAGGATGAAGGATGAAGTTTGTACTAGGATGAAGGATGAAGTTTGGACTAGGATGAAGGATGAAGTTTGGACTAGGATGAAGGATGAAGTTTGGACTAGGATGAAGGATGAAGTTTGGACTAGGATGAAGGATGAAGTTTGGACTAGGATGAAGGATGATGTTTGGACTAGGATGAAGGATGAAGTTTGGATTAGGATGAAGGATGATGTTTGGACTAGGATGGAGGATGAAGTTTGGACTAGGATGAAGGATGATGTTTGGACTAGGATGGAGGATGAAGTTTGGACTAGGATGAAGGATGAAGTTTGGACTAGGATGAAGGATGAAGTTTGGACTAGGGTGGAGGATGAAGTTTGGACTAGGATGAAGGATGATGTTTGGACTAGGATGGAGGGTGAAGTTTGGACTAGGATGAAGGATGAAGTTTGGACTAGGATGAAGGATGAAGTTTGGACTGGGATGAAGGATGAAGTTTGGACTAGGATGAAGGATGATGTTTGGACTAGGATGGAGGGTGAAGTTTGGACTGGGATGAAGGATGAAGTTTGGACTAGGATGAAGGATGAAGTTTGGACTAGGATGAAGGATGATGTTTGGACTAGGATGAAGGATGAAGTTTGGACTAGGATGAAGGATGAAGTTTGGACTGGGATGAAGGATGAAGTTTGGACTAGGATGAAGGATGAAGTTTGGACTAGGATGAAGGATGAAGTTTGGTCTAGGATGAAGGATGAAGTTTGGACTAGGATGAAGGATGAAGTTTGGACTAGGATGAAGGATGAAGTTTGGACTGGGATGAAGGATGAAGTTTGGACTATGATGAAGGATGAAGTTTGGACTAGGATGAAGGATGATGTTTGGACTAGGATGAAGGATGAAGTTTGGACTAGGATGAAGGATGAAGTTTGGACTAGGATGAAGGATGAAGTTTGGACTGGGATGAAGGATGAAGTTTGGACTAGGATGAAGGATGAAGTTTGGACTAGGATGAAGGATGAAGTTTGGACTAGGATGAAGGATGAAGTTTGGACTAGGATGAAGGATGATGTTTGGACTAGGATGGAGGGTGAAGTTTGGACTGGGATGAAGGATGAAGTTTGGACTAGGATGAAGGATGAAGTTTGGACTGGGATGAAGGATGAAGTTTGGACTAGGATGAAGGATCAAGTTTGGACTGGGATGAAGGATGAAGTTTGGACTAGGATGAAGTTTGGACTAGGATGAAGGATGAAGTTTGGACTAGGATGAAGGATGATGTTTAGACTAGGATGGAGGATGAAGTTTGGACTAGGATGAAGGATGAAGTTTGTACTAGGATGAACGATGAAGTTTGGACTAGGATGAAGGATGAAGTTTGTACTAGGATGAAGGATGAAATTTGGACTAGGATGAAGGATCATACAAAATTTGTAAAAAAAATGACCTTATGATATTTTAATATTAATAATTACATGGCAAAATAAATAAATGAACATTTCATCAGCCATGCTTCACATAATGGTTCTATATGTCAATATAGAGAAGCATGGTCGAGAGGCTGAGTACACTTGGCTTGGCTTGGCTACCTATGAAGAGGGCTCTAGGTTCGACACCCGACTCAAACAGAGTTGTCTTTACTGAGCTCCTTAAGGTAGCAAGGAAAGCCTTCTCCCAGATACCCCTGGTTTGAACCACTGCAGTAGGTTAGGGTTAGATCTTCAACTCTATAGGTTCTTCCGAAACATGTAAATCAAAACACAAGAAATTCAAGAAATAACACACTACACAAATTGATTATTTCCTATCTCTGTGTATTCGGAAAATAAGTCAAATGTATTAGGAGGGTAAATCAAAAGTATTAGGAGCAGGGCCGGACTTAGGCCACTGCAACCTATGTGGTCGCAGTGGACCCCGCACTTTCATAGGCCCCGCGCTAATTCTAGGTTTAAACTATTAAATTAACCATTATAACTTATATATAATAAATGAATTTGCAAAATATACGAAAAAGTCCTGGAAATCTCCTGAAAGCTCATAAAAATCTTCTGAACAATAGAGAAAATTGTCAGTTTTTGGGGTGCCAATCCTATACGCGATAAAAAAAAACGGCATTTTTTGCAAAGACTAATGTATTTTCTAATACAAAACTTTAGTCTTGACATTATGCGTATCCCTGCCCATACTGGGCCCCGCGCGATCCTTTCCACATAGGGTCCCGCAATTGTTAGGACCGGCCCTGATAAGGAGAGTAAATGAAAGTATAAGAAGAGTAAATGAAAAGTATTTTGAAACATTGGCTACTAGTACTGCATTAAGCTGTACCTAAACGTTGAAGAGTACATCAAGTGTAGGCCTATTAAGAGAATGAATCGAAGTGCCTTTATAGCGCATTCACTTTCTGCAGTAGTCCGAATAAAAAGATACTTTTTAGGTAAGGTGCCAAGCACTTTTTGCACCCACAAAATCAATTACAACGAAGGTCTCTAATCTAAAAGGAACAACAACAATACTAATCTATTTAAATAAGGGGGTGGTGGAATTAATTGATAGGTCCTATCAATGGAATGAGTTCAAAGGAGTAGAAGATTAGAAGATAAAGGTAAAGAAATCGCCTATATTTATACGGTTCATGGTGCATTGAAAAAAAAATGTATCGTAGATACCTGGGGTTAGCCTGGGTGAGCTTTTTTTTTTTTAAATCTCGCTTGGGGTGAGGATGGATCAGAGACCCTGCAAACCAAAAGACCACCACGCCGTTCCACAAATAGGCCGTCGTGGTAATTGATTGATCGGCGGTCCCTTCACGATTTGTGCTGTTGCGATTACAAAATATGAACATGAAGAAATTGCCCGTAGTTAGTAGTACTGCCCTCGGCCATGTGTAGCGAACGGCCCGGTTCTATGGCGTGGTGCATAACTTACATGGTACGACACATCCCAGTAACGGTCGCTACCATTGCGGAACTTTCAGACAGGACTTGAGAGGTGAAGAGCTTCCGGTCTATGCTTGATCGTTGGATAGAATCCTTTCTAACGACTAATCGCCATAATGGCACCAACGGCACCGTTTCCCTACTGGAATTCATAGAAGACGTTGTACAAAATGGTGACACCTAGGTGTCGTGCAAATCTTTCACATTCGCAGTGGTTAAAAAAGTCCTTTAAAAAAATATTCACCGGAACTAAATAGAAATGCATAATATAATAATAGTCGAAAAATAGTCGTAACTCACAATGTCAGCATCATTTATAGAACTCACTTCTGGGCATTGTAACATTTGTTACGCCTTTCTTTCCTTATTTCATGGAAATACTATTGTTCATTCCATTCCGTCTGACAAGATCATGGCAAATATTGACTTGGTCATTCAAAGTTGACAGCTTTAAGAATTTTATATTTATTGTTTCCCTTTGTGTCCATTTAGCTATTTTTATTTCCCCTTAATTAACTTTCCAGTCATGGACGATTATGATAAAAAAAAAAGTTTAGGGGAAAAGACGCTTTTACTTTTGTGTGGCATGTCTGTCCGTCCGTCCGTCCCGTTTAGATCTCAGAAACTAGAAGACAAAATGAAAATCGGACATCATGATATTTTAGACCATTCAAAGTTCTGATGCAACAGCTACTTTTTTTCTTTTCTGAAAGCGAAAAATCTAATTTTTTAAATCACTTATGCAAGCAGCTTTTTCATAAAAATACACTATTTTTACCACTATTCACTATTAAGCTTTTTAGTAATAGTGATGACTGTTTACCATTTTTTAACACATTTATGCAAATCGTTTTAGATTTTTGGTCAAAAAATATTTTGTTTACAATTGTATTGCTAGGTTATGTAAGTTCTATCATAATAATTACTACATTTACACACACAAAAAATGTTAACACTTTGTTTAAGAGAAAAACTCTATTTAGTATTCAAATAAGTTAGACATAATTTAAAACAACAATTGATAAGTAGTTTTTCATATTATCGCTCGACCTGCAGTCCACCATACTCCGAGGAACACAAAACTAATTATTTTTTTTTACAGAAATGTTTTTTCTTGAGGCTTTGAATAAGAGATTAACCCTTTACAAAACAATTAGATCAATTAGATACTCATTATAAGACATCAGTTAGGCCAGGTTCACATCTAACTTCACATTCACTTTCACCTATCCCTTGGTCTGCTGTACCTTTGGGGCACCACACAGGATCTGTCAATCTTCTTTCTTCATTCTTCTCTGTCATTTGCCTTTGATAGAATTTCATTATGATATTCCTTCTGAAAATATTGAAGCCTGCCTTTTACCTGCCTGGGTGGACTACTTCTGATAGAATTTAATACCGATATTCTTCTGAAAATATTGAAACCTGCCTTTTTTCCTACCTGGGTGGACCACTTCGGGGGCCGATTTTGAGTTTGTGTTTCCATATAAACTGTCTTTGTAACCCTTTTTTTTTATTTTATTTTTATGTTACAGTTAGTGAAATACAACTAGTGCTCGGTGGAATCAGTGGCATAAATTTACTTGTTACTTCCCTTTGTCTTATAACTGAAATCTACTTAATTATTTGAGTTCTTTTTTTCTAGTATTTTACCTCCCCAGCATTGAATTGAGCTGAGTGATGCACTTCCCATAGTTTTAACTCTTTCTCTCCGTAATTATTTATCACATTCTAGTGGAATCAACGTTGGTATCGTCAGTTAGGAAAGAAAGAGTTAACTTCTAACATCCTCTTTTCGTTTGCAGTTGCGAATAGCTCCTAAACTTGCAGGCCTTCGCGTTAATGAGACATGTACATACTTTTAAGTAACTTTTATATATATTATTGACTGTAAATTTCAAATCCACAGTAAATATTGTCTTCTTATCTTATCTTATATATTACAGACGTCACTGCAAACAAAGAAGATATGTATTTCAATCGTTCTTTTTTTTATAGGGTTGCGAGGCCAAATGTGTAAAACTCAACTTCAAAAGTCGGCAAGTCAAAATACCTCAAAGTACTTAAAAGTACATCAAAGTGCTTCGACTGCTTCTTTAATAAAAGAGTGAGTACCATGGAAATATTTGAGCCTTTTTGAGTGATTTTTCCCTTATTGATCTTTGCTCGTTAAGTAAAATGTTTAGAAACGAAGTTACTTTCTATTCTGGATGGGAGTGTACGGTAATAACATGACATAGTACTATGTATTTATCAATTGGTTGATATTTGTGTATATCTCTTAAAGTTCCCAACAAATTTTTCATTGCATTTATTTATACTGGCTTTTTTTTACAAAGCTTATATCAACTCACTCTGTCTAGTAAAAAGTTCGATTTTGTTTTTTTTTCCCTTTTCCCATTCTCAGATGAAGTTAAAATTTTACTCAATTATTCATTGAACATGACAAGACACAAATCAATCCAAAAATTAACCAAGTCGTTAATTATTTAGTACTAATTAATTTATATTGTTTTTTTTATAGCAGAAAGGGAGCTAAGCAAGGTAATTTTTCAGATAACTGGAAGTAATTAGCGCTCTTTAACTTAGATGAGCTTTGTCTTTAAAACGTTATCTTTTTCTATTACTTGTTTTTTTTTTTTTGTGTTTTTTTTTTAACTGTCATCCTCCTAGCAGCCTCCTCACTCCCTTGTATTCCTCTTTTTTAACTTTCATCCTAATAGCATACAGCCAATTCCAGTGCGCTAAGGTCTAATCTCTTTTGTGGATCAGTTAGTGGGGGGTGGGGGAGAAGGTTTCCGTGCTGTCTTTAGGCGCTCAGCAAACGTAACTCAGCTCGAGTCGGACATTGAACTCGGGCCTCCATGATAGTCAATGTATTAAAATATGAAACTAAAAGACCACATTTTAAATGATATGTAAGACGACACTGCTGACGAGAGTTCTTTGACCTTGCACATGGTGAGAACCTTGCCTGAGGGTGAGACTGACATGCATAACAAAGATTCGTCCGCATGTTTGATGTCTATCCTGCTGTGTAAATAGTTCTTTATCATAAACTTAACAAGGAACGAAATCTGTCGTAAAAAGATAACCGATTTAGTCGTCTATCAGTCCTATACTAAATCATATTTAGGTTGAATACGAAAAGGTCGCCATGCTCTTCCTTGTATTTGTATTTTAGTAACTCGATAGTGTGGCCTAGATAGACCTAGTAGTGAATAAATACAAACGGAACGTACTTCAAAGTACCGCTGTACTGGCCTATATACAATCAGCACTTGATTTTAACTTTCATTTTTGTAGATCATTTTTTTTTACTTCTCACCCACTCCTTCCCCTCCCCCGAGTTTGTTTATGTTAGGGTCAAATAGAATTAATATGATAGTTATTCTGTGTGTTGAAAGTTGTAGTCCTTGTATTGTGGACTTGTTCATCTAAAAACCTAATGTTTCATTTTCAGATCATCATAAGCTCACATTAACACCATTACCATTGAATGTTTCATCAAGTTAGAGATCAACTCTTTATTGACCTATAGGTTAGAGTTCATGTCGGGGAGTACGAACAGAAGGCGTATTCAAGAAGAAAATATTTTAAATTATCTGAGTTTAGGAAATTCTTTTTTATATAATTCGATTAGATATAATGACAAGGAATTGACGTGTCCCTCTTTCGGTTCCTTAGGAACTGGATGATATTGTCGTAAGTCATCAAACATCAAACCATGACCTTGACCCTATTCTAAATAATTTTTTTTTACCAACAGAAGGGATGCGTGGTGTCAGAGTTGTAAAGTGCTTTGCTTCCAAAGCAAACGGTCACGGGTTCGAATCTCGATGAAGAATGGGATTTTGACTTTCAGGATTTGACATTTGACATGACGTTAACCGTCGGCCATAGAACTAGATGACTCATCGCAAAGTCTGAAAGGGGTACATTACAAAAGGAAGAAGAAAGAGAGGCCTATAGTACCTGCACCATCTAGAAATCTGGCTGTTAGCCTCCAGTACATAGAGATAGATCTAAATCAACAGGATATAGAAGGCAGGTCTACTTCAAAGCGACAGGCAGCTACGAAGCAAGTAGACAGACCTCAAGGTAGCTCTCGGTGCCCCATTTGTAACGGGTGTCTTGATGTCTGTCTTGATGTCTGTCTTGATGTCTGCTAAGACTTCCTTCCTTTTGTCTTAATACCTGGGTATAGCAATTTAAAATAATTTACAACAATCTTGCTATGAATGTCTTCCGACTCTTGGCTAGTAATGTGTGTCATATGGCGATTGATAGCCTGCATGGCGCCAGTCATTAACTCGCCATGAGATAACACAGGCCTACATCTTCATATCGCTAAACTAAAGACAAGCAACTCAAATGTAAGATAAATCTCAGTACTAAATAAACAACATGTATATAACCGTTTTATCTGCATAGGCGTATCTAAGGTGACCAGACGTCTCAACAGTAGCGCTTTTGACCGTCTGTCACGCTTTTCATAAAATGTCCGAAGTGAATGGCCAATGTTCCACTTTCAGAAAAAATTCGATCAATGTCCAACTTTTAATTAAAAAATTTTAATCGCCTTTTTATAAATTCCTTCTTGATCGTTTTGTCATGTTCCTCGTTCCGCAGGTTCCAGTGTTTGAATCATGAGTAGTGATTAGCGACCTGCTACCTTTTTCACAGAAAGTTTTTTGTCTTCTTGCCTGTGTGTCGCTAACTTTCTATTAATCAATTCTACCATACATTATTTCTTGGTTTAACTTTCCCTTCTGTTCGAGTCAGTGGCAGAGTAAGAAATGCCGGGGACATTGACGTTCAACAGAGACTTACAGGCCGAGTTCCCACTTATAAAGAAGGCAAAAGCAATCGACTATTGCAGCAGAGTGCTGTGAGAGAAATGTAGAGGTCACGTGTGCAATCGTTACACAAATATTGGCCCTTTTGTATAATGAACAAAGTAAAGAAGCAGGAAGCCCATTTCACGGATGAATCGAACTACAAAGACATGAAATTGTTTCCCCTGATGATACGATTCTTTGTGCATTGTTGGTCGTGTAAGTTAAAATATTGGAAATTGAATCACTTCCAGGAATTATTTGTATTCCAAATGGTTTACATACACAAGGGCTGAAAGTTTACAAATGTTGGCGCCAGTAATGCGAATATTAATTTGGGAAGCCTGAAGCGGGGAGGACAAAACGATTCAGTGGATGTTAGCACAAAATGAATAGGTCTTGGCTGTGCTAACCATATCTAGTGCATAGAGTACACAAAGGTTTAAAAATGCTGCATATTGTCTATCAATAGACATGGAAAAATATGTGTGAACATGTAGGCCTACTATTACTTTTGCGCTTTCTAGGTATCTTCTGTGATTAACAAATCGGTTCAGAAATGCACGGAAAGAAGCACGAAAAGGTTCCTCTCCAATGAAGTACGCATGCGCAGGGTCGCCTCCGGCTCGCAAAGGAGCGTTGGGTTAAGGAGTCTCACGAAAATGGATGTGATTAAATAATCTTGTTGATGGGGAACCTCCGGAAAGAATGATTGATGAAGAGTCAATTTCTCATTCATGGCCTCTGGGTTAACACCTTCCCAATAGTCAAAGTCAAAGGGTCTTAAAAGGGCTCAAGCCTGACCCTAATCGGACACTGAGATATGGAAAGTATAGATTATAGAAGCACTTTACAATAGCGAGCTGACACTCTGTGTTGTTTTCTCGTTTACTTCATTACCATTACAAACGTACTTTCAAAGAAAGACCCAGTTGATGATACAGGACGAGACCTATACAACCATCAAGATACGATTTAAACAAAACAAAAGAACGATGTAAACTGTAAACTGTAAACTGTGATATCGAAAACAAGTTACAGTTTGTATGAACATGGTTACAACCATACAATTTGGTTCTCAACGAAATAGTCAGGTCTTAATAGCGATACATGACATCTAGATGATGGACTGGGTATGTGTAAATGACTGGTGCATTTTGTAATGTGAAACTGTACTTTGCTATGTTTGTAAAACTGTACATTGCTATGTTTGTAAAACTGTACATTGCTATGTTTGTAAAACTGTATATTGCTATGTTTGTAAAACTGTACAATGCTATGTTTGTATTATTTCCTTATCATGCAGCTATGTTTGTAAAACTGTACATTGCTATGTTTGTAAAACTTCATTGCTATGTTTGTAAAACTGTACATTTCTATGTTTGTAAAACTGTACATTGCAATGTTTGTAAAACTACATTGCTATGTTTGTAAAACTGTACATTGTTATGTTTGTAAAACTGTACATTTCTATGTTTGTAAAACTGTGCATTGCTATGTTTGTAAAACTGTACATTTCTATGTTTGTAAAACTGTACATTGCTATGTTTGTAAAAATGTGCATTGCTATGTTTGTAAAACTGTACATTGTTATGTTTGTAAAACTGTACATTTCTATGTTTGTAAAACTGTGCATTGCTATGTTTGTAAAACTGTACATTTCTATGTTTGTAAAACTGTACATTGCTATGTTTGTAAAAATGTGCATTGCTGTGTTTGTAAAACTGTACATTGCTATGTTTGTAAAACTGTACATTGCTATGTTTGTAAAACTGTACATTGCTGTGTTTGTAAAACTGTACATTTCTATGTTTGTAAAACTGTACATTGCTATGTTTGTAAAACTGTACATTTCTATGTTTGTAAAACTGTACATTGCTATGTTTGTAAAACTGTACATTTCTATATTTGTAAAACTGTACATTTTTATGTTTGTAAAACTGTGCATTGCTATGTTTGTAAAACTGTACATTTCTATGTTTGTAAAACTGTACATTGCTATGTTTGTAAAAATGTGCATTGCTGTGTTTGTAAAACTGTACATTGCTATGTTTGTAAAACTGTACATTGCTATGTTTGTAAAACTGTACATTGCTATGTTTGTAAAACTGTACATTGCTATGTTTCTAGAACTGAATACATTGCTATGTTTGTAAAACTGTACATTGCTATGTTTGTAAAACTGTACATTGCTATGTTTGTAAAACTGTGCATTGCTATGTTTGTAAAACTGTACATTTCTATGTTTGTAAAACTGTGCATTGCTATGTTTGTAAAACTGTACATTGCTATGTTTCTAGAACTGTATACATTGCTATGTTTGTAAAACTGTACATTTCTATGTTTGTTAAACTGTACATTGCTATGTTTGTAAAACTGTACATTGCTATGTTTCTAGAACTGAATACATTGCTATGTTTGTAAAACTGTACATTGCTATGTTTGTAAAACTGTACATTGCTATGTTTGTAAAACTGTGCATTGCTATGTTTGTAAAACTGTACATTTCTATGTTTGTAAAACTGTGCATTGCTATGTTTGTAAAACTGTACATTGCTATGTTTCTAGAACTGTATACATTGCTATGTTTGTAAAACTGTACATTTCTATGTTTGTTAAACTGTACATTGCTATGTTTGTAAAACTGTACATTGCTATGTTTCTAGAACTGTATACATTGCTATGTTTGTAGAACTGTACATTGCTATGTTTGTAAAACTGTACATTGCTATGTTTGTAAAACTTTACATTTCTATGTTTGTAAAACTGTGCATTGCTATGTTTGTAAAACTGTACATTTCTATGTTTGTAAAACTGTACATTGCTATGTTTGTAAAACTGTACATTGCTATGTTTCTAGAACTGTATACATTGCTATGTTTGTAAAACTGTACATTGCTATTTTTGTAAAACTGTACATTGCTATGTTTGTAAAACTGTACATTTCTATGTTTGTAAAACTGTACATTGCTATGCTTGTAAAACTGTACATTGCTATGTTTGTAAAACTTCATTGCTATGTTTGTAAAACTGTACATTTCTATGTTTGTAAAACTGTGCATTGCTATGTTTGTAAAACTGTACATTGCTATGTTTCTAAAACTGTACATTGCTATGTTTCTAGAACTGTATACATTGCTATGTTTGTAAAACTGTACATTGCTATTTTTGTAAAACTGTACATTGCTATGTTTGTAAAACTGTACATTTCTATGTTTGTAAAACTGTACATTGCTATGCTTGTAAAACTGTACATTGCTATGTTTGTAAAACTTCATTGCTATGTTTGTAAAACTGTACATTTCTATGTTTGTAAAACTGTGCATTGCTATGTTTGTAAAACTGTACATTGCTATGTTTCTAGAACTGTATACATTGCTATGTTTGTAAAACTGTACATTGCTATGTTTCTAGAACTGTATACATTGCTATGTTTGTAGAACTGTACATTGCTATGTTTGTAAAACTGTACATTGCTATGTTTGTAAAACTGTACATTGTTATGTTTGTAAAACTGTACATTTCTATGTTTGTTAAACTGTACATTGCTATGTTTGTAAAACTGTACATTTCTATGTTTGTAAAACTGTACATTGCTATGTTTGTAAAACTGTACATTGTTATGTTTGTAAAACTGTACATTTCTATATTTGTAAAACTGTACATTTCTATGTTTGTAAAACTGTGCATTGCTATGTTTGTAAAACTGTACATTTCTATGTTTGTAAAACTGTACATTGCTATGTTTGTAAAAATGTGCATTGCTGTGTTTGTAAAACTGTACATTGCTATGTTTGTAAAACTGTACATTGCTATGTTTGTAAAACTGTACATTGCTATGTTTGTAAAACTGTACATTTCTATGTTTGTAAAACTGTACATTGCTATGTTTGTAAAACTGTACATTTCTATATTTGTAAAACTGTACATTTTTATGTTTGTAAAACTGTGCATTGCTATGTTTGTAAAACTGTACATTTCTATGTTTGTAAAACTGTACATTGCTATGTTTGTAAAAATGTGCATTGCTGTGTTTGTAAAACTGTACATTGCTATGTTTGTAAAACTGTACATTGCTATGTTTGTAAAACTGTACATTGCTATGTTTGTAAAACTGTACATTGCTATGTTTCTAGAACTGTATACATTGCTATGTTTGTAAAACTGTACATTGCTATGTTTGTAAAACTGTACATTGCTATGTTTGTAAAACTGTGCATTGCTATGTTTGTAAAACTGTACATTTCTATGTTTGTAAAACTGTGCATTGCTATGTTTGTAAAACTGTACATTGCTATGTTTCTAGAACTGTATACATTGCTATGTTTGTAAAACTGTACATTTCTATGTTTGTTAAACTGTACATTGCTATGTTTGTAAAACTGTACATTGCTATGTTTCTAGAACTGTATACATTGCTATGTTTGTAGAACTGTACATTGCTATGTTTGTAAAACTGTACATTGCTATGTTTGTAAAACTTTACATTTCTATGTTTGTAAAACTGTGCATTGCTATGTTTGTAAAACTGTACATTTCTATGTTTGTAAAACTGTACATTGCTATGTTTGTAAAACTGTACATTGCTATGTTTCTAGAACTGTATACATTGCTATGTTTGTAAAACTGTACATTGCTATTTTTGTAAAACTGTACATTGCTTTGTTTGTAAAACTGTACATTTCTATGTTTGTAAAACTGTACATTGCTATGCTTTTAAAACTGTACATTGCTATGTTTGTAAAACTTCATTGCTATGTTTGTAAAACTGTACATTTCTATGTTTGTAAAACTGTGCATTGCTATGTTTGTAAAACTGTACATTGCTATGTTTGTAAAACTGTACATTGCTATGTTTCTAGAACTGTATACATTGCTATGTTTGTAAAACTGTACATTGCTATGTTTGTAAAACTGTACATTTCTATGTTTGTAAAACTGTGCATTGCTATGTTTGTAAAACTGTACATTGCTATGTTTCTAGAACTGTATACATTGCTATGTTTGTAAAACTGTACATTTCTATGTTTGTTAAACTGTACATTGCTATGTTTGTAAAACTGTACATTGCTATGTTTCTAGAACTGTATACATTGCTATGTTTGTAGAACTGTACATTGCTATGTTTGTAAAACTGTACATTGCTATGTTTGTAAAACTTTACATTTCTATGTTTGTAAAACTGTGCATTGCTATGTTTGTAAAACTGTACATTTCTATGTTTGTAAAACTGAACATTGCTATGTTTGTAAAACTGTACATTGCTATGTTTCTAGAACTGTATACATTGCTGTGTTTGTAAAACTGTACATTGCTATGTTTGTAAAACTGTACATTGCTATGTTTGTAAAACTGTACATTTCTATGTTTGTAAAACTGTACATTGCTATGTTTGTAAAACTGTACATTGCTATGTTTGTAAAACTTCATTGCTATGTTTGTAAAACTGTACATTTCTATGTTTCTAGAACTGTATACATTGCTATGTTTGTAAAACTGTACATTGCTATGTTTGTAAAACTGTACATTTCTATGTTTGTAAAACTGTACATTGCTATGTTTGTAAAACTGTACATTTCTATGTTTGTAAAACTGTGCATTGCTATGTTTGTAAAACTGTACATTTCTATGTTTGTAAAACTGTACATTGCTATGTTTGTAAAAATGTGCATTGCTGTGTTTGTAAAACTGTACATTGCTATGTTTGTAAAACTGTACATTGCTATGTTTGTAAAACTGTACATTGCTATGTTTGTAAAACTGTACATTTCTATGTTTGTAAAACTGTACATTGCTATGTTTGTAAAACTGTACATTTCTATATTTGTAAAACTGTACATTTTTATGTTTGTAAAACTGTGCATTGCTATGTTTGTAAAACTGTACATTTCTATGTTTGTAAAACTGTACATTGCTATGTTTGTAAAAATGTGCATTGCTGTGTTTGTAAAACTGTACATTGCTATGTTTGTAAAACTGTACATTGCTATGTTTGTAAAACTGTACATTGCTATGTTTGTAAAACTGTACATTGCTATGTTTCTAGAACTGTATACATTGCTATGTTTGTAAAACTGTACATTGCTATGTTTGTAAAACTGTACATTGCTATGTTTGTAAAACTGTGCATTGCTATGTTTGTAAAACTGTACATTTCTATGTTTGTAAAACTGTGCATTGCTATGTTTGTAAAACTGTACATTGCTATGTTTCTAGAACTGTATACATTGCTATGTTTGTAAAACTGTACATTTCTATGTTTGTTAAACTGTACATTGCTATGTTTGTAAAACTGTACATTGCTATGTTTCTAGAACTGTATACATTGCTATGTTTGTAGAACTGTACATTGCTATGTTTGTAAAACTGTACATTGCTATGTTTGTAAAACTTTACATTTCTATGTTTGTAAAACTGTGCATTGCTATGTTTGTAAAACTGTACATTTCTATGTTTGTAAAACTGTACATTGCTATGTTTGTAAAACTGTACATTGCTATGTTTCTAGAACTGTATACATTGCTATGTTTGTAAAACTGTACATTGCTATTTTTGTAAAACTGTACATTGCTTTGTTTGTAAAACTGTACATTTCTATGTTTGTAAAACTGTACATTGCTATGCTTTTAAAACTGTACATTGCTATGTTTGTAAAACTTCATTGCTATGTTTGTAAAACTGTACATTTCTATGTTTGTAAAACTGTGCATTGCTATGTTTGTAAAACTGTACATTGCTATGTTTGTAAAACTGTACATTGCTATGTTTCTAGAACTGTATACATTGCTATGTTTGTAAAACTGTACATTGCTATGTTTGTAAAACTGTACATTTCTATGTTTGTAAAACTGTGCATTGCTATGTTTGTAAAACTGTACATTGCTATGTTTCTAGAACTGTATACATTGCTATGTTTGTAAAACTGTACATTTCTATGTTTGTTAAACTGTACATTGCTATGTTTGTAAAACTGTACATTGCTATGTTTCTAGAACTGTATACATTGCTATGTTTGTAGAACTGTACATTGCTATGTTTGTAAAACTGTACATTGCTATGTTTGTAAAACTTTACATTTCTATGTTTGTAAAACTGTGCATTGCTATGTTTGTAAAACTGTACATTTCTATGTTTGTAAAACTGAACATTGCTATGTTTGTAAAACTGTACATTGCTATGTTTCTAGAACTGTATACATTGCTGTGTTTGTAAAACTGTACATTGCTATGTTTGTAAAACTGTACATTGCTATGTTTGTAAAACTGTACATTTCTATGTTTGTAAAACTGTACATTGCTATGTTTGTAAAACTGTACATTGCTATGTTTGTAAAACTTCATTGCTATGTTTGTAAAACTGTACATTTCTATGTTTCTAGAACTGTATACATTGCTATGTTTGTAAAACTGTACATTGCTATGTTTGTAAAACTGTACATTTCTATGTTTGTAAAACTGTACATTGCTATGTTTGTAAAACTGTACATTGCTATGTTTGTAAAACTTTTCATTTCTATGTTTGTAAAACTGTACATTTCTATGTTTGTAAAACTGTAGATTGCTATGTTTGTAAAACTGTACATTGCTATGTTTCTAGAACTGTATACATTGCTATGTTTGTAAAACTGTACATTGCTATGTTTGTAAAACTGTAGATTGCTATGTTTGTAAAACTGTACATTGCTATGTTTGTAAAACTGTACATTTCTATGTTTGTAAAACTGTGCATTGCTATGTTTGTAAAACTGTACATTGCTATGTTTGTAAAACTGTACATTGCTATGTTTCTAGAACTGTATACATTGCTATGTTTGTAAAACTGTACATTGCTATGTTTGTAAAACTGTACATTTCTATGTTTGTAAAACTGTGCATTGCTATGTTTGTAAAACTGTACATTGCTATGTTTGTAAAACTGTACATTTCTATGTTTGTAAAACTGTACATTGCTATGTTTGTAAAACTGTACATTGCTATGTTTGTAAAACTTCATTGCTATGTTTGTAAAACTGTACATTTCTATGTTTGTAAAAATGTGCATTGCTATGTTTGTAAAACTGTACATTGCTATGTTTGTAAAACTGTACATGGCTATGTTTCTAGAACTGTATACATTTCTATGTTTGTAAAACTGTACATTGCTATGTTTGTAAAACTGTACATTGCTATGTTTGTAAAACTGTACATTTCTATGTTTGTAAAACTGTACATTGCTATGCTTGTAAAACTGTACATTGCTATGTTTGTAAAACTTCATTGCTATGTTTGTAAAACTGTACATTTCTATGTTTGTAAAACTGTGCATTGCTATGTTTGTAAAACTGTACATTGCTATGTTTCTAGAACTGTATACATTGCTATGTTTGTAAAACTGTACATTGCTATGTTTCTAGAACTGTATACATTGCTATGTTTGTAGAACTGTACATTGCTATGTTTGTAAAACTGTACATTGCTATGTTTGTAAAACTGTACATTGTTATGTTTGTAAAACTGTACATTTCTATGTTTGTTAAACTGTACATTGCTATGTTTGTAAAACTGTACATTTCTATGTTTGTAAAACTGTACATTGCTATGTTTGTAAAACTGTACATTGTTATGTTTGTAAAACTGTACATTTCTATATTTGTAAAACTGTACATTTCTATGTTTGTAAAACTGTGCATTGCTATGTTTGTAAAACTGTACATTTCTATGTTTGTAAAACTGTACATTGCTATGTTTGTAAAAATGTGCATTGCTGTGTTTGTAAAACTGTACATTGCTATGTTTGTAAAACTGTACATTGCTATGTTTGTAAAACTGTACATTGCTATGTTTGTAAAACTGTACATTTCTATGTTTGTAAAACTGTACATTGCTATGTTTGTAAAACTGTACATTTCTATATTTGTAAAACTGTACATTTTTATGTTTGTAAAACTGTGCATTGCTATGTTTGTAAAACTGTACATTTCTATGTTTGTAAAACTGTACATTGCTATGTTTGTAAAAATGTGCATTGCTGTGTTTGTAAAACTGTACATTGCTATGTTTGTAAAACTGTACATTGCTATGTTTGTAAAACTGTACATTGCTATGTTTGTAAAACTGTACATTGCTATGTTTCTAGAACTGTATACATTGCTATGTTTGTAAAACTGTACATTGCTATGTTTGTAAAACTGTACATTGCTATGTTTGTAAAACTGTGCATTGCTATGTTTGTAAAACTGTACATTTCTATGTTTGTAAAACTGTGCATTGCTATGTTTGTAAAACTGTACATTGCTATGTTTCTAGAACTGTATACATTGCTATGTTTGTAAAACTGTACATTTCTATGTTTGTTAAACTGTACATTGCTATGTTTGTAAAACTGTACATTGCTATGTTTCTAGAACTGTATACATTGCTATGTTTGTAGAACTGTACATTGCTATGTTTGTAAAACTGTACATTGCTATGTTTGTAAAACTTTACATTTCTATGTTTGTAAAACTGTGCATTGCTATGTTTGTAAAACTGTACATTTCTATGTTTGTAAAACTGTACATTGCTATGTTTGTAAAACTGTACATTGCTATGTTTCTAGAACTGTATACATTGCTATGTTTGTAAAACTGTACATTGCTATTTTTGTAAAACTGTACATTGCTTTGTTTGTAAAACTGTACATTTCTATGTTTGTAAAACTGTACATTGCTATGCTTTTAAAACTGTACATTGCTATGTTTGTAAAACTTCATTGCTATGTTTGTAAAACTGTACATTTCTATGTTTGTAAAACTGTGCATTGCTATGTTTGTAAAACTGTACATTGCTATGTTTGTAAAACTGTACATTGCTATGTTTCTAGAACTGTATACATTGCTATGTTTGTAAAACTGTACATTGCTATGTTTGTAAAACTGTACATTTCTATGTTTGTAAAACTGTGCATTGCTATGTTTGTAAAACTGTACATTGCTATGTTTCTAGAACTGTATACATTGCTATGTTTGTAAAACTGTACATTTCTATGTTTGTTAAACTGTACATTGCTATGTTTGTAAAACTGTACATTGCTATGTTTCTAGAACTGTATACATTGCTATGTTTGTAGAACTGTACATTGCTATGTTTGTAAAACTGTACATTGCTATGTTTGTAAAACTTTACATTTCTATGTTTGTAAAACTGTGCATTGCTATGTTTGTAAAACTGTACATTTCTATGTTTGTAAAACTGAACATTGCTATGTTTGTAAAACTGTACATTGCTATGTTTCTAGAACTGTATACATTGCTGTGTTTGTAAAACTGTACATTGCTATGTTTGTAAAACTGTACATTGCTATGTTTGTAAAACTGTACATTTCTATGTTTGTAAAACTGTACATTGCTATGTTTGTAAAACTGTACATTGCTATGTTTGTAAAACTTCATTGCTATGTTTGTAAAACTGTACATTTCTATGTTTCTAGAACTGTATACATTGCTATGTTTGTAAAACTGTACATTGCTATGTTTGTAAAACTGTACATTTCTATGTTTGTAAAACTGTACATTGCTATGTTTGTAAAACTGTACATTGCTATGTTTGTAAAACTTTTCATTTCTATGTTTGTAAAACTGTACATTTCTATGTTTGTAAAACTGTAGATTGCTATGTTTGTAAAACTGTACATTGCTATGTTTCTAGAACTGTATACATTGCTATGTTTGTAAAACTGTACATTGCTATGTTTGTAAAACTGTAGATTGCTATGTTTGTAAAACTGTACATTGCTATGTTTGTAAAACTGTACATTTCTATGTTTGTAAAACTGTGCATTGCTATGTTTGTAAAACTGTACATTGCTATGTTTGTAAAACTGTACATTGCTATGTTTCTAGAACTGTATACATTGCTATGTTTGTAAAACTGTACATTGCTATGTTTGTAAAACTGTACATTTCTATGTTTGTAAAACTGTGCATTGCTATGTTTGTAAAACTGTACATTGCTATGTTTGTAAAACTGTACATTTCTATGTTTGTAAAACTGTACATTGCTATGTTTGTAAAACTGTACATTGCTATGTTTGTAAAACTTCATTGCTATGTTTGTAAAACTGTACATTTCTATGTTTGTAAAAATGTGCATTGCTATGTTTGTAAAACTGTACATTGCTATGTTTGTAAAACTGTACATGGCTATGTTTCTAGAACTGTATACATTTCTATGTTTGTAAAACTGTACATTGCTATGTTTGTAAAACTGTACATTGCTATGTTTGTAAAACTGTACATTTCTATGTTTGTAAAACTGTACATTGCTATGTTTGTAAAACTGTACATTTCTATGTTTGTAAAACTGTACATTTCTATGTTTGTAAAACTGTACATTGCTATGTTTGTAAAACTGTACATTTCTATGTTTGTAAAACTGTACATTTCTATGTTTGTAAAACTGTGCATTGCTATGTTTGTAAAACTGTGCATTGCTATGTTTGTAAAACTGTACATTGCTATGTTTGTAAAACTGTACATTTCTATGTTTGTAAAACTGTGCATTGCTATGTTTGTAAAACTGTGCATTGCTATGTTTGTATTATTTCCTTATCATGCAGCAAGGCTATTACATATGTGGGCCAGAAACACAATCCATTCCATGGGCTACTTTCTGACGTTCAAGTCTCGAGTTACCAGGAGTTGACCAGGTCTGGCCGCAGATGTCCACACATGTTACACCTGGACTATCAGGTAGGAATCAATTAGATCTTGCTTCTTAGAATTAATCTAGCATCGTCCTGTATACTAATCAGTGGCTTCCATCGACTAGAGATTAATCAAAGAATGTCACTACTAGACAAAGACAAAACGTCTGTCAATACTTAGAGTGTACATTCTCCCATGCCCTTTCTCACACTTTACCTTTGCATTAGCATTCTGCTTCCTGGCCAATGTTGTCATAACAACATTAAAAAAATAAAAGAACAAATTAACTAATTAAAAAGTTGCTTTAAATATTCCAGTGTATAGAACTTTATTAAAGAAGATAACAGCATTAGTTTATTAATATACTAGCAGAAGTACCCGGCGTATCACGTGTTTATTCCAAGACAATACAACTAAAGTAAAAAAAAACAAAAAAACTTTTTTCTAAATGTACACTACATCGGGTTTAGGGTTTTCTTACATAACCTACGGCCTCCAAAATCATCTAAGAAATATTAATGACAGTCTTAAGATTAATCCAGCGTAAAAACATCTTTCAATTTGCTGTATAGACTAGATGTAACATAAATTGAGGAATTCCGTGATACTTGTATCGTCAAAGTAGATCTTTTAAAACATTAAGCATGGATCATTAAACATAAAACATGGAATAGGAAATTTTTAAAACAACTTTTTTACATTTAAAATTTACATTCTTCTCAAAGTTGACAAGCATTAAAGTGATATTCAAAGTACAAACAAACCAAAAAGCAACAACATAAAAAAATACTTTTAAAAGCGTAGCTGTGTCACTTAGTTTGGATCTGTCATGTAATTAAATTTATAATAGATCTAGACTAACAATAATAAATCTGTTCTACCAATTGTTTTTGTTTAGCGCAATTGTATTCTTTTAGCTTTCTCAATAAGCTATGATCCCATCACTTGTCTGGACCAATTGGAAAAATATGATGGGGGAGAAAGAATGGGGTATCTGGGTGATCGCTTTTTAAAATGCGTTTTTTTTTAATTGAACGTCCTGAATTCGAACTCTATTGTTAGTTTCGAACTTTTCTCTCTACAAAGAATAAACAGGAGTTATTAAACTTATACCACCACATCAGTCAAGTACAATTTCTTTCCCTTGTACAAAACCAAAAAAAAAAATTACCAATAGTTAATTAACTAATTGTTTAATTTTTTTTGTATTGATTGTTGCTTTGTCAGGCGAAAAAAAAATAACTGTGCAAAATGTTAGCTTCATCTGTGATTAGGTGTGGGAGAAATAATATGTACAAACTTTTTATCAGATAGACAGACAAAGTGAGTTGATATAAGCTTTGTAAAAAGAGTATTATAATCAGCTACTAGAATGTGACAGTGTGGAGCAATTTTGTTCTATATCACTTTCTTTCATTTTTGATACGTGTATTGGCCACATCACCGCTAGCAATCTTCGAGTTTAATGGAATCAAGCATATGCGGCTTCCCTATGGGCAGTCATTTTTGGATGCTGGTGATCAGATATGGCCCGCAGGTCTTAGGTTGGGATTCACTGGTGTGGTGGTTTTTATAAGCTGGTACCAAAAAAAAAACATGTTCTAAAAGTTGTGAAAAGAAGGGCAGGTAGGTGTGTGTACAGCTTGTATAAGTCTTGAAATTGTCTTTTCAAAAATGATGTGAATGGAACAGCATTGTGACCCGTTAGTGAGGATTCTTGAATTTCTTCAGAGTTACGCAGTGTCTTGGTCAGAGGAAGTTTAACTTTCTTTTAAGTTCTGAAACAATTATTTCGGACAGTCGACGTCCCTCAAGTCAACTCGGCTGTTGACGTGCAAGTCCGCGTAAAGTAACTTGTCTCCCATAATGTTTAAGTACAATTTTAAGATGCAAGCTGTCTCTGTTGCATGCGTTCAGTCATCGTCAGTAAGTCTCCATCGTGTGTCCACTAGGGATTGTACGAACTGACACTCATTGATCAGAGAAACATTTGTTGCAATCCAATGAATCTGCCATTCGGCTTGTTCTGTTTGTTTCACAGAGCAGGTGCTGAGTAGCGACATTGATTAGCTCTGTGACAGATAGGCTTGTTTTTTTTTGTTCTCCCCGTTTCAAAACAATTAATAAATGGATGCTTAGCTTGATATGGTATCATTAACTGATAACTGAGCCAGCCAAGACTGGCCACGATAAAGATACAAACTATTCAGTGTACTTCTGAAATGACTTTTTTTTTCCCTTTTGACACACGTGCAAGTAGATACAAAGATAGCAGTCTTAACCTTGCACATCCATTTTCTCACCCAAAAGATTAGACATTTTGTCTTTAGTCTGTACAGATAGTGACTACATAACTGGCTATATGAATGAATGTTGTGCGTCGTTTACTGTGTGCCAGATTTTTTAAGAAACACATTCTCAATCTAGTTACAACATTCTCGGTAATTTAATTTTACACGTCAAAAAAACAAATCATACATACATACAGTACATACATACATACAGTACATACATACATACATACATACATACATACATACACTAGGTACAAAAGATATAAAGGTAATGTTATAATTTCTCTATTTTCAGTTAAAAAACCTTTGTAGTTACAACAAAGTTCTTCTTTTTGTCAAAGTCTAGCGTAAGGAAAATCAAAGAACCTAAAAACTTGTCGATGTTTTTATTAGTGTCATTTTTTATGTGTCATGAATAAATAAATAAATAGATTAATTATCTTGATTCTTGCAGTACCAGTGTTAAATATTAATTATCCTCGAGCCTTGAGTCTTCCAGTTAGTGACCTCATACTGGGTTAGGTTAGTAAACTATAGATTAGGGGACCAACTCCCCCCCCCCCCAAAGAAAAATAATTGTTCCAGGGATATGTTCAATAAAATTGTCCTCTGGTGATTTACAATGGGCCTCTTCTTTCTGATTGTTTGAAGATTATAAAGTCCTGGTTGATTTCAATAGACCAGATCTAATTTAGCTGTTTGTTTTTACCCGTAAACCGAAATAAATGATCTAGATGAACTTTTTTATTATTTGCATATCTTTTAGTTGAAGAAGAAATAAAATAGTTATAAAATGAGACCAGTTTCTTGTACTTTTTTTTTAGTTATCTTTTGCTGAGGAGTCCAGCTGCCCTGTCTCAATACCACTAGAGCGATAACACAAAGTACATTGTATGAGTTGCCTCCCGCTTCATGTAATTTTTTTAAAACTGTAGCCCAGCTTCTTATCGTCTAGTTGGAGTAAATTTACTTTTGGAATGCAACAATTAGGTCTATATTTGGACATGTTGAAGTAAAAGAAATAGTATACAAATAAAGCTTCGTATATTGGATCTCACTTATGTCAGACGTAGCACTTAGATTCTGGGCCTATCTATATCAAATACAGCGATTGTATATTTTGTCAGACACAGCGTTTAATTTTTAAAAAAATATAGCACTTAAATTAAAATAACTGTTTAAACATAAAGGGAATACTTCCTCCAGTGGACTACTCCCATCCAATCATGAAGATAGATTCAACTGGTGACTGTGGTCACATTAAATGAACTAGAAAGAACAGTCACCATAGAGTTTCCCCAGTTATTTCCTATGACACATAAAATTATTACTTGAAAATTATTGCTGGCGACAAACAGAATTATCATTGACAGAAGTAATAAAGGATTTTTTTAAAGTCATAAAGTAAAACCTTTTGAACATTTCAGCTGGAATGGGGGGGGGGGGCAGACTAAAGATTTCTAGCCCTTACCCGATAGGCCTACACTATTGTATACTTAAAGACTGAGTCGCCCACTTCGTATCACGTAACTGTTGACTAATGTTCAACCACCAATATCGACAAATCGTAAGATTTATCTAATTGTAGCTTTATTATTGTATATATGATTCATGTCATCAAAAATAGTCTTATATGTAACGTTTTGGCGCATGTGTACTCTTCAAACATCAAGGATAACAAAATGGGGTCTATATTAAAATTGAGAGGAGGAAATCCTGGTTTGAAATATAAAAATCCATGCATTTGAAGAAATCGTTACTTAGTATTGCGTATTCGTTTGTTATAACTCTGACAGATCGATTCATATTTACACAACACAGTGGTCTGCCAGTAGTTAAACTTTATAAACAACTGAGCATTGGGCGATCTGAATCGAAGTAAATTTTCTTTGTGACTACAACTTAAAAAAAAAATTGTTCCTGGTTCTAAAACGTTTGAGGCCCACTGGAATAGTAGGCCTATATCAAACTGACTGGTGTTTTAACATTATCTGATAATACGTGGGGCTTGTTCTGTCTTGTATTCATGTTTTTGTTTTCTTATTAGTGACTTAATGCATATGTAGCATAGCAGAGAAAAGAAGTTTGAGTGTGTGTAGTACGTGCGTGCGTGTGTGTGTGGGGGCATAATAGTTTAGGCATGTCCTAAACATTTTGAATAACAAGTCAACAAAGGTGGGTGCGTGGAGAGAGGAACCGCACTCTCCTGACAACCCACAGTGGAAAGAGGAACCGCACACTCCTGGCAACCCAGAGTCACAGATGGGGAGCGGGTTTTAATTGTTTCGTTAGAGGAATAGATAGTTCTTGAAAGATTGAGTCTTCATGAGAGAAGTTAAGTACGTCCTTAGCGTAACCAAGTGTGGCACTGCCAGGGTCGAGCTCCGTTACAGAGAAACAAAATTCATTGTAGTCCTTTTAACAGTATTAACTGAGAAATTTTCTGGAGATGTGGCAGGTCTTCAGCAGTATTGCCCTCTGACAGGCAACGAGAATATTCATAGAGATGTTTAGGGCCTTGAAGGTATCTGTGAGGTCAGTTGTCATTAAATATCCTCAGTTGATATAACAACAGGCTTTATTATTATTATAAGCACAGAAAACTATCTGTAGCCCAAATCAAGTGTGTGCGATTACAAAATTGAGTAGTCATGTTAGACCTAGCATGTTCTCCACAAATATCTGAAAGGTTTCTTTTTTTAATTCTCATTATTCATCAACTTTAAAACCTATTTCTTGTATTTTACTTTCTTCTTCTTCGCACTCTCCCTATCAATACGTCACACTTACACTCTGACACAAGCGTACAGCATAGATCCATAGTCAGTTCATCATTTACAAAGAAGGCCAAAATGTTTTCAGGGAATATTGTTGCATATGCGTGCACGGCATTTCTCCTTTGGCTGCCATCTCGTTGGAGATACCGTCAATAATGAATGCTCTAAAACCGGTTGTTGGTGAACACACGATGTAAACTCACGTTATAGGTTTAATTTTAACGGCCTCAATAGCGGATTTTTTTGCTTTTGTTTTTTACTTACTTATTTGTATTATTTGATATATGGCCTAATGTTCTGTTTTTTTATTTCTTTTTTTTTTCCCATAGGAAACACCCTGTTGGAATGGTTCTCTGTTTTAAGCCATTGGATACAGCAGAAGAAGAAATTTTTAAAAAATTATAAAGAAAATAAAAGTTTTGAAAGAGAACAAACAAAATATTATTCGTTTCCAGCTGTGGAGATATTTTATAATGTGACAACCTGGCAATGATCTTATTGTAACTGACTATCCATTTGCCAGATATTATGTATTTTTAACAGCAAAGTATTTTATTCTCAAAGACTATATCTGCAGATTTGGCCAACATTAAGCTGTAAATTGTTGGATATATTATTAGCCTTTCTTGTTGCTGTTGGTCACAATACTCAAAAATGGGACAACGACAAACGAATGGAAAATTGTTTCTCTTCAATTTTTTCCTTGCGTGCCCTGCCTTTGTTTTGTACCTTGTTGGTTTCGCTTCTCACTTCTGGCTAGAATCAAAATTTGAAATACCGCCACAGCCGCCGAATTCTTTTAAGAGCACACCGGTAGAGGCCAACATGGGGCTCTACACGGCCTGCAAGCGCATCCACTATTCTACCGTGGGTGGTGGCGAAAGGATCACAGAAAACTGTAGCTCAGATGGAGGTACCGTACATACAAAAACGAATTCTTGTGTTCACAAGACAAGCAGTGGCGGCGCTTAGTAAGGGTAGTCACCATGTGAAACAAACAATATGGCATTTTTTCTTAAGTAGTTCTAATCAGGCTTTTTTTTTAAATTTCAGTCTTAGGTTTATTTTCCTATTTTTTGCCTCTACACAATTTTCTCTAGGGCCTACGACTTCGTCTCACAAGCGCCGCCACTGCTACTACAGAAGCCTACCGTAAATTGCAACAGCGTGTGTGTGTGTGTGTATATTCAAGCACAGTTTTTAATGTGTGTACACGAGGAGGTTTGAAAAAATACGAAGATATTAAATTTTTTCATAATCCATAACATACTACAAGACCCAGGCACGTTACCATGGAAACGCTTGTGGGTATTTTTTTTTTCTTATTAGTTTCCATTACTATGCAAATTGACAATTCTAGAATCTAGAATGTAGATCTATAGCCTGTTTTGGGAAATCAGGAAGCTGTTCCCACTGTAGTTATGTTTAGTGGGTGTTTCAGTTTAAGCCATCTAGTAATAATTGAGGTAGGATATGCCCCGGGTGTACGCTATTCTGCATCAACTGGTCACTCGGGTGGAAACGATCGCTAGAGGAAGTGATTAGGCTAAATGAATTCGGCCATGCATTCTAGTCCATGCGCCCGGAGTGCCGGTTATATCGGAAATAGCAATGTTTTACATAGACATTGACTTGGACCTCTTCCAGGCAGAACGGTTTGTTCAGGCAGGCTTACACGCATAGAGTTCGAAGAGCCTTCGGCTCAACTCTTTTGACAATCAAATGGTAGGATATGCACCATACCCTGAATATTTCGTTACCACTGAATGACTTTGATCAAGATATCTCTTAAACTGTCGTACTGATTGGCATGAAATTTCGTACACATGTTCCTTTTAACTCCTAGGCACTTGCTGAGAACCGGTTTTGACTAATTCGAAGCTTGACCACCGCTATTAGGGAAAAAAACGCAAGCGTTCTATTAAACCTTTGTATTTTATTTTTTTGTATTTGCCAAAAAGGGCGCATTCTATATATAAAGTATAAATGGAAGTAGCACAAACATTTTTTAAACTTTAAAACTTTTAATAGAAAAATTGGCCGAACAAGAATTGACCATAAAACCTTCTTATAGAAAAAAAACTATACGGGGAACTGCCTGATATGGAAACCCCTTCTCAGTTTATCTCAGATTGTCTCAGATATAGGATTAGACCTACTGATCTGAACCCTCCGACATGTAAAACGAAGAACGAAGAAGAAGAAAAATTTCTTATTCATTTCCGCTTCCGTTTAGACGCACTCAAAATAAAAATACAAAATCCTAACAGAAAAAAAAAATCAAGGTCTATGTTTTAATTTTATTTTTTTTTATATATATAGTTGTTGTTGTTGTTTTTTTTTGAGAGAGAGAGAGCAAGGAATGATACTTTGTTGCACTATCATTTCTCTATATTCAAAAGGGATCAAATAATAGTTACAATTAATCAAACCAAAATAAATGTAATGCATAGAACGGAAATGGAGCATTCAATTTGGGACTTTGATCACCGGAGGATGCTAAAAATAAGTTAAGGGTTGTCTTTGTAATAAAAATGGGCCGAAAAGTGTGAAAGCGGGTGTGTGCGTGTGTGGCAAAGGGTTACGGTGGAAAAGCAACATAGAGTATATTAAATATGGAGAAGCAGAAGTGATAGTACGTAGGCCAAACTCTTTTGTTGTGGGCTGGAGGTGTGTGTATGGGGGGCGGGGCGGGTAAGTAAGCAAAAGGGATACTAGAATTCACGGGCCAAAAGGATATATGCGTATGTGTGTCGCGGTGGGGAGGGGTTATAAAGCAGGTCTTTCCAAATCAAATCAATTGTGTATGTTGGAGAAATTACGATGCGCAGGGAGAAGACACATTCACGAAAATGTTGGTTTCAGAAAGAGCGAGAGAAAGAAGGAAAGTGGGGAAAAAAAAGCGGGCCGTTTAGTTTCATTGTAACAGATACACTAACTAATTCACTGGCTAAAAAGTATGATCGTTAAAGTGTGGTCCTTTTATTGAATTTCTCCCCCCCCCCAAAAAAAAATAATAGAGGGGTGGGGGTGTTTTTGGCTATTTGGCTAGAATAAACAATTAAAAACCTAAGAACAAATGAACGGGCATAGCCGCGGTGTGTAACGTTAGTTGTTTATATTTGTATGTCTAAAAATGGAAGACACTCTCTTTAACTATGTAATAGCCATCATGAAAGCATTTCTTGTCGAGGCTATGGAAACTGCTTCACTCAATATAAAGTTACTTGTTTATAATTATTTAATGAGAGGGCTTTAATTTATGTTGTATATTCGTTCCCATTTGTCCCTAATGCTGTTTAGTTGTGTCTCTTGTTCATTGACTTGTTCAGTTGTGTCTCTTGTTCATTGACTTGTTCAGTTGTGTCTCTTGTTCATTGACTTGTTCAGTTGTGTCTCTTGTTCATTAACTTGTTCAGTTTTGTCTCTTGTCCATTGACTTGTTCAGTTGTGTCTCTTGTTCATTGACTTGTTCAGTTGTGTCTCTTGTTCATTAACTTGTTCAGTTGTGTCTCTTGTTCATTGACTTGTTCAGTTGTGTCTCTTGTTCAGTGACTTGTTCAGTTGTGTCTCTTGTTTATTGACTTGTTCAGTTGTGTCTCTTGTTCATTGACTTGTTCAGTTGTGTCTCTTGTTCATTAACTTGTTCAGTTGTGTCTCTTGTTCATTGACTTGTTCAGTTGTGTCTCTTGTTCATTAACTTGTTCAGTTGTGTCTCTTACCAATTAACTTGTTCAGTTGTGTCTCTTGTTCATTGACTTGTTCAGTTGTGTCTCTTGTTCATTGATTTGTTCAGTTGTGTCTCTTACCAATTAACTTGTTCAGTTGTGTCTCTTGTTCATTGACTTGTTCAGTTTTGTCTCTTGTTCATTAATTTGTTCAGTTGTGTCTCTTGTTCATTGATTTGTTCAGTTGTGTCTCTTATCAATTAACTTGTTCAGTTGTGTCTCTTATCAATTAACTTGTTCAGTTGTGTCTCTTGTTCATTGACTTGTTCAGTTGTGTCTCTTGTTCATTGATTTGTTCCTTTGTGTCTCTTGTTCATTGACTTGTACAGTTGTGTCTCTTGTTCATTGACTTGTTCAGTTGTGTCTCTTGTTCAGTGACTTGTTCAGTTGTGTCTCTTGTTCATTGATTTGTTCAGTTGTGTCTCTTGTTCATTGATATTGTTCATGTCTTGTTCATTGGTGTTGTTAATGTTTTATTATAGTCAGCTTTGTCTCTCATACACTGACACCATTCTTTTCTACAACTTACAGCCGCCGACTGGCAGTTTATAGCAGTTGGCCTGGCCATTGTTGGTATGGTGCTGAGTTTTCTTGGACTCCTCATTGCCGTGCTCTACGTGTTTTGTTGTCAGAAAACATGTTGCAAGATTATCATAGCTCTTTGTAATGCACTAAGTGGTAAGTTCTCTAAAGGAGTCTACTGTAATCTTTGCGGTGGGTAACTATGCAAACATCAAGGCTGATATGGTTTAGAACAAAACTAATCGAGATGGCTGCATCCACCAAGTCGACAGGACGTAACGAATGGATTTAGTTTTGTTTGGATGGTTTCTTAGTGGAAATGTGCGTCGCTTGATCAAGGTTTGGGGTCATAAAAAGGAAAATGTAAAAAATGTAACAAGTGAAGAAAAGTCTAAAAACCGTTAGACAATTCAGATGATGGTTTAATACTTAAAAGACCACATACAGACACTGCGCATACCCTTATGAAACCTTAAACCATATCCTCTTTGAGTGCCCCTCCCTACTCCATCTTTGACAGACCCTACTTCCACTACAGCCCAACATAACCAACACCCTGTTCGGCAGTGCTGAAGAAAACAGCACACTTTTTTATCCTTGGCACAGTCAGCAGCAATAAAGCTGGCTAGAAGAAGAAGAACAAAAAAAAAAGACCACAGTCCAGTCTATGTCTATAAATACGTGTTATCCCTAAAGAATCATTTCACCAACTGGGACATATCCGATCCTTGACACGGTGCTATTGGGCCCTCGAAACTTCTGTGCATACTGAAGACTCAGAGGTTCTGGTGTGTTAAAAATCGACGATGGCTTGATGTAGCTGGTGCCACAGATATCGGAAAATGTACATGTCCCATAGGCAAAAGATTGGCCATCACTGATGAACATTGGTTAGGCCCATAATAGAATATGCATCCTCTGTTTGGGACCCCTCAACTCAAGAAAACATTAAGAAACTGGAACAGACACAAAATAGAGCAGTGAGATTCATAACAAACGAATATTCACATTTGACTAGAGTGTCACTAGAGTAACACCTTTAGTAAAATCACTGAATTTAGAAAGCCTTCAAGATAGAAGACTCAACAGTAAAGTAGCAATTATACATAAAACACTGAACCATAATCTTCAAATACAAAAACAAAATTTAATAAAATACTCAGAAAGACACAAATATAAAGGCACATTCCTCGTTCCATATGGTAGGACAAATTAGTACAAATGCTCCTTCTTCCCTAGTGCTATAAGAGCATGGAATGGGTTGCCTAAGCTAGCCAGGAAAATCAGTGACTTGGCAGAATTTAGGTCATTGGTTAATATTGTTACGAATCTCACTATCCAGGCTCTCTGCAAACTGCACCATACACCACCAACTTAAAGAACTTGACAACTCAGGGCTCCAAAGTAACGTAACACTTTAATGGTTGAATAAATAACAGCCAATACTGTCCAATCGGCAGCACGTAACAAAAGACTGTACAAATATCTCTCCGATAACACCGTACCGCCGTATCAACTCTTGCACTGGCCTCTCCGTCTCGTTCCGGGCTTGCACTGGGTTCAACAGTTCAGGATTGACTTCACACACTAGGCTCGTTGTGTCGGACTCGATCGCAGACCAAGATCAAGACGCCAGTCGTCTCAACTGTACTTGACAGTACTCCGCACTGAACCGTCGTAATGCTCCGTACAGAACCACACCACTGAACTGTGCTGTAGTAGACCGGACTGTAGTGAACCGGGCTCTGAACCCCTGCCGTGAACCCGCTTTCTGAACCGTCTTGACTGCGACACCTCCGCTCTTATATAGGGTCCCTATTGGCCTTCTCGAACCGGACAGAACGCCGCTCGACGTTTCTAGGTGGTCAGATGACTACAACTCTTGTGACGTTCCTGAGCTCTGTTCACGACGTCGATCCTTCCCGGACCGCCGTCGATCCTTCCCGAACCGCCGTGTTGACACTCGTCTCGGCTGACAGTCGTAGCTCGTCACGGTTGACCGCTCGTCTAGCGCTGGCCTGGGGCGATTTGCGTCGGCTGACTACACTCACACCACGACCCCCATCTGTGCCACCACCAGGTTTATAACAATATGCATGACTAAATGCATTACGCGTTGGACGTAATCATCTTCTTTTTTGAAGTAACGTCTGTATAATATAAGATAAGATAAGACTGCTGCGTAGCCTATATATGGTCACAAAAATAGAGAATAGTGATTTCTGTCTAAAATCGTAACATTAAAAAAAAAATAGCACATCATATTTAGATCTAGATCTAACCGGTATTGACTTGTTCCTGTAAGTTCCTTGCATCTTATGTTACAGCTGGACTGATGACAGCGCCACTTCTCATGTATGCAATCAACAGAAAGTTTCAGGTGAACAAAACCTTGCCCTACATTTTTGACTTCAATCTCTCTTGGGGTTACTTTGTCTCTGCTACCAGTGCGAGCCTTCTGGCAATAGTGGCCTTACTCAACATTGTAGAGATAGTTTGGTAAGTTGTTAAGTGCTTTAAGTACTCTAGAGATGGCCATAGACTAACAAGATCGTGCTGGCCTTGTCTCTAACGCACTCCGGACTGTCGTCATGCTGGTCTTGAGTTTGAACACTGCTCCTGCTGGAGGTCTGGGCTATGAGGCATATCAGTGTTTCCCAAACTGTGTTCCGCGGAACCCTAGTGTTTAGCGAGGTCTGAATAGGTGTGTCCACGAACTGCTGGAGTAACTAGTAGGCCAGCACGTAAATTAATCTCTCGTCTAAACAATCAAACCGTAGAACTAGTACAAGAATATAAATATCTAGGCACAACCATCAACAACAAACTAAAATGGAGTAAACACCGTCAAAACCTCCACACAAAAATTCACCAGCGACTCTTCTATCTCAGAAAGCTAAGAAAATTTAACATCGACAAAACAATTATTATACTTTTTTTTATACAGCAACCATCAGCAGTCTAATTAACTTTGCCATCACCTGCTGGTATGGTAATACTTCACTGGCACAAAGACTTAGACTAAATAGACTAATTAAAAAAGCATCGCATATCACTCGAATACAGATACCATCTCTTGAAGAGCTTTTTCATGAAAGATGCCTTTCCAATACACTCCCGATTCTTAAGAACAACCTGCACCCATTAAACCACTGTTACATAAGATCTGAACGAAGTGGTCGTCTCCTTTCCATTAGGACTAAAACAGAAAGATTTAAAAATTCCTTTATCCCACTTTCGATCAGAGTGTTACAAGATCAGCTGTCGTCATCGAGAATTACATAGAAGTCAAATTCATAAAGCGCTGGTTGTGAATGTGTATGTGTTTCGTGTGTGAATGTTGTTTGAATTTTTCATCTATACTGTTATTGTACAGTAGTACGCTGTTATTGTCAATTTCCATTTGATTGGATCAATGAAATTATCGTATCTTATCTTATCTTAAAAGATAAAAAAAAAAGTTCTGCTAATTATTCAGAATGTGCGAAGTGTTCCGTTAAGGAAAAGTTTGGGAAACACTGACCTATATTTATATCTTCCTTTTTGAAGAAATGTCAGAAAAGTGTTAAGAAAATCAATCAATCTGAAAACGAAGCCTTTCTTGCTTACTTATGGTTAAATCTCTAGCAATTTGCAATGGTATTGTGTTGTTGCAGAATTGCAAGTATTCTACCCAGTGACACGAAAATACCTTAAGTCTAGCCAATGTGGCGACCACTGGCGGATCCAGGGGGGGGGGCGGTAGGGGCGATCGCCCCCCCACTCGGCCGACCCCCCCCCCACCCGAAGGGGGGGGGCGGACGAATTTTAGTATAGAATTCACACAATTTGTATACGAATTCATTACTTATGTTAATAATATATACTAATTATTTATATTTCAACCTATTTTTAGATTATTTCGCCCCCCCCCCTCTAGTATGTTGGCCGATTGGGTGGGGTCGGGAGGGGGCGATGGTATCAATCCCGCCCCCCCCATAGTGATGGGCAAAAGTTAACTAAAAAGTTGCTAACTTTTAGTTTAACTAAAAAAAATTAGTTAAGGCCAAAGTTTAATTAAAAAAAAAAAGTTTAGTTAAAATCCTAGTTTAATTAATTTTTTTTAGTTACAAACTAAAAAGTTTAATTACAAATTTTACAAACTTTTTTAACAGACATACCAATAAATATTTAGATCTATGTAATTTGGAGAATATATGTAATAAATAATAGAGAGGAGAAATAACTAGAGGGTGCACAGGTCACTAGAAAGCCTTTTGACCTTTACCCTATAATGGTCGCTATTCCCGCCAATTCAATGTATTTGAAAGGCGAGAAAAATAAACGTGTTCATTATATTCTAGCAAGTTTCCCTGCTTGATAAATCCTGATAATTCCTTGCTTCTATTGATCTACATTTTGTTGCTTTTTTTTTAAACACCAGTGTGTTCCTGTATAGTTGCAGACAAAGAATTTTGCTTTACTATAGATCTAAAAGAAATGTCGACTCTTTCTATTTTATTTTAAAACTTTTTACTAGTAGATAGATCTAGAGTCTAGTGACGTCTAGTCTATTAGTATTAGAATTAGTCTAGACTACTATAGTCATAATAGTCTATATTTAATTATTTTAGTCTCTAGGCTTAAGTAGAGTCTAACTCTTAGTAGTCTTAGATCTAGATGTAAATTTAAAATTATAAGTCAATAATATAGATCTAGGTAGTTTCGTATTCCCCCCGAGTCACGTGGTTGTGTGTATACAACGCGCACCGTGCTTAGTTTTAGTTAGTGGTTTCAATTTACTCATTAGCGCTAAACTATAATTTGTTAATAACAGGAGAATCTACAGATAATTTTTTTTAATAGTTTCAACTAAAACAAATAGTTAAACATTTGATAGAAGGTACCGAAGCGTTGGCCTATAATCTGCCATACTGAGATCAAGATTTCTTGATCTACAATGAATGACTACACTTACAGTTCTTAGCGTTCGGGTAACCAGTCCTAGAAAAAAAAGTAACACTTTCATCCCCCCCCCCCCTTTTTCCTCTCTGCCCAAAAGTAAATAAGCTTGAACTTGAGAGTGTGTATTGGTGGTCAGATAGCTCTAGGGCTAGTGTGTAGTCGATATGTCGACTAGTTGTTATAAAAGATAAAAAGACTGCCATGTGTTTTCCTTGTGCGTAATAGGCTTGAGTTGTTTAGCGAACAAATAACACATCTGATAGTCAAGGATAAATCGAGATCTACTCTTACAGTTACACAGGCCAAATGTGTCTTACCCCGCCCTTTCATTGTTAAATTTGGTTTCTAAGTAATAAAATAGATCTAGATCTATTTCGTCAACGCATTTTTGAAACTTTAATGTAACATTTTGTGAATTTCTTAAAAATGATAGAACTTTTAATAACATAATAATACATCATGTATCCAACACAATAACCGGAAAATGAAATACATAACGTTAAAAAATAGCTGAAGTTTATGAAAATAACAATGTTTCAACTAATTTTGCCCATCACTATCTAAAGGTAACTTATATTAGAACTTGGACAATTACTTCTAATTTCTTTCTATAATAGTATTCTAATTCTAGTGATTCTATTAAGATCTACATCTATCCCATAAAGACATTTAAATCTTGTTTCATGTGCACAAATAAATGTTTATTACATTTTGCTAAAGAGATTGGTTGTGCTTTATATTTTTCATGTTTGGCTGCTTCGTCCTTAAAAAAGGTCAAAATAGTTTGTAAAAGTTTAACTAAAATTTCTTAGTTTAGTTTAACTAATTTTTTCAATTTGTGATTAACTAAAAGTTTAATTACTTTTTTTTAGTTCAAACTTAGTTTTAGTTTAACTAAAAAAATTTAGTTTAGTTCCCATCACTACCCCCATAAACTTTCGAGTGGGGGGGGCGGTCCAATTTCTTTGTAGAAATCACAGCTTGCTAACAGAATCAATTACATATCTATGTGATTAAAACTTGTTATTGATATTTTAACCTATCTTTGTATTATGTCGTTCCCTGTTTGCCAATTTATCTCTACTGCCCTTCCCACCTAAACCTTTTGAGGGGGGGGGGCGGTCCTACTTTAATGGAGAAATCATAGTTTGTGAACAAAATTAGTTGAATTATTATATAGATTTATATTATGTCGCTAGCCTTCTTGTATCTTGGCCGTTTCGGTGAGGTTGGGGGAGAGGGAAATTGCATGTACTTCCCTCCCCACTCTAGCCCTCTGAGTGGGGGGGGGGCGGTCCTATTTTTGTGGAGAATCATAGTTTGTGAACAAAATTAGTTGAATATCTATATAATATAAACTACATATTGATATGTGAACTCATTATATATTATGTCGTACCACACTCTAATCTCAAATTTTATCATTAGTGAAATTTAAATGAAAAAGGGTTGTACCAGGTGGGAGGGGCGATTCATGCAATCGCCTTTCCCCCATCGGACAAACCAATAGGCCTACTTTTTCTTTTTGTATTACAGTTAGTGGAAATTACAAAACAAAAACATCTGTCACTAATATAATTTATATATACTATAAATTAAATTCTTACATCGAGTCGCCACACCCCTATTCTTTAATGCCAAATGCAATCTTTATCAGAAATTATTAAAGGAGCGAGGATTAATCGTTTTCACTCTACCGCCCCTCCCATTTCCAGACAGAGTTTATGTAATTTCACATGAATTTATCATAACTATTTTAAGAAAGACTTTGCATTCAAAAAATTAGAATTCAAACGAAATTTTTCAGTATAAGAGTCACGATTGAGATGCGTTCTAAACCCAAATAATTTTTTCATAGTCGCCTTTTTCTAACCTTTACTCAATCTGATATTTTTCTAGTTAAATAAATTTGGGACTATAACTCACAATTTATACTTTAATTTTCTTGAATATTATTTATCGAATAATTATTTTTCGGCGGAGATCCTCAAAACAAAAATCTAAATATGTGGGGTATCTTATCTTTTCAAGGAACAAATCGGATTTTTTGCAATGTATTAAGGGCCTATAAATTCATATTAGAATATTTTTCAAGTACAACATTATTCAAAAGGTCCTTTTTTAATAGTATGAATAATGAGTTTTAGGTCAGGAAAATACGTTTCTTCTGTGAAGTATGCAAGAAAACGCTTTAGGCGGCGGGGCTTCGCCCCGAACTCCATGGATGAATAATGAGCTGTAGATGTCACGAGAATGCGTTACTGCAATGAATAATGCAAGAAAACACTTTTGGCGTCGGGGCTTCGCCCCGAACTCCATTGATAAATAATGAGTTGTAGATGTCAGCAGAATGCGTTTCTACAGTGAAGAATGCAAGAAAACGCTTTTGGCGGCGGGGCTTCGCCCCGA
This sequence comes from Biomphalaria glabrata, assembly GCF_947242115.1. Lineage (NCBI taxonomy): Eukaryota > Metazoa > Mollusca > Gastropoda > Planorbidae > Biomphalaria > Biomphalaria glabrata. The sequence goes on along the minus strand of NC_074713.1, from coordinate 16,783,353 downwards.
ACTCCACTGATGGATAATGAGCTGTAAATGTCAGGAGAATACTTTTCTGCAGTGAAGAATGCAAGAAAACACTTTTGGCGTCGGGGCTTCGCCCCGAACTCCATTGATAAATAATGAGTTGTAGATGTCAGGAGAATGCATTTCTACAGTGAAGAATGCAAGAAAACGCTTTTGGCGGCGGGGCTTCGCCCCGAACTCCATTGATGAATATTGAGCTGTAAATGTCAGGAGAATACTTTTCTGCAGTGAAAAAAGGAAGAATACGCTTTTGTCGACCCCACTTAAAAACGTTATAGCGATGCCCCAGTTTTTTTGTTTTTCACCAAAGGTTGAGAAATGCTGCTTTAAAAAATTTTTCATATATATATATATATATATATATATATATGTATGTATATATATATATATAGGCTATATATATATATATATATATATATATATATATATATATATATATATATATATATATATATATGCACGTTTATGCATAGGGTTAGGGTTTACTGGGCATTAGGGTTAGGGTTTGGAAAAAAATCGCCCCCCCCCCCCCCACTTAAAAGTTCTGGATCCGCCAGTGGTGGCGACAAGAGTTCCATCCTGTCAAACACCAGAACGACAGGTCTTATGGAAGTGTTCAAGTGTTGGCACACAGGCTGGGTTATTAATCGTTCTATAATTGATAATGCTGGCCTCTTTTAGTCGTTGAACGACCATTATTCATCTCGTAGAATATTTGCATGTGATTGTACAGCCCAATTCTGGGGAGACTTTCCCGTCCAAAAAGAACGCAGGTAAATGTGGCATATGCTTTGATGGAAGGAACCAGCCATTTCTCATTTGGCTTTGTTTTTTTCAGAGTTGAGGCTATAATGTTTTTTCACTGTCCATAACTTTCTTTGTCACCATCTCCACATAGAGAAGTTTTAACCTATGTCTTCCCAGTAGTCAACATCGATGTCCACTGCTTTGAGTTTGATTACATCCACACATCGGGGGTGGGACGACCAGTTTTTCTTGTGCCCATAAAGGATGACTTTCTGGATACATTCATTCTATATTTACACATCACTTGCTAAAAGGTGCAAAAGTCCTTTTTTTTTTTCAAATGCTAGTTTGACATCTTGTGAGATAATGGAAAACATTTAATGGGATGTAGTTCTAGAAATAAGCACCAATTTCATTTTCTACAGTTCCAATGATATTTTGGTCAAGTATTGTCCTTTGAATAATAAAAGCTCGCATTTAAGTTGAACCAGACCATCTATAGCCTTCATGTAGGCCTATTCATCAAATAGTGACCTGTTCCAGAGGTTGGTTTTCTTTGAACTTATATAACCTAGGCCTAAGTCTATCCACGATTCGTTGTTACTTGAACCTTTAGATGCATTACTCAAATATTTACGAAAAGAAGCTGTAACTTTTGTTACAAAGGATTCTTTGTTTCTAATGTTTTCTTGAAGGTCTAAAGAAGAGTTCGACTACTATGACGAGGATGAAGTCTATATAAATTCCACAGAAAATGGACCTTCCAAGAGATGATACAAGCCAAAGATTGTCAACTGCAGCTTCAAATAGGAACTTCCAACATTATCAATGCATTTATAAAAACAAAATGTGGGAAAGAAAAAAAAAAGGGGGGGGGAAGGTTTGTGTGATGAGCCAAATCAAATTGAACGTTATATCTTGTGAAGCTGAAAGAATGTTGCTACCCGTACTTTCTGTTTAGTGTGCTTCTAAAACTAGTTTGCAACTGATAGGCTAGCACATAATAAAGGACAAAGCCTTTAGCAGTAGGGCCTACACCTTTGCAAGAAGGCTTTGATCATTTTGAAAAAAAAAAAAGAATAGACAATGAATTAAATGAATTATATTGACTTAGTGATGGTAGGTTCTTGTTTACATTGTTAATTAAATGACCTCAGTGTGCAAGAGTCGTGTGTAATTATTGCACTGTTTGTGCTAGAATCTTTCAACTTTTATGATCAAGACATATTGTTAGTTGATGCTCTAAGTGCTAATGCAGACTTAGTATTCTCATAAAGTAAGGATTTATAAATGACAGACTTTTTTTTCTCTTACTTGTATGTTAAATTGCATGTAAATCAATGCTTCAAGTAGTAAAAAAATTTTTAAAAAAAGAACAATTATTAATATTACGGTGAGAAAATGAGTAGGATGACGTAACAATTGAAATGTATAAAGGTGTGTAGAGAAGAGTGCTTCAATGGCTTTAACATATCTTCATGCCAGTGGTTTCCAGCATTTACATTTGACTAAATCAACAATCAGTGCATATTTTTTTTATAAATTAACTGATACCCAATGGTTTTAACTCTTTCTCTCCTAATTAATGACACCGCCGTTGATTTGACCCCATTATTACATTAAATTAATTTTTGGTTTATGAACTTGTATTTGTGTTACATAAAAAGATCATGCATTCTCCTAAATACCAAGAGTAACGTTTTCTGATTAGGCCTACACACAAAAATGTTATTGAAGTACTATACTGATAATGGGGTAAAAAGTACAAAAGTGAAAAATGAACACGTGTGTCAGAGCATGGAAAATAATTACGGAGACAAAGAGTTAATAGTTGGTGTATGTATGCTTATTTTGCCCGGAATACAGTTAAACCCCTCAATAAAACGTCCCGCCTCCCCCCTCCCAAATGTTCTAGCCCTTAAATTCTACCTTTTTTATTATTTTTTTTTGTCTTTCATTCTACAAACGAAGAGTCCGCAACCCCCTATTATAAAGTAAGCTCAAACACTACTTAGGCCCATAAGTTTGGCCATTTTTATTCTAATGAAACGGTTGTCCTTGAATGTAAAAGCTCATAGCTATGCTCGATATACGTACTACGCTACTGTTGTAATAGTTGGTATATCGCCTTGATCACTTTTAAATCCACCTATAAAACGGCCCTCATTACAACGCTTCCCCACCCACAGCTAACACAATTTTCTAGCCCTCAAATCAAGTCCCTTTATCCTTCGATCGAACTGATATTAAGGAGTATGCACAAACACTAAGCCTATCAGTTGTAGTCTTATGTATCTGTATTATGATGCCCCCAAACACAATTTTCAATGAAAACGACCCTCCTCCAACATTACACTATTTAACCCTTGTATATTCAGTGGAACAGCCAGTATTACAATAACATCTCTATGCGCAATTCAATCACAATGATGTAAGGATAATTCTTCACATTGACAAGTATTTTAACCATAGACTTGTATGTACTATGTCTAGACTGGACATGGAGATTTTTTTAATTTTTTTTAGAAAGTTGGATCAAGGCGTTGTTTTGTAAAGTAGTTAAAAGAAGTAAAGATATTTTTTTCAACCCTAGCCTATTTATAATAATAATAATAATAATAATCTTTATTATCCGTAAGGAAATTTGTCTTACAATTTGTGCACTACACCAAACAAAAAACATTATAACTATAAGAAACCAAAGTGTACATTCACACCAGACTCACTCATAATTTACATGTGACAAAGTTTATACCAGATTGTTCTTATTTAATGATTTGATTGCCAGGGGAACAAAAGAGTGTTTGTGTCTGTTTGTCTTTGCTATCGGTGTCTTGTATCTCTTTTGTGATGGTAAAATCACAATTATGTAACATATAATTTTATTTTTAGATCTAGTAATTGAACATCCAAAAATAAGAGTACTCTCGTCTCATAATTATTATTTTGCAATTTTTAGATACATAATCTAGAAAGATCTAGGTAATCAATCTATTTAAATGTACATAAGATGATTTAAATCAACAAGAATTATTTCCATCTAGGATTTTTGACACATTATCTAAATGGAAACAAACAGGAAACGGCTGAAAAGATTGATTGGGGCGACTTCCTTTAGAGCCTGAAAAAAAGAGCTTACGTACATAAAAATCTATATATGTATAGGTCTGTGAATCAATCAATCGCGGATAAGAATTTATTTCCGGTTTCCAGTCTAATTTAAACCTAGAGGAGAAATACATTAAAGATCTACATATACATAGATCTAGATGTGCGAAGAAGGAATTTAAAGTAACGGAAAGAAAGAAAGTTACACACCAATAAGTGCTTAAGCTGAAGGAATTATTGTGTTGTACATTAGACATAAAAATGTGGATGTCAAATGGTATAAACATAGACATAAAATATTTTATGTCTATGGGTATAAATTGTGAAAAAAAAAATCATTTTGGTAAACAGCTGCTGTTTCAGTTTTGAATATGGCTTTGTTGTTCTAGGCTTAAGTTAAATTTAAGGTTGTTTTTTTTTTTATAGCCACGAAAAGTGAGAGACTTAGTGATTAGGCCTATGAATGAATGAATGAGTGGTCAGGACCAGTGGCGTCACTAGGGTGGGTGTCACTGTCACCCAGTTGGTCAGCTCAGGGTTTCACCCCCTCCACACACCCCCTTAAAAAATAATTTTGATTGTTTATTTGTTTGTTGCACTTTAATACATATATTTTATAATTACCACGTTATTTGATTGTTCAACAACTATAAAATGCGTGTCTATTAAATTAAAAAATTCAGTTGTTTATTACAATTTACCTACAGTTCACTGGGTTTGTGTAGTCATGTGAAACTCTGCACGCATCCTTAATCTTGGAATCATTGCCATTAATCTATAGTTCAATTTTGCAACAATGTAGCTATAAGTAAATTACACTGTTTTTTCTTGTGGATTTCAAACTTGAAAACTTATCATTAACCTCATCAAATTTAATGTCTTTAACGATCTCATTTGTAATTAAAATTCCCCTTTGTGAAAGTGTAATTTGTTCCTTTGTTTCAAAAAATTCTAAATTATAATTTTTGAGAATCCTTTTCATATGACACCATAGATAAGCAGATAGTAAGAAACGGTTCAAAGCTTTGTTAAATGGTTTAGAAATATTTTTCTATGTCTTTATAGTGGCTTATGAATCATGCACTGTCAACTTTTATTTTCTTCAAGAATAACTTTTGTTGCCTTTAGATCCCTTCTGAGTCAGGGTATTTCTGTTTGAATGTCGCCTTTTGAAAAATCATCATATACGCTAACGCCAGTATTTTGAAACTGACATCTACAATACCTACATCGGTTGGATTGCTTCAAATTTATCTGCTACATCAATGATTGCTTCCAGTAGGAGTTGAAGTTCAGAGTTAAAAAAACGATCAATGCACATAAGAATGTATCTCTTTTTCTCTTGTCGGTATTTTGTCATTGCTCGCCTGACATTTTCTTTTTTTAATCTTTATTTCTTCTGAATCTAAGTGCTTCTTTTTTTTTTTTTTAGAAGAGCCTTTAAAAAAAAACAAAAACATTTTGCGCTAACGTGTTGTGCTTTTGTTAAAGAAAAGGTTTAATTAGTCACCACATTGTGAATATTTTAAAGATAGGCCTCAACTCATGTATCTTTGGCCTTCTAGTACACCTCCCCGACCTGTACTCCTCCATGGTTCCAGACATTGAAGCTACATTTTCATATCTTTGAGATCAACCTTTTCTAGACATTCTAAGATATTAAGTTGATCTTATCAGCTTTTTTGTGTCTCCCTTAAAATCGTACAACTTCTGAATCTGATCAGTGTGCTCAGACCGACAATACACTACTTTCAAGAAAAACATTAAGACCTACCTGTTGTATTTAGCTCTCGTGTTTGTAATGTTATAACAGCGCCTTCAGAGCCTACATTTTGTTTGTTAACAGCGCCTTATAAATAAAATTATTATAATTATATGATTATGTCAGGTGTGTTGTCAAACAAGATACAAATGTGCTTACAGCCATACTGACTCATCTTTTAAGTCATTTGCTAAAACATTTATGAACTTTTTAACATGACAGGTGTACTTTCAGTTCTAGGTTTCATCTAGATAACATTTCCATCATCTGTTTATTCAATAAAAACTCGTTATGGTCACAAAATGTCAAATATTCTGCTTTTATAGAAACAGTCCGTGCAGTATATCCATCCATTGTTTTTCATCAATCATAGCAACAACTTCCTTGTCACTTGTATTTGTAGCTGATGCCCTTGTTTTTCAATTTTCCATTCCAGATGACCATTCTTCATACGTCTTTTAATATTCCACACATTAAATTATTTCTATTTCATTTCAATACAATTAGTTGAAAACAGAGGACAACTAAAGAATACAATTTTTTGCTATTAAGTGACTAAATCGGTCCCATTGTGAAGCATCAGAACCACACTTGGCCAAGAAAATCCCCTAAAATATTCAAGTATATCATTCGACTGATGCATTGTAACATTTCCTTCACCCTTGGCTAGAGATTCTTTTGAAATAAAATCATGACCTTCAGAAATCTCAATGGCCAGTTATTTACTTACAATATAATGGTAGTAGCTACTAATTCAATGGATTCGATTATACATCTGAAAGTAAGGTTTCAAGTTTTCCTTGTGATATTAATTATAACATTTTAAACCTTTTGATAGAATAGCAATGAAAATGTTTAGTTGAAATGAAAAAAAAAAAAAAAAAGATAAATCTATTGTGAATAACATGTTGCAATATTTGGCCGGTGTCTTTTTTTTCTTATAAATTGTCAGTTATTCACAAAGTGCATTTTTATACTTGGGTGTCACCCGGTGCGGACTGCAACTCCCTAGTGACGCCACTGAGATTTATTAGCCGCCCAAGAATGGGGAAAAGCCACTATTTGTTTTGTGTGGTATCAGTATGTCCTGCTTAGTTTGTATCTCAAATAAAATAGAAATGCTTTTGAAAATCAAATTCACCATATTTTGTAGCTAGTGATGTTTAAGAGCACTTTTTGTCTTCTCAAAATGAAGAGCTTTGTTTTTAAAATCAATTAAGCAAGTCATTTTTTAAAACAATAAAGAGAGGTTAAGTTAACCTTAAGGAAAACATTTATGTTGAAACATTTATAAATAATTTTGTCATATTACATTATATATACACACAACTTTGTGCATTTCCTTGTGTTTTAGTTACAAAGTTAATAAATAAAAATGTGGTTACAAAAAAGAACACATATTGCGCCTGCCTACACATTAATAGAGCTGATAATACAAACTTTCTTAGTCATCTTGTTCTATAAGATTTAAGCATAGAGAACTTCAGATGTTTGCGTATCTGAATCTGTTATGTAATTAAATTGATGACATTAACTAGAATTTTTTCCAAACCTTAATTAACATCATTATAACAATCAAATAGAAAGAAAAAAAAAGAAGCCTTTTCTTATGCATATAACTGAATAATTGTTTATTTTAATTTATTTCCTAAAGTGCCTAAAATATCAATAAATATACTACTAAATAACTTGGCCTACATAAGACCTTAAAATCTTTCAATTTGTTTAGAATTTTTTTAACCAATTCTTTGAAAACAAGTTAATCTTTACTTGGAAACTCAAAGACAACTATTTCAAAAGGTTCCAGATTTAGTGCAAAGTCAGCAATATTTATCTCTTGATCAATCTCAACATTCCTACTATGAAAGCGAACTTGTCCAATATTTGGGACATCTGCCATTTCAATATTACTTGGAGCTACATGAAGACTTGAATTACCAGTATTAATCAATACCAGAAAGCTAGGAAATCTTTCAGCCTTGCGTGTAAACATCAAAAGATCATCGTTTGGTGCATAAACCTACACAAGAAATTAAACAGAGAAAAATTAGAAAAGGTTAAATAAATTGCAGCTTTATGAGCATTTATGATACTATTTCAAATCATTATCTATTTTTATTCTACACTTGTTTCATATGCGCAGGAACAGTGGAAATAGCCATGAATGTCAAATGAACAAGTTGCAAGCAATTTTTCTCAAGTAACTCCCAGATAAGCCCAGTCTCAATATCTGTTAGGTAGAACACTTAAGTCTAGCGAGTGAAACAGAATATACAAGAAATTTGAAAACGTTTTCTACACCCTACTTTGTGACATCCTGTGGTGTGGTAACTATAAGGAGCCACATATTTATATTATGTTAAAATAATGTTACAAATGACACTAAATGCAGACAAAAAAATGCATGCAAGACAAAAAAGTTTGTATATTTAGATGGGTGAATTTATGTTTGATAGCTTTTACATTTCTGGATACATTTTCTAAATGTACATGTTAGATTTAAACAAAAAAAGTATGCTGTTAGTATCTTCATACTTTTAATAGTATGTTTATTATGACTGTTTGTCTGGATGACTCCAACTGACCTCTGCTGTGAATGACTCCTCAATGTTTTTGATTTGCAAGAATGACCAGTGTGTAATGTGTACATAGAAGGAGGAAGCCCTGTAACTTGTAAGAGGAGGCCCTGTTATAGACTTAAGTACTGTTTGGTCTAATATAAGATTTTGTTGTTGTCATCTATCCACTTTTAGTGGGTAAGTTAATTGTATTCTTTTCTAAGATCTTGGATTGTTGCAATTGTAGAGGATATTGTTTGATTGTTAGAATTTGACTATATCGATTCTTACAATATTGTTGTTTTGAAACCCTGTATATCGTCAAGAAGGTAGAAAGAGTTGGTATGACTCAATACGTGAAGAACTAGAGATTGTAGCGTGAGAAGCATTTGAGGAGTAATTAGTTTCTATGTTCCTATATGCATATTAAAAAAAAGTATAGTTGAACCAAATGTCCAGGGTGAGCCAGTTGTACATTGTTTTTATTGCAATAATTTCACTTTGTATTTATTATATCTGAAGCTTCTGTGTGCATTCTACAATCTGAGTTTGTGCAATTATATAATTCAATATTTTAGAACAGCACTCCAGCACATTGCATAAATGTTGTGTCACTAGATTTACATCTAGAATTACTTAATTTTATATCCACACAACACCAAAATTACAGATTATCAATATAATATCCCATTCAGTTGGGAGGTGAGCTGATCCACATCAGGATAAATTGTTTTTTTGCCTTTTTATTCTTACCTGTGTTTTACCCCAGCGGAATGATTCCCTTTCTCTGAGCTTCAAAAGATTTTTAAACTGTTTCAGAGATGATGAAGTAGTAAAATGAGCAAGTTCACCCTGTAGAATTTTAAACATAAAAGTTCAAAATACTGAATTATGACCTACTTAAATTAGTTAAAGAAGCAACATAAATTAATTCTATTTAACTATTAAAATTGCAAAAATTCATTTTGTGGGGCATTAAGTTTGTTTTTTGTATGAGTGATCTAACGTAAAAAAAACTATCTGTTAATTGAAACACTTACATCTACATTATCCAATTTATATGTTGTACTGACACTATACCATGGTTCTACGGTAGAAAAACCTGCATATTTGTCAGTATTCCATTGCATAGGACTCATGATAACTTCCCTACCCTGAAAATATACACATTTTACTAATTTGTAAGAAATAAAGTGTTTATAAGCAACAAGTTATTTCATAAAATAGGACGAAAAGAGCACAACAGTTTAAAAAAATAATTCAGTAAAAAAATAATTCAGTCTATCTAAATACACACAAATTTTAAAATACATACATTTAAATTTAATGTAGAGTTTTTTTCACCATTTCTTTGACCAATTTCATCACCATAGTAATTTATTGGAGTGCCTTGAATGAGCAACTGTAGAGCATGGGCAACTGTCAAACGTTTTTTGTAATTGCCATCTTTATTGTCCAGTCTGGTTGCAACACGATCACTCTTTTCATTAGTAAGCTGTTAATTTTATAAGATTTTATTTCACATGAGGTTATCAGTAAAACTTTTGAGTCAATGTATTTAGAAGGAAAAAAAAATCCACTACGGTAAACTTCATGATTCCTTTTTGTCTATTTCATTTTAATTTGTTTAATCTTACAATGATCAAATCTTGCAGTTAATTTTTAACACCTATCTGTATCGAGCCAAGTTAGATCAATTTTTTATAATGCATGTCATGTAAGTAACATTAATAATTTTCATATTCTTTTTCTTTCTTATTCAATAGTAATTTAAGTTTTAGTTAAAATTCAATCTATCGAAATTCTAAAGATGTTTGATATTCAACTAGGTGTTGATCAATGGTTTGTTAGAATGTAATTAGGCCTTAGACTTTGAAAAGTAAAGCTAAGGCAGATGATGTAAAGGTCATGTTTCTGTGGCCCCCGGTTAACAAGGTTGTCATGTGGCCAGTATAGTGACTACTACCTTTACTTTTCACCAACTAATGTCAGGTACCCATTAGAGCTGGGACTCAGAAGTGCCCTAAAGATCCAGAAATAAAAAATCCCAGTCTTTACCAGGATTTGAACCCCAGTCCAGAAGCCAAGCGCTTTACACTCAGCCACCACACCTCTCTTAGACTTTGAGCCATATTAATATGATTAACTAAAAAAAATTTTTTAATGAAAAAAAAAAAAGGTTTTAAGATACATCAGTTTAAGTCTAATTTAAAATGTTTTTAAAACTTTTGCTTGCTCATGAACCTTAGTAAAGGCCATCTTTATCTACAGTGCCAAACAAAAAATATAAAGAGGAGTTGCAAAACCAGTGAAATAAAAAAAATAAAGGCTGTTCTATCTCTAATTAATGGAATAATATAACATTCCCATCAGGAATCGGGCATATTCAACCATAAATGTAAATTTATGAAGCAGATTATTTCCTTGCTCTTCCCAAGCATATGAAAAAAAAAAAAATGGAACATCTCAGTTGAAAATTATTTTTAAGCTAATCAGGAAGACATTTTTTTTAAAAAGATTACAAAGCAAGTGCACTTGTCCAGATAAGAACAAAAGTTTGAAATATACAACTTACTTGCAATCCTAACCACTTATCCTTTTCCAAGATGTTCTCAAGCAATTTTTTAACACATTTAGAATTGCATGATAGATCTATGTTTGATAGATCTGGAACGACAATGTGCAGTCTTTTTTTCTCATCATTACCCCAATATTCAAGAGTTTGATTTCTATCTGCCGTCTGAACAAATCCAAACAGAGCCCTTTAAAAAAATTTTAACAAGTAAAATATTAAAATTATTTTTTAAATACTAAGTAATTGTATACATTATTTTAACTCAATCATGTCATTACTATGTAATAGATCTAGAATCACAGTAACAAATGTGTGCAATTGGAAATATTTTTAACAATTGTTTTTCTTTAGCACAATTTCAGATATAACATTATATCAGTGATAGGAACAGACTTTGAAATAAATTTAGGAAAGATGTTAAATCAACCTATCTTAACAGGCCAGCTGTGGTAACCCAAATAAGGAGTCCCTGAAAAATATTTTTTTAATATGTAGAATTTAATTTTGTGGAGTATTTTCTTTAAATAATGCTACGCACTACATCATATGTGCTTTGAATTACTGCAAACCTACACAGAAAATGCAGACAAGGCACAATTATTTGTAAATTTAGAGTGGGAAACTGAAAGCTTTTTATTTGCACTTAGCATCTAGCTTTATATCTGCATGATTTCAATTAAAAAAAAAAACAAAAAAAAAAAACAACACTTGTCACATTCATAACAACTGCTAGGAATTTTTGTGAATCGCAGAATTCTTTATCACACTATTTATAGGAATTGTTTCTGTCAATGATATTAGAAGATTATTCGCCAGTGTTAATTCATTTTCATGGCCTGCTCTGTTTCTTCCTTAATATCGTCTAAATGTTTTTAAAAGTTTTTTTTAAATATATATAGTTGTCACTAAGTAAGAACTTCTCCTATTTCCGAAACAAATAATTAAATCCAAAACATGCCTTTATATATGTATATATATGTATGTATATATATGTGTGTGTATATATATATATATAAATATATATATGTATATATGTATATGTATGTATGTATATATATAAAACAATCTTTATGTATGCATTTCATTCTTTGATGACCCATTTCCACCATTGTATAGATTGCTTAAGACGTCATATATGTGGTCATGGGCACACATATATATTGAGTAATGAGAACGAGAAGAATGGTATTTTAAAATCTGTAACTATTTAACTGTTGTGCTCACCTTTCCCTACCAGGTTTATCAGAATAGTCATCGGCAACCTTGCGCAACTCTTCTAAAAACTGAAGAGTATCTTGAGTATTGCTCTGTCCATTAACATCATTTAAGTCTTCCACCAAATACTCCAAATCATGAATGTAAAAACCACTCACACCAGCCTCAAACCAATATTTCATAATGTTCTGTTATACAGAGGGTTATAATGCATCAGTAAAGAACATTAATTATGTATCAATTATGTATAGTATACACAGATAATTATTTTGCTGTATTTTTTTACTCTATAAAGATCTGAACTAGACTAGTGCAACTCTAAAAGCAAATATTTATGATCAGCAGTTGAGCAGGATACAAATGATCCAGAAAAAGTGTCTGCAGAGAAAAGAAAAATACATACAATACTACTTTGCCAACAGAAACAGACGACCTTTACATCATCTGCCCTATAGATCGCAAGGTCTGAAAGGGGAACTTTTAACCTTTTGTTTTCTGTGGTATTTTACGTCTTGAGAGACGATCTTTTCCCTTTGCAACTTCTTGTGTGACTAAAGAGGCCAATCCTTGCTACACAGCTGCGATCGCAGGTTGGGCATATGTGATCACCAAGCGCCATTGCATTTTCACCCTTCTTTCTGCTTCAGCTGTGTATGGCATCTGCAATATGAGACCCTTCCTTTATGCTCTCTCTCCATGTGGATCTATCCAGTGCTACTTTTTTCCAGCTGCTAGTGTCGATTTTAAAGAGCTTTATGTCGCGTTTGCATACATCCGTATAACGTAAAAGCGGGAAACCAGCAGCTCTCTTGCCTTCTATTAGATCGCCATACAGAATGTCTTGTGGAAGTCGAACTACTGGCATTCTACGAACGTGGCCAAGCCAGCCAAGACGTCTGCTGCTGTTGTTTTACTACTTTGCTAAATAAGCATCAACAATATCCTTGTCAAGCATAAATAAATGATCTAGCTATATTTAAGGTGTTTGTCACTATAAGCAAATCATTAAAACAAGAATATGTATAGTATATTTTAAAACAATATGCCAGCAAATCACTCATCAAAATATAAGGTTTTATAGTTATCTATTGTTAACTTCAAACTTTAAAGCGACAAAGTGCAAAGTATAAATTCAATTTATACTACCATATCAGTTATGTACAATTTCTTTCCCTTGTTCAATACCAAACAAAATAATTAATTATCAATAGTTAAGTAATAAGTTAATTTTTTTTTTATTCTTGTGTTGTCAGGTTAAAGAAAAAATTGTGAAAAATTTCAGCTTGATCCAAAATTGGGCGTGGGAGAAATGTGCACAAGCTTTTTACCAGACAGGACAGAGTGAGTTGATACAAGCTTTGTTAAAAACGCACACAGGTAGTAAAAAAAAAAAAAGAGCATTGAGAACATCAAAAAATCTTTTCATAATTTACCTTAATTTCATCTACAACTGCTGGATTTTTCAAATTCAAATCTGGATGGCTTGCTGAGAACTGATGCAAGTATTCAATAATGCCTTCCTTAGCCCAAAGTGAATTGTTTTTTTCATCTTTCTGTAATCATCAAATTTCAAGTTCAAGAAAACAAATATTTACTCTAAGTTCTTGTAACAAGATAAGTCCTCTTTAAATCCTTAACAATAAAAAAAAAATATTTAAAAAAATTACAAAATATACAATTTCCATCTACATACTATCAGTAAATTTTAATACAGAAAAAGTGTCCAAAACACTCCATTTCTGTGGTTGGCATTAGACACTAAGGTAATGACACTTCTGAACCAAACAAAATTAGCTATAAACATCCACTTTTCACAAGAGGGGATACAAAAGAACAAACAAAAGTCTAAATTTATAAAATACTGGATTGTAATGCAATAGGAGTTGAGTTAAACTTACCCAATTTAATGATTCCTGAGTCTTATTGCTAATGTAGTAGTCTTTGTAAGGAGCTTCACCTTTCAAGAATTTCTCAAACCACTCATGTTTCTTACTTGAATGATTAGGAATAAGATCCAAAATAATCTTCTTGCCTGAAAATAAGAAAAACTATAATGTTCTTTGCTCATTCTTATGTTTTCATTGTCATCCTTTAAAGCTTAAAATTAGCTTTCTTGTAAATTAAATCAAGTTCCTTATGTAAAGAGATGACATGGAAGCAGATCTGCTACAGGGTTAGGGCGTGGAGACGAAAGGCCCAGGAGATATCTGAATGGAAGGATGTGTTGAAGCAGACCAGAGCCCTTCATGGGCTGTAGCGCCACTGGGATGGATGGACTTGTGTAAGGAGACAACATAAGGAGCTTAATTTTTTCATTTTGATTTGGCTTTATCACTGTTCTCTAGAAAATTATAAAAAAATGGAATAATCTTATAACTGAAGACAAACAAAGATTACTTTTTTTAATAAAAAAAAATATTTTTTTTTTCATGTAAGCCCAATGTTCTTTATATATAATATATATATATATATTCAAACACACAAGTTTATATGTAAAAATATTGAAGTGACTAGCTTTATGGAAGTACTTCTAGTTAAGAATCAGAAATTTTTTTATCAATCTCAACACAAACCTTCTTTTCTCATTTTCTTTATCCAATTAATGAAATCAGCTTTATTAACATTCATTTTTTCACTGAGCTCTTTATGGTCAATAATACCATTTTCTCCATCATTATCACTTTTAAAGATAGAACTTATCCAAATTGCTTTAGCACCAAGTGTGTCAGTTATGTAGTTCAACTTTTCTAACATTCCTGCAAAAAGTAAAATCAAGCTGAAGTGATCAATTTTCTAACACTTGTACATAAATCTAAAAATATTAAGTTTTGTACAATTAAAACTTTTGGAAATTGATATTTTGTGGCATAATGTGACAAGTGTGATGACTAGGAATAGAATGCCAACCTGTTGTGATTTGACAGAGTTAAGGATCACCACAAATAAACTTATCTAAATAGTATCATAAGAATCTAGACTTTTGACTAGATCTTCTAAAACATAATAGGAAGAGTGAGAATACTTTCAAATTTCTCAAATTTGAAAAAGTATTGCCACCATCAAACTATAAATTTTACTGTTAGTATACATATATATATACTAAAATAAAGGCACATTCCTCGTCCCGTATGCTAGGACAAATTTGTACAAATACTCCTTCTTCCCTAGTGCTATTAGAGCATGGAATGGGTTGCCTGAGCTATCCAGGAAAACCAGTGACTTGCAGAATTTAAGTCATTGGTTAATATGCATGACTAAATGCATGACGCGTAGGACGTAATCATCTTCTTTTTTGAAGTAACGTCTGTATTATATAAGATAAGATAAATAACCTTGTCCTTTGTCAAAACAATGTACAAATTTATATAAAAGTTGTGTATGTTTACAAATGTGTGTTAAGTTACATGTTTGTTAATGAAAAAAAAATTATTTTTTTTAAAAGCTAATATGTTTAGTCATAGTATGCAAAAAGGATATATATATATTTAAAAACAAAAAATAAAAGGCAGTTTAAAACAAATTGGTACTAATGTTATCATTTCTAGTATGCACAGTTATTTACAAACAAATACAAAGTGAAACAATGTTAGAAAAAAAATTGATAGATGGCTAAAAAAAACAATGCAGACCTTTAAATTAAGACAATTACTGATCACCAGACACTATTTATCTAAAGGCCTTGGTTTGAAACCTAGCGACAATAAGGTATAGTATAGTGGAGAGGAGAAGACTAGTTATGACTCCTTCCCTGCAACAGAGGCAATTTTTTCCCTTCTACAGGTCATCATCATCAAACTCCATTAGAGTGAGGGCTTGAGAGGCTCAAATCCTCTCTTGCAAAAGCCCTGCGTAGTGCATAAATGTCGCCATACAGATTGAGAATTTTGGGTTTCCCAGACCTGTCAAGACGGAGATCAGCAAGTCTGGGGCAGTCAAACAGAATATGAGGCAGGGTTTCCTCTTCTTCCCCGCAGCGGGGGCACCGTGAATCAAAATTTGGCCATAGCCGCGAGAAATATGAGCCAACAGGACAGTGGCCTGTCCTGCACTGTGCTATAATAGCTTGCTCAGGCCTGGACAGCCTCCACCACGGGGAAGTGCGGTCAGGGCGCCTCATTCGCTCCCAGACTCCACAGGCTTTTTGGGACTTATCCCACCCTTCTACAGGTAAAACTGTGACCTTGATGTGACCTCAATTTCAAGCTGAGAAGGGAGAAAAAAAGCGCCCACCGGTTAGATGTAGATTCTGTACATCTAGATTGTCAAGCAAAAAAATTATTTGAATGAAGCATTAGGCTTTATAGCGCTTACTAAATTCTAAGACTAATCTATAATCTAGATCTAGCTGATTCTAGATATACAAAGAAACAAAGACCTATGCCTATAGTTATAGATCTATATTATATATATTCTATTTGAATTCAGTATTTTCATTTCGCACTATTAATGAAAATAATGAAGATTTCTATTGTGGGAATTTAGACTTGGCAAAACAGAAAATCATCAATGCGGAACATGAGCTAATTAAATGATTTTGTTGGACGGTTCCCATGGTTCCGCATAATGCAGGATGGTAGAATGTCTGAAATAACCATCAAAATAAAGAAGCATCAAATTGATAAAAATATGGTGAAATATCAAGGTCATGGGATACTAAACTTGACTAAAGGCTCTAAATTATATTAGTCTTAAGTCTAAAAGGAGGGGGTTGTTCTGTATATCACTATACTATATCATAGTATATGGATATATGAAAAAAATAGATATGTGAAAATTCGTAAAACCGGAAAATAAAAAAATGGCGTCAAATTTTGAGATCCGTTTTTATTACTTTCTGTTCATAGTTCCTTGATTAAAATCGATTACGATTTTAAATTCATTGAAATTGTTGCTAAAAGAGGTGAGTATGGACACATTTTATATTGAGGAACATTTTTTTCATGTGGACTTAAAAAAAGTGTATTTTCTTACTTTTTGTTTAACTTGAAAGTATATATTATATGTATTTTTCTTTTTACTGATACTCATTTCAGGTAACATTTTGGAAGTTGATTTTTTTTTTACTAATAGAAAATATATCAGGCCATATTTCTGCCAAGTTTTATCACAATACCTTTATTTCTTCAATTGTTATCGATTATATTTATAATGTTGAAACATAAATTTGCAGTGATCCCTATGGGATTTTTTATTTTTTACTAAACTATTTTAAGACTAAAATCTTGCCTAGGCTAGTAGATATAGCAATTATGCATACTATAGGTCTAAAAAGCTTTTAAAGAGTTTATTTTATATTTTCTTTTTATAATTTTAAAGTGCATTTGAAAAAAATTGTTTTAGACGATTTTTTAAATATTTTGTTATTTTCTGCTATCACAAAGCCACCATTTTGTCCACATCTAGAGCCAATAATTGCTTATTTCATCAATATTTACATTCTAAACAAGTGAAGTTCATAAATATAAATAAAATCAGATTTGTGAGCTAGAAATTTACTACGAATACTAGATCTACTATTAAATTTCTTATAATGTCTTATTTAATAAGTAGATCTATCTTCTACGAAACTCAAATCCAACTATTTGAGGGGGGGGGGGGGCGCGAGATGCTCTCATCTGACATCTCACTTGCTCCATGTCAACAATGTTAGGTCAAAACGACACAAAAAAATTGATAACTTTCTAACTGTTATACAGTCATAATTTATACACCATTGGAAAGTTTTTTCAAGTATTTTAATGATGTACTAACGAAAAATTTGTTTTTTCAACTTGATAAATTTTTTATTTCACATCCTGGACAATCCTGGTCATCCCTAATTAAAAAAATGTAAAATAAATCTATAGGAGGCAGCTTTACTTTAGTCTAGAGTCTAGATTCTAGGTAAATCAACATACCTGGGTGGTCACCTACACCATCACCATTTGAATCTTTAAATGACTTGGCCAAAACTTTGTAAACAGTTTCAGTGTTGTACCATTTCTGGTCGGGTCTTGGTGGGCAGCGAGGCGCCACTACAATAATTGTTATGGCCGTCACAAGCATAGCGATCCATCCAACCCAAAATAAGATGAACAAGATCCATCGCAGTCTAACCCAAAATGGATCATTGGCATACCTTAGAACTTCATCTTTTCCTAAGCCAGTAAAAGACACTTCACCATCAGAAGATGCAGGAGTTCTATCTCCAACAACTGTTGTTTTGTATTCGTCGACGTCGGGAATATCGCCTGCACCGCCATTTTTAATAAGATGAGCACTGGATTCGTCAGCATCTATGTCTACTCTGGTAGAATCATCGTTTAGTGGAGATTTTTCCTCAGATTTTAACACTTCTCCTGGCTCAGTCATTTTAGTTTGATCTAATTTTGTCACAATTACGCCCTGGACATTGGTCTCATAGACTCGTCTCTAGACCTCTATATTCTGATGCAATAGGTTTGCAAGGAAAATGTATTATCCTCTTACTTTATTCTGTGATCCGGGTTCACAGAGCTTGTTGTAGAAAAAAAACACAGAAAAACTTATCATTGGTGGAACATGATTGTCACGTGATAGTTTTGTGTGCGTGTGTTTTAATTCCTGTATTGTTTGTCAAGTGTTGAAAAATTCCGTTGTCTTGTTGCCACTGCATGTCCTGGGTCTCCACAAGAAAGGGTCCTCCTTAATAAAAATACAAGCATTTTTTTTTAAATTATATATCATATATTTGTAAACGTACCGTTATTTCTCTTACACTGACTTACACCCAATCTCGGATCAAGTTGAAATTTTGCGCAATATTTCTTGTTCCTGACAAAACAAGAATCAATATATAAAAAAAAAACACAGTTAATTAACTACTAGTAATTAGTTATTTTGTATGGTATCGAACAATGGAAAGAAATCGTACTTGACAGATGTGATGGTATAGATTGAATTAGTCCCTATGAGAAGGCTTGAGCCCTAAGCTGAGTGAACACGTTTTTTTTATTAATGCACTCAAAAAGCGATTACGATAACATTCACACAGCTAACCCCTTCTCCCCCCCCCCTTTTTTTTTTCCTAACTGGTGCAGACAAGTGATAAGATCATAGGACATCGAGAAAGTTAAAAGCATGAAATTGCGCTAAACAACAACAATTTGTAAAAATATATCTTAGTCGCACAGATTTATTATTGTTAATATAGATCTATTACAGATTTAGTTACATGACTGATCCAAACTAATTTATACAATTACACTTAATCTAAGCTTTTTTTTTTTTTTAAAGTTTTTTAAAATACTTTTTGTTTACCTATAATAGGCCTACTGGTACTTTAAATCTTACGGTTGGCAAAACTATATCATGGTTAAAATATGCCCGCTAATGTAGCGTGCTCGTAATGTATAATAGGCTACATGAAGCTCCGGATTTAGCCTACGTCAGTGCGTACGTCAACCATGACAGGGCCTTCGATCCTTCGGATCATCTTCACCTATCCCTTTAATTTATCTGTGTTGGAGCACCAAGGATCCGTTGATCGTCTTTCTCCATTCCTTTATGTCTTTTGCCTTGGATAGAATTTCGTTTTATGACAGGCTGTCCATTCATAGGGTAGGCCTATAATACACTCCAGAAGCTAAAAAAATATGCTTTTTTTTTTTAAATAAAATATAAATATTTTTTTAAAGAATGAAAATAAGGTTATATATAGCAAGCTTTTAGATATAGGATTATTATTAATAAGTGGATTTCTGTTATTACTTTTTAAAAGTGTATAGGCATCCTGCCGAATCCATAAAAATCCGGCCCAGGGTCTCCACATTCTTAAATCCGACCCTGATTACACATAAATCTACTCATTCTTTTCATAAAATCATCAAGCTCTAGAATAGTGTTTCATTAACAAGGCATGTCAATAATTTCCCTTTTAGTCTCACTAGAACATTTTTTAGGCCTATGTGGTATTTGGAGAACCCGAGACAGTAGCAGTCACAACAGACGGTCTGGCAGTCACCCGTTAAAAGTAAGAAGTGTTTGCTTTTTTTTTTCTTGGTGCTGTTTGTGGTTGTCCATAGAGATGCGGACTTTTAAAGGCATATTTGGAGGTATTTAGAGAAAGCGTACGGTAGAAAAATTCTTAGTAAGCGCCTCTCATATAAAAAAAAAAAACAATATCTAGGTGGGAAAAAAAACAAGATGGCCTATCCCACACGCGTGTCCGCATCCGGTTTAATCTGGTTACTAGGAAGTGTTGCATTGTGACGTAGGATAATAACTTGAAATATCCGGAATAGCGCGATCTAAAAAATCTATATCTAGCCAACTTGGGCACTTGGCGAGCGACACCCGAAGAAGTACACTTAGGTCCATAATTCACACACACACACACACACACACACACACAAGAAAAATACTTTATGCATCTAGAGAGTATAGAGCGATTATTTTGCTCTTAACGACCGATGAATGTAAAATAAAAGTAATACATTCTTTCCCCGATATATCGGTACAACTGTCAAATTTCTATGAGAATCGTTTGAGCCGTTTTCGATTACACAATATCTACCCATGAGATTCCATGTTTTACCAATATGAATGTGCGACCTGAATAGAGGAAGTGTAAGAAATAATGCAGAATTCGACCAAAACGATTTGATGAAATGTTTCAAGAATTTGAATGTTGCGCTCACCAATGGATCTGGTTAAGATACTGATCCGGATGATCCGAAGGATTTATGCAATTAATAGCCAATATTTTCCAACATTGTTCCAGAAATTTTATCGTCTTCTCTTGATGGTCCAGGTTTTATTTATCATTGTTTAAATACTATTCTGTTCCAAATGTCGCTTTTGCCAATGACTAGATCTATTGGATTTGATGAAAAAAAAAATATTCCAAGTTGAAATTAATTAGAAACCATTTTGAAAGATGACGCAAGAACGCCTGAACAATCTGGCAATGATATCTAGATCTTTTTCTTTTTTCGAGACGTAAGATATCTGAAAGAATGTCTCAGAACCTTACTGCGACGCTAGTTGAACGCTCTGGGAATTGCACTATACGAATTTCATTAATTTATTGATTTAGATAAAGATGCAAGTAGTTTTTTTTTAATTTAATGCGTTATTTTTTTTCTACGCTTTTAAAACATTATTTGTCTATATCAGTGATTCCCAAAGTGGTCTATATAGACCCCCAGGGGTCTACGAAGACTTCCAGGGGGTCTACGAAAGTGAAAAAATAAATTGGGGGTCTATGAGATGTCCACGGGGGTCTACGGTAATAGATTTCATTTAAGCAGTTCGTGACTTTAATTTTTACATTCATTTAATGTAATTATTTTGTAGACTAATATATGATGTGTACCTTGGTAAATCCTTTAAATATTTATCCTGCTAATCAAACCAAAGAATTGTAGTATTTAGTCTCAATACGTATTTAAAAAACTTCATTTTGTCTACATGTAACAAATGTTTAACAAAAAGAAATGTAGACTGTCCAGTGTTGGTTATTTAAAACTGGGATTCATTCCGTCCTTGTCAAACAAGCGGTTGCCTAAGTGACTTTTTTTTATAATGATACGAAACTATTACGCTGTAGGATCATCTGAGACAATATAAAATAGATAAAGATTTGAAAAATTTTCTAACCCTCAAGGATAAAGTTCTGAATAGACCCACACAATCTCTCTTCAACATCATATAGAGAAGATGTTGGTTTGTGAGTGTCTTACAATATCTCTTAACTTATAGCAAAATACGGAAAACACTATTGGTAAAACATGGATTTTACCAGCCGTTGTAGTTGTGAAAACTGTTTTACACACACCTACATCTGATATTATTAAAATAATTTCTTTAAGCAACAGTTCTATGGCACATCGGTGGCATGAGTTATCAAATTAAAAGCTTCTTATGTGATTCTTTGCAAAGGAAATATATATAGGTTGGGATCAGTGGCGTCACAGGCTGTGACAGGGTGTAGCGCTGTGTGCTGCAAACTGCCTAAGGGTCGCCAGCTCCTTATTTTTCCTCAGGTTAACCCACGTACTGGATTCTCAGACAATAGACCAAGTAGAAAATTTATATACCTTGGGAGTGTAGTCAGTATATGAGGTGGAACAGATGAAGACATTAAACGCCGTATAAATCTAGCGCGTCAGACATTTACACAGCTAAAACCAACCTGGAAATCTCCTCACATCTCAAACAAGACTAAACTATGAATCTTTAACTCTAATGTCAAGGCTGTCCTACTGTATGGTTCTGAAACATGGAGAATTGCGGAGGGGACAATAAAAAAGTACAGACATTCATCAACAGATGCCTGCGAAATATCCTAAAAATACACTGGTACGGTACGACAAAGTAGAAAACACCAAACTGTGGGAGATAAGTGGACAGAAAAATATAGAAGTGCAGATCTTAGAGAGGAAGTGGAGATGGATTGGTCACACCCTTAGAAAAGACGCCAGCAACAGAGCTAGGCAGGCCTTAGAGTGGAACCCCCAGGGAACAAGACGCAGAGGAAGACCAAAAAGAACATGGTATTAGTGTATTAGAAGAAGCCGAGAGGACCGGGAAGAGCTGGGAAACCATAAAAAAAACTAGCAAGAGACCGTGGAGGGTGGCGTGTTTTTGTCAAGGCCCTATGTTCCATGAGGAACCCAAAGGAATGATGATGATGATGAAACCATGACAGCTTTCCCATGTTTGGGTATAGTTGCAAGGCAGCAGCGTTTTGAATTCATTTTTCCTTCTGCTATGTGGCTAATGAGCCCTTCCTGCTTGAAGCCTACTGGCTAAGGCGCCAGTTACTCACCTTCACCCTTCTCCTTTAGTGAAAAAGGTTACGCGGACAAGTGAAAGATCAAGAAATACACGAGAAACTCTTTGCGAAAACTTTTACACTGATTCTTAATACAAATACATGAATTAATATTTAATGTTGGAATGTCTTCTTCATAGAATGTATGAAACATGACATCCGTAGGAACAGATGATAAGCCTGGGTAAAGAAACATTTCCAGTGTGTTTGATGACTCCAGCAATACATATTAATTGCTAATTTAATTGGTTTACATTTCATTTGAATTTAATCAATAAAAATTAGTTATTATTTAATACTTAATTTGTAGCTTTAAATTGCATTTTCACTCTTCAACTCACTAAAATTAGAAATTAGTTTTTTAAAAAATTGCAAAAAAAATGCAATATAAGTTAAGCAGGGGGTCTACCGAAAAGCAGAAAACATGGCAAGGGGTCTACGAGACAAAAAAGTTTGGGAACCACTGGTCTATATCATTTAAGGCCTCCAATTATAGCCTTCTAAGGCCGGCCCTGGGGTAACTCTAACATATTTGCTTATGCTAATTAAGGGGTTACTGGAGTATGAATTAAAAAAAAATTTTTTGCTTTAATTTTGTTTTATATTATATCATATGACAACTTAACGAAAAAAAAAATTTAAAATTGAGTAATGCTTCATGGTTGCTATGGTAATGGCAGCCATCTTGAATATAGACAAACATTTGTTCATATAGTAAAATTTTCAAAATTGATAAATTTCAAAGTAAGAATACTTAAGTCTTTAACTTTAAAGCTTTCTGGGAAGAACTAGCTAGATTTTTTTACATTTTTTTTTAATGTTCTGCTTTTTATATTTAAAAAAAAAGGATGAATACATCCTCATTTTTTTTAAATGATCATTTTTTTTAAAACTAGCTGAATCTCTGTATTATTTATCTCTGAAAAAGTATACCATATTTGACACATTTATTTCAATTAGTTCCAGAGATTTTAGAAATATTCTACGAGGGGGGGGGGGGGTTTCAACAAAAATGCATTTTGAGAAAAACGCTAAAAAAGATTTTTACGTATTAAAAAAATATTTATTAACCAATTTAACCGCTTTCAAATTATATATTTTTCAAAAATGTATTGATAAAAAAACAGTTTTAGCAATTAAATAGTCCACTGCATTCAGTAACACCTTGTCTTCTTGTTGGTATTTTGTTTTTAGGTGCCTTTTTTTAAGGATTCATTTTTCACATAGAAGCTCCAGACATACTGCATTTAACTGTTGATTTTGGAAAACTGTTTTTTCTAAAAAGAAACAATTATTCTACTAATGTTCAATTTATTTTAAACTGATGAAATCTCATCAAAGCCATCAATTAACATTGCTAATAGACACACTGCTATTAGTACCGTTGCTAAAGATGACAAATTTGACTTTGAGAATCTTTGCCAAATTATTGCATGAAAACTTTCATAAGCATTTTATATAATATGCATCTTACTAGCAAATGAGGAAAATAAGTCTCCTAAGTATAGGATAAATAAGTTCACATATGTCACAAGTAAAAGTCAAGAATGCAACTTCTTGACTGTTGCTTCAGAGCATGAGCTTTAAATAACAGTTTATAGGCTGATGCATTGACATAATTCCACAGAGGAAAAGAATTGAGCTCAATTTATTCCACATTCCTTGCATGCAAGAACAGAGTTCATCTTGAGGTAAGAAAATTTAGCAGCTTTTGATCGGCTGACCAAGTTCATCGCAGTTACAGCACAAAACTTTCATACATAATGTAAAGTCTCTTTATTTATTTTTTTTTTGTCTCAGAAGTCAATGACTCAATGATAAAGAAACTTTTTAAAACAGTTTGGGCGGTAAAATGATGAGAAGTAGCAAAATGTGCACTGAAGAATTGATAAGGTCATTAGTTGGTTCTGGTGCAACATTATCTTTTCTTTTATTTGCACATTTTGGCTGAATTGTTTGTAGAATAAGCAGGGTGATCATTTACTCTTTCAAATAGACAAATCATCCATTCCAACGCTGAAAACAATTTGATCCATCTCTCTGGTTGGTTGGAAGAGTATAGATCTAGAGGCTGACACTGAAAGGAAAAAAGATTTAGAATAGATATCTACAATTTAGAGATCTACATAATGAAAAAAGCACTTGTAGTCAAGTTAGCAATTTGGCAAATAAATACATCTAGATCTAATATTTATTTATACTAGAATCTAGATTTAGTCAGATCATTCTGTATCTAAAATGTAAAAAGACTTTAAAAAATGCTTTGAATAGCTTTATTATCCAAATGCTAAACTATCAAACAACACACTAAATGACATGACCTCCTTTTGCCGAGATATGTTGGCGGCCATAGAAAATATTTCAAACTGGGCTGCTCTTTCTCTTAGTTTTAAATTGAGATTTCTAATTGTCATTTGAAAAATAGTGGCGTCTTCAACTGCATTCTTATTTTCATCACTGATAGTGACCCACTTTTTACACATTCAAAGACAAAGTTAGTCTTCATTTCACTACGTACTTATATGTGAGCATGTGAAAAATAGCGAGCGCCTCTACAACCAAAGCGAAAGCCACCTTAACCTGCGATATTTGTGGATGGGAGCAGGGGCAGACTGGGTATCAAAATCGGCCGGGGCATTACCATATAATCCGGCCCACAATGGTATGTCATATCGTGTGCCTTGGGCTTAGCCAGGATTTTTTGGTGGTGGGATTTTTTTCTGTTTGAGTGTGTGTGCATTGAAAAAAAAAAATATGGTCGCAACCAGACCGGCTCATTCGGTGCCGGCCAACCGGGCATTTGCCAGTTTGCCCATATAGCCAGTCCGCCCCTGGATGGGAGTGTCTCTCCAAAATAGGGCTCCACAACCACATGAAAAAGTGCTCGAGATGAACCATAGTCGCTCTACGACTGAAAGAGGACAACTACATGTGAGCAACTCTGTTGCATGCCCTTAACTTCGACTCATATTCTTGTCCCCTCAATCCGCTAATCTCTAAGCATTACTTAGCAATCATTTTTTCGCTGCTCAAACTATGAATCTGCCATATTTGTTAATGTTTTTGATGTCAAAATGCTTTTTAACGTTACACAAAATTTAGAAGTACACAAATGAAAAGAAATGACTTGAAAAAGAGACTTTGGATAAAGCAGCTACTTATTGGAAAGAATCACTTTTCCTGTGTTATTTAGATTAAAGAGATTATCTGTTTTTAACAGGTGTTAACTGAAGTTGAATTAATAAATAGTCTGACTGTTGGTTTATTTTATGAATACAACATAACTTCTAGTAGAGTGTTAAGTTTGACAAGGTGGTGGTGGTGTCATAATTCATGATACTGTCTAGCTGGTGATATATTCAAAACAAAGACATCATTTCTTTGTTTCTAACGGCTTGAAATTCCATGGCACATACTATTGAATCATTTATATTATATCTCTGACCAGTGTCAAGAGTGAAGTCATGGAGTATTTTGCAAGACACTTGGGTGTTAATGAAAGTTTTTCCCAAATGTTCAATCTCACTATTTTTCAAGATGTTTACAGGAGCAAAAATGTAACTATCTTGATTGTTTTCTCATGAAACAAAATAAAGCCATGTGTGATGATAGTGGTGAAAAATATGATGCTGCAATAGTAAATGATTCACTTCTATGAATTACATATACATACTTGGCACTTGGATACTGAGTTCAAGTTGTTTCTGGCTTTGAAAGAACACCATGAAGGCTATTAACTCCATGAGGTAACACTTGACGTATATTAAGGTTTATTCTAGATGATCTGAGATATCTATTGAATGGCTCTATATTCAATCCAGGCATTAAAGAGTTAATTCTAGAATTCACTTCATCAATACATAGTTGATAAGTCTCATAGAAAATGAGGGGATTGTCAACACATGAAGCTTCTTTATCTAGCTGTTGACACGTGCTGTTTTGTTGTAAAAGTAGGTTAGTATCTACAACCAATGACTGATTGCTAGCAAGATCTTCTAAATACTTCTGTTCATGTTTATAACTGAGTTCCTGTATGTCAGAATTTGGAATGTGTGCATGAGGTGCTACTGTATGTTTTGAACAAACATCAGATATCTGACTGATGGATGATGTTTCACTGGCATTGCTGTAAATTGCTGGCAATGATGATGGCAGTATTTTTGGCACTGCGTGGTAAGCAAGTCGTGATTCACCACTCATTATACAAATATCTCCACTTCTCACATAGACAGCCATGGGCTGGACTGACTTGGTTTTACCTCCAAGAAGAAATACTGCTGTCTGGCCAAAACTGAAAGGAAAAGAAATAGAATTTATATTTTTTTAAAGTATTATAAAGCAATCAAAATAGTATCTTATAAATTGCACTGCTGGTTGTGTGTGTGTGCATGTGTGTCATGTAGTTCGTATTTGCATTTACATCATCATTATTTTAGTAGAAATGCACAGGTAGACTGTCACTGAGTTATTTTATATATTATGATTGTGGCTGTGGTTATCAATGTAGGCGTGGTGGTGACATTGGGTTCTTGTTACAAATCACAGAATAATGAAATGACGCTGGGTGTAGCAGACACAATAAGTTTAATATAACACCACATAGTGAATACACCATACAATTCGACCCAGGAATGGTCAGTATTAATCCAACAGTAATATACGAATATCACAACTTAGTACTTATTCTATAACCAACTACTTTAAACATCTAACTCTACTGCTTATATCTTAAGTGACTCAATACAAGTGCTTGCTACAAGATCTCTATGTGGACTGACTGCCTTTAACTCTCTGGTTCACCTAAGGTCAAAAGTGTTCACCTTAGTGCAACATGGGTTGTGAATAAGATTCACAATATGGAATTAACATATACAATACAGAATTAGGGTTTCTACTCTATGGCACCAACTTTGAGGTGGTGACATAGACATTTGTAGGCAAACTGAATTTCAATTAGTTTGGAACAATTAAAATTATAAAATATGGTTTTTATGACAGTTGAAATAGTTACCTAGTGAGCAAAGTTTTGATCTGGGTCCTAAAAGTTCATAGACATATAAATCCTTTTTTTTTTCAATACAAGGAAATCCATGGGACAGGAAATATTAAGTTCACATTTTTTTAATGTGCTCTTTTTTTTTTGAATATGGAAATCTTACTTTAAGGACTGATTAATGCATAAGCAAAACAAGCAAACCTTATTGAGAACAGAGGTGCTGAATGGTCAAACTCTGAGTGGTCAGTGTGTCCAGCCAATGTTGAGTCAGTGTGGTAGTAATTGATGATAGCTGCCTCTGATTTATAGTGTTTGAATCCTAAACTGGCTGCCAAATATTGAGCCAGGCAGTTGACATCTCGTGGGAACTCTGCTTTATTATCTTCCGCGTAGTCCTGTTCAATGTACAATGCTGTTAATCTTTACTCTAAGATAAATAATGAAACATGAATAGGATTGGTAGCTTTAGTTCTGAGACAAATGATGAATAAACATGGCATTAACATATTATGGTACAACTATGGTACAGTAGTTAATGAGAGATGAATGTGAAAGAATATGTTGTAACAAAGATAAGCCTTGACAGGAACTTAAAATCCCTGACTACAGAATATTTGAGTTCTTGTCAGAGCTTATCTATGTTTAATCATATTTTCTTTTGATAACCACTTCATCCTAGTGCTGCTCTTATATTTTAATGTCTTGTTTAATTATTACTGAAACTTAAATGGGCTATCTGAACTAGCTGATATGTCAATGCTTTACATGCAAGGACATTATGTAACAGTAAAAAAATAAATATATCTTTCAAGGCACAATGAATATTAACACAGTTGAAGAAGTAGTTCACTTGTTTTATAGCTTATGATTTATGAGCATGTGTGGGCCAGCAGCCTAGACAATCAGATATCCACCCTTTTGTAGTACTATTCTCTCAAGTCTAGATGACAATACATAAGTACAATGAAATAACACCTATTTCAACCAAACTATCCATTTCTTGGCTTTATTTAGCATGATTCATCTCCACAGTAAAAACATGTCTCACATCGCTCAAGTATGCAATGGACATGCACACAGAAAATAACTCAATTGCATTACAATCAGAGTTGTCCAATACTGTTGTGGTAAGAGCTCATATTACACAATACAGTAGTACAAACCTTTGAGGTCCAATTGTAGTGATAACCCAATGTAGTCCAACGCAGCTGTCTTAGAGGATCATCTTTACTGATACTTTGACTTGATACAATATAAGATATTTGAAACACATATATTAATACTAGATTGAAAGATATATTGGACATTTTATGTCTCTGTTGTTAGTTTCTAAAAAATGTGAACTTGAAATAGTCATGAATGTTATTTATTTATTGAAAGTATAACCTGCTATTGTATTGTGAACAAATACTTTTGTAAAGTTTTATATTAAGAATAAAGAAATATAGTATTTTGTCAAAAATATTTATAATACTTAAAAAAAAAAGTTTTAATAAAGAATAAAACATTTATTTATTACCAATTTTTGCCTACAAATGAAGTCCAAAAATTACAACCCTTTTCAGCTCCAAGGGCAGACAAATTGGTTTCATTACTTTTGTCAGAAGGGAAGTCCTGCAAACATCTTGAGATCCAGTAGTACTGATATTTCTCCACAAAAGGATTTGGTATAATAAAAAAACCTTAAGAATTCCAAACAAAATCATATTTAAGATTATTTTTTTAAAAATTCAATTGTACAATAATTGGGATGCTAGAATATGACAAAGGGGGCAAGTTAACTGACTGGTAAAGCATTTAAATTCCAAACTGAGAGATCCAGGATTTTTACCAGGGTCTTCCCAACCCTAATGGGTAGAGGACTTAAGATGGGGAAAGTAAAGGCAGTTGGTCATTGTTTGGCCCCATGACACCCTCGTTAAATATCAGCCATCATTTGCCCTATAGATCACTTACTTCACTAGTATATGACAGAAGCTGTTTTGGATTATTGCATTGTTTTAAGGAGTAATAGAAAATTATTAATGAAGTACTTCAATAAAAGTAAAGTAAAGTTCCCCTTTCAGACCTTGTGGTCTATAGGGCAGAGGAAGTAAAGGTCATGTTTCTGTGGGCTACCATTAACGAGGGTGTCATGTGGCCAGCACAAGAACCAACGCCTTTACTTTTCCCAAAAATAATGTCAGGTACCCATTAGAGCTGGTTTCAGAGGCGCCCCGAAGATCCCAAGATTAAAAATCCCAGTCTTACCAGGATTTGAACCCTGGACCCCGGTACAGAAGACAAGCGCTTTACTGCTCAGCCACTGCGCCTCCTAAATACTTCAATGATAATCACAAAATAACAGGCTCATGACTGCCAAATTAAGAAAATTTTATACATATATCACTTTAACTAACAATATAACATATAAGGAATCACTGTACCTAATTGTGTAAATATACATATATCACTTTACAAAATTACTTAGTATGTACAGAAACACTATAACTATGTGCAGATATCACAATACCTAATAGCATAAAATCTTAAGATATCATAATATCTAATTATAAATGTAAAATAAACAGACATCATTATGCCTCATTCGTGTCATGTTTCAGTAACAGAGGGTTATTCAGATAATTAATCAATAATAGGTAACATATTTATAGTTCTGTAACTTTAAAAAAAATATTTTAGGCTTGGTTTCAAACATTGGCAACAGTGAATATTAATTAGTTAGAATGTATAAATGTTGTTACCAGGATATTGAGAAAACTGGTAGACTTTCCACTCATGGCAAGGTTTCAGGCCAGCAATAGGCTTTAGATCTGTGGGATGTGGGGAAATGCAACATATATTCTGAGGAATAAAATCAACAACATTGTTTCATGATATAAAAAACATTCAAGAGAAGATGACACTATACTCTATTAATGGCAAGAATTTATATTGCCTCACTAAATATTACCATCACCATTACATTTAGCATTAGTTTTCATAAATAAATACACATAGACTTTTTCCTGAATTATGATATGACAGCCAAATTGAAAAATTAAGAATTTATAAATAATAACTTAGTATACAGTCATGGTCAGAAGAGGTGATAGAGTTGGTGTCACTCCCACCACAATCAACCTATCTTAAATTAGTGTTACACTATAAAAGCCAAAGTTATAAATAAAACTACAAAAGTTTGTTCAAGCATATAGCTGTGTAAAAAAGAAATATTTCCATTCTGATGTCATTCCCTTACAGGTGACACCTCTCTAAATAGGCCACTAATCATGATAATTTTTAATCTTACATCTAAATGGTTACTTTCCGCTAAAAGGTCTACAACATTGCTCAAATCAGGTGGTGGATTCTTTGCTTTATAATACTTGAACTCTGGTGTGAAGAGATCTTTGCTCTCATCAGGAACTTGCATTTTTTAAAATACTTATGACATCAAATTGAATCAAATCTACAATAAATTCAATAATACACTGAGTCAATTAGTAATAGTAGATCTAGATCTATAGTTTATACCAAAGGTGGCCAACCTCTGGCACATGCGCCAAAAGTGGCACATTGCACAATTAGAAGTGGCACATTTCACTATGAAAAGAAAAATCAATGAAAAGCATGCCTGTTGAAAAAAAAAACAATTTCTAAAAAAATTGGTTCAACAGAAATTTAATTTACTAGCTTATATGATGCCCAAATCAAGTAAAATATTTATAAAACTAATCAGACCAAAAAACACATAAACTTTGGTTTAATCTTAGTGTTAAAATTAGCATTGTAGTAAATATGTATGCTCCTTCTTTTAGAGTTAGTATTGGACATTTTTTTAATGTTACCTATTTTAGCTTTTTTATTACTGTCAAGAACTTGATATCAGCTCTTGATGGCTATACGTCTAGGATGATTCTTACTGATGTAATTTAACTGATAAAACACACACATCACAGATGACTATGGATTAAAGACCACAATATTCAATAATGGTATAAATCATGATCTCTAGACACAAATTTGCATACAAAAAATAAATATTTAATTAACAACTATAGTTACATATAATACGACAGTATATATGTAAAAAAACAACAACAAAGAAGTTATTAATTAAAATACTATTATAAAGTTTAACTCATGTGATTCTAGAATTAAAATTTAATAATCACATAGACAATGATGCTTGGCTGTAGGTCACGATAAACTCTCTCTTTCTCTTGTCTCTCTCTCTCTAGTCTCTGCATGGATCCTGGAACCCAACGTCACAGTCCGCTCAATACTAGAGTGATATCCACTTGCGTAGCAGGCAAGGATACACCATATATATAGATCTACCTTCTCTGACCGTCACCTAAATTATAATTAAACATAACACTAATAGTCAAGTATTTAAGCTTCATGCTTAAATATTACTTCTTACGTGTATTAAAACAAATAGATGAATAATAAATCATTTCATCTTACCCCGTGCTCTAAAAGAATGTGCACCTATAATGCTGTCTCTAATCAGTCACAAAACAACTGGCACTTGACATCTTCTAACATCGGTTTGGTCCAACACCAAGCTGTGGTTATCTCGTCTGCCCTTTTTCGCTCTAACTGTTACTGTCTTTATAGACCCTAAAGTTATGTCTAATTAATTATCTAATGATCATGTTATCACCCAGACTATTATCACAACATTTTCCCCTAGATAAACATAAGGCTTTGCTACATGTCCCACCCGTATCCCTGTCCCCAATTGTCTGCTAAATGACAGCATGATCTGTAAGAGACCGTTTTACCATGCTTACACAAATAAAATTTAATAACTATTCTGCCACACACCTGTGACAATTACCAGTACTAGAAAAAATTATGATAATAAAGTATTTATTGGCCTTAAGGAAGGCTTAAGTCCCTGAGACATATTTTACGTCTAAGAAATCATCAATCAAATAAAGTTAACTAAAGTATACTAAGCCGTCAATGACTGGTGGTAGAGTTACTGGAACTGTAATCTTGCTCAAAAGAATTTTAGATTGTACTTTTCTGAGATATCATTGCTTTATTTATACACCAAGTGGCAGACTGGCTATATTGGCACCTGGTGGGATGGTGCCTAAATGGACCAGTATGGCTGCCAAATGGGCCACTTTAAAAGTAAGTACATCAAGTAAACGTGATTTGCCTCGCCTTACCTTTTATAAAAGATCTTTGCAGACTTTACTGTGTAATACGGGTACTAGCCACATATTTCCATATTCCAAAATAATGGATTTGTTTGTACCCCTATGCCGTGCTTCTATGACTTTCAATCCTCTAAGAAAAACAAAAGATAACAACATAAGAGTAATAAGACCTATATTTTTTACAGTCCTATAAAAGTTGAACTAGTTTGATCGATTAGTTCCAGGATTTCCAAGGTATGATGAAGTCATTGACAAATCACATTAATTATTTAAGCAGTTAATTAAAGTTAATTATTATAGTTTATAACTTTATAATTTATATTTATAGTTAATAATACTAGCTTTCACGAAGGAACATTCATAACCAGATTTACTTCTGGAGATCATATCATGTTAGACGACATAGAAACACTAACTCATATCCACAAAGGGTAATCCTGTAGATCAGCGCCCCGCGTCATTTTCACGACATTCTTTGTTGTCAAGGCTTGATCAGCAACTTGGCTAGATTTTTTTTTGGCTGGGGGAGGCGTGTCATTTCGAAAGTTGCCAACTACAAATAAACATTTCTTTTACAAATCTAACTACTATTTTTTTTTATAAGAAAACGATTTTATTTTATGCAGATCTAAAAAAAAAACAATTTGATAAATTATTGTAAATATATATTTTTGTTTTTGTATTTTTATTTCAAATGTTTAGAGTTTTGATCTAGATCTATGTCAAATATATATATATATTTATAGGCATATATATATATATATATATATATATATATATATATATATATATATATATATATATATATATATATATAATATGCTCTTATGCTGTGATTGATTTAGATCTATGTCCAGATTTATTAGATACCCCACCAATATAAATAATTATTATGTCTTACGTTTTTCTTTAGGCTCTGTTACTCATTTTTTCCAGAATTTTTTTTTTTTTCAGAATTTAAAAAACTTAAAATAGTAAAATACTGTGATCAAATTACAGCCATTGACAAATATAAGATACAGAGATGTCAATGTTAGTAGAACTTTACCATGACAAGATTTTAGGAGACTTTAAGGATGGAATGTATGATCTATATGTATGTGCTATATATGTGTGATATTATATATATACATATATATTAACATATATATACATATACACATTTATATATTCAGTTTGTCCTGCCATGTTTGATGCATTGTAAAACATACACAAAACTATGCATTTTTCAAATAAATTATTGGTACTTGATTGTGAAAATAATAAATATCTTGCCAACATCCCAGCCAGAACAGAGAACAATGTAATCTTTTTTTTCCAAAGATTTATTTTAAACATCTCAAATATGTCGCTATTTCATATTTTTTAAATAAGAAACATTCTTTTACAGATGCCTTCATAATATTCTCTGTGGTGAAAATGTATATTTTTAGTACTTATATGTATCTTATATATGGTCATGGTGTGCATTTGTGCTAATTATATTCATTAGATTCTAGTGATTTAGCGTAAATCAAGACATTAAATATATCGAGAACATTAAATTGACTAAAATTCAAAGAGTTTTCAGGTAAGGTGAGAATTATTTTCACTACATCTTAGATCTAAAGGTAGACACTGTCACTAGGTAGGCCTAGATCTATGGACTGTCCACTGCTACAAGTAGCCCTAGATTTTAGGTGAGGGCAATTTTTAGGAGGATTTTATGAGACTTTTCATTTTTTAGGAGCACTACGAATCTTGGTGCTGTAAATGCAGGGGCGGATTGGCTATATG
Organism: Biomphalaria glabrata; assembly: GCF_947242115.1. Taxonomy (NCBI): domain Eukaryota; kingdom Metazoa; phylum Mollusca; class Gastropoda; family Planorbidae; genus Biomphalaria; species Biomphalaria glabrata. The sequence continues at coordinate 16,748,644 of NC_074713.1, read as the reverse complement.
GGCGTTCGGGCAAAGGCCCGGTGGGCCGGCACCAAAATGGACTGGTGGGGCCACAGGAGCAAATGGATGCCACTTATGTATCAAATTGTTAAAATGTTTTATGATATATATGCTCTTATAAAAGGGACGCTCCTAATTCTACAGTGTAATACTAAATTAATGTAGGCTCTAACACATTTTTCGAAATAATGTAATAGCCTACATGCGTAGACAGTGCTACTAGTATAGGCTTAATCCTTTTAGGATCTACAGTACTACACACTGAGTGATTAAGATAAGGCCTATATTTATTATAAGGAATCCAATATTTGCACGCATACAGTTACCGATACATTATCAAACTTAACCTAATGATTTTGAAGACAGGTAGTCCTAGAATTGGAATCTCGTTCTATTATTAGATTTAATTAAATCAAGAAAAATTCAACAAAAACAAAATCGAACACTTAAAACACAATGTAAACCATGTGCAATGTTAATATTTATTTTACCATAACAATACTCTTTGAAATAAAATACAAAAATACAAGTTTATAAAGGTCACCAAAAAAAAAAATTATTACCTTATTATAATATCAATACACAAACTTATTTAGTTGATGTTTAAAAAAAATTTAAAGTTCTTGCTCTCTCTTTTCACAGACACATATATAAAAAACACATATGCCACACATACATAAACTTATATACATTTTAAAAACAGTTACTGACGTTAGCATCAATGCATAGGATATGATTCAGTAATCCCCACCAATAGTTCACAGAAAATATGTTTATGCCCTAAGGCAGTTCTGAACATAAATTCATTTAAATATGAATGGAAGAGTCCGTTGCTTGTTCCGAATTGATGTTTTAATTTTCGTTTTGCTCTCATCCACATATTCTCGATGTTTTGAGTGTGTGTGTGTATCGCTGTCGTTGGGGTCTACGAAGTTGTCTTGATGTATTACTACAGAATGACTGTAGACCCCATTATTTATGTTTGCTATATTAGCATAAGCAGCCCATCCATCAGATACTATGTGCGTACCAGGCAAAATGTGTTGTGTTATAGCTTGTGTTAACGTTGCTGCAGTGCGATCAGGCACTTCGACTAAAAAACATTTTTTGGAAAGTCTTTCAACACCTCCAAACACCCAGTGGCCTTCTCTCCACTGACCTCTATGGTATTTTCGATGAAAGTATTTTGTCTGATCAATCTCAACAACAATTGGATCTCCATTTTCGTCGATGCCACCAATTTCCAAAAGTCAGTGTCTTTCTATATAGTTTTCACATTCGTCTCTGCAAAAATTGCACCAGTCTATAATAGTTTTGCAAGAAATATTTGTTTCATGGATAATGTTAAACTGAGGCATGTCATAACACCAACAGTAAATCAACTGTAACAACTGTTCAAGTGCTATGCGACTACCACTGAAGAACGAATCGTCTCGAACTGATTTTCGAAAATCACATCCCCGGCATGACCAACGGAAGCCGTCGATTCCTTGGGTGGGCATAGGCGACCAATGTTGCTGGCTGATGACAAATGATACAGTCTCGTATGTATTTCTAATCAATCGACGTTTGGCTAACCAGGCCAGGCAGTTTTCTTTTGTATTGATTGCTGCTGATAATCTTGTTAAAGTCCACCTCTCCTCTTTTATCTGCTGATCAGTCATGATTTGATCTAAATTTACTATTCGAGTACGTCTTACAGCCATTTCTGTATTGTGCACTTATATAATGTGTTACAAGAACTTTTATGAGATCACAAGCACAAAGCAGATCGTAAAGAAGTACAAAATAACAATGCCTAACAACTGTTAAAAAAACTGTTGTTTGAATTCTAGAGTGCCGTAGTATGTTAAGATGGTTGTGAGTCTCTCTTGTATAGATTCGACTTGGTTCATTTTTTTTTTTGGGGGGGGGGGGGGGGTTGACTGGTGGGGGAAGAATGTTAATTTCAGAAAATTCATTTTCACACATTTATCTACATGCCGAAGGATGTCAACCGTCAGTGTAGATTTAGTGTATAGAATTGTCCCCTATCGTATGACTACGTAACCAAACCAGGTACAACTTTGTTCACTTTTTTCGATTCTTTTCTTACGGACTAGTGCTTCCTACCTGCAGGTTAGCGGTAGTACAGTTTCTATTTTGTTGCCCATCATTCGGAGCGGTAAACAATTAAAACTTAACATAAACATAGGGATGAACAAGGTAGTTTATGTGATACCCGTATGGCAAGTTTACAACATTAGAGCCGGTGGAATTTGGGGCTGGGCGAGGGGAGATAAATTGTGAAAGAATTCAGTCTTGGTCAAGTTGGGTGGACACGTTTATAACTGACAATCTTACTTTCGGAAATTCCCGAACGCGATAGTCATTTCAAAAGCGATCTAAATCTAGTAGTCAAGAAAATTTACATTTAGCCTATTTATTATTTACTTTGAAAAATTATAACGGTCAAACTAGAGTTTTTCCCATGTGCTAGATCTAGTATTTTTTTTTTTTTATCAGCGATGTACATCAACTTTTAATATTTTTAGTAAATTTATTTGAGCCGTTTTGATATCAGCGTCCATGCAGATTTCTGAAAGTTCCACGAAGTTCTGACATGAACAGAGGTATTGTTAAAAAAAATTCTCTCGACTGCTAGGTAAACACTAGTGAATTTGTATATGCAAGCTTCGTATCGTCACAAATGTCAAACACAAAAAGAGCGCAGATATCAATAGAATAAAACGCAATGAAAACGTGAAAAAACATGCAGCATGTTTTCTTAAATTTATATACCAAAGATGATCGATGAAAGCTGTAACATAATAGTATTATATGTACATTTGCACACTAGCGCGTCAAGCTAGACTACGGATCCATAATATATGGAGCAGCAAGGAAGTCGTACCTAAAAATACTGGAACCAATACAAAATGCTGCCCTGCGTCTCTGTCTCGGCGCGTTTCGCACATCACCTATCCCAAGTCTCCATGTGGAGGCTGGAGAACTCCCCATGGATATAAGAATGAAAAAGCTTGCAATGCAGTATATAGTCAAGCTAAAATCCAACCCCACGAACCCTGCTTTTGACTCCATATTTAACCCCACAGAGGTAGAATTATACAATCGAAGGCCTAACGTCATACAGCCGTTGGGCCTTCGAATGAGAGAACCCATCCAAAATTTAACCCCACCCATTGACCAAATCTCTAAAATAGAAACCCCTCAGAATCCTCCTTGGCTAATGAATAAACCCAAATTAAATTTATCCCTCCTTAATTTCAAAAAAGAAAATACAGACCCAAGCATACTACAAGTCCACTTTAAGGAACTGCAGGAGAGCTACTGAGATTGTGGCACCATCTACACAGACGGATCCAAAATGGATGGAAAGGTCGCGTGTGCCTGCTCCTTTCGGAACAAAACAATCTCCCGTAGACTCCCCGATGGCTGCTCCATCTTTACGGCCGAATTGCACGCAATATCGCTTGCACTTATGGCGGTAAAAGCATCAGAAAGGAGGAAATTTATAATCTGCTCCGACTCCAAATCTGCATTGCAAGCTTTGGGGCGAATGAAGACTGACATCCCATTGGTACATAAGAGCCTGAAGCTGTTGGACCAAATAACAGCCGACCGTAGGGATGTCACCTTCATCTGGGTCACCTCCCATGTTGGCATTGAGGGAAACAAAGCCGCAGACAGAGAAGCAAAGAGAGCCCTAAATCATGCGGTGTCAGGAACCCAAATTCCCTACTCGGACCTGAGACAAAGTATTGCCTCTGCCACCTATCGAGAGTGGCAGGACCAATGGGAGGCTGAGACTCACAGTAAACTCAGGCAGATTGTGGCGGATGTCAGGTGGCGGCCCACATCTAAGGGTCTGACAAGGTGTGGTAGCACGACCATGTCCAGACTTAGGATTGGCCACACCTACATCACGCACTCTTTTGTACTGAAGAGAGAGGAGCCCCCACTTTGTGAGTACTGTGACTCTCGCCTCACCGTGGAACATATTTTCGTTGATTGCCCCAGATGCCAGGATGTCAGGGCGAAATATTTTAGAGCCACTAATTTAAAAGCACTATTTGATAATGTCGACCCTGGGAAGGTACTGGGCTTTATCCGGGAAGTGGGGCTATCTACGAAGATCTGATTTATGAATTTGTGAACATGCACTATTTACATTAGATTTTTACCAAATATTTAAATTTTTACTACCTTTACTATTTTAACTGTGAATAGACCTTGATTTTAATGATATGACTGTATAGAATCTGGCCCTTGTTGTTTAGAGAGAGAGTAGTCCTTAAGGGACTGCAGGCACGACATGGCCTAAATTGTGCCGATGTGCCTCAAATTACAAATTACAATTACGGGAGGCTAGTTCAGTCCCCGTTTAGGTCTCGATAAGAACAAGTAGTGCCAGGAGTGTAATAGCGTAGTTGTGATGGAGTGAGAATCGGATATTAGTTTCGTTTATGGTCACACTAGTTTGTTTGTTATTCCTGTCGATTCGGGAGACTGTTGAACAGCCAACCAACCAACTAACCACATTCAGGCATCAAACAAATCAAATTAACCAACCAACCATCCTGTCATCCTACCACAACTTACCAACTACCAACACCATCAAACCAACTAATAAGCCATTCATTCAGCCAACCAACCAACACCATCAAACAAACAACTGCCAACCAACCATCCACAGCAAACATACAACATTCAACTATAAAACACCCTAACACAACCATCCAACCAACCCAAGCCAACCAACCACTGCTAATCCACAGCAAACCACCCACAACCAACAACCTACCAACACCATCCGACCACAACCAACCAACCAACACCATCAAACCATCCAACCAAACACAACCAACAACCACTGCCAACCAACCCCATCAAACCATCCAACCAACAATAACCAACCATCCACAGCAAACCAACAATATCCAACCAACCTACCAACCCCACCAAACCATCCAACCAACAATATCCAACCAACAAACAAACCTTCTAATACCATCAAACCAACCACAACCAACCAACCAACACTATCAAACCATCCAACCAACCACAACCAACCAACCTACCAACCCCATCAAACCATCCAACCAAAAATAACCAACCAACCACCCACAGCAAACCAACAATATCCAACTAACCTACCATCAGACACCTTAACACAACCTCCCAGCCAACCATCTATCCATTCAACCACAACCAAAAAACCACTGCCAAACAAGAAAAAAATCACAACCAACCATCAATCAAATCAACCAATAAACTATCCATCCAATCAACCTACCAACACCATCCAACCACTGCCAACCAAAAAAACACAGCAAAATAATAACATCCAACCATCGAACATCCTAACACAATAACCCATCCAACCAACCACAGCAAACCAACAACATCCAACCATCAAACACCCTAACACAACCATGCAATCAACCATAAATCCAAGCAAATAACCAACCACAAACATCCATCCACTCATCTATCCATCATCAAAATTTACCTTAGTTTCTATTATTAATTACTTTATTTATCTTTAGAACACTTGCAACAGCCTTTAGTAAACAAAATGTGAAAAAAAAAAAAAGATCCTTAAAATACTACAAGTTGGCAACACCACTGTACATTACCAACAAACAAAATGGCGGCGTGCAGGTCATATTAAAAGTCGCTAACGTACTTTATTTATGTCATTCAAAATGTAAAGGTTCTTTTTTTTAATCCAAATTTATTAAAAAAACACTAATTACATGCATTAAATGAATTAAATTTTATCCTGGCTAATTATCGACATTTTATGAACGCGGGACGCTGATATACAGGATTACCCCACAAAGATGCAAACTTAAACTCTCTTTAATTCTTGGATATGAATATGCGCCTAAGTTTTGACTTATTCTGATAATTCAACAATAATCACTTTTCGACGGGGGCTACCATTTTGAACACATCACGTGACCTTAGATTATCTCCCTTTACGGCCCTTCAAAGATCTGGATAACTGGACTCTCTCTAGATACGATTATCTACTGGCGCTGGAGCCATTTTGTGTTATATTTAGCCTACATTAAATTCTTTTAAAAAAAATTTTTCGATCTTGAATATAACAACCTGTTTTTTGTGTGTGTACGTATAAGTTTTTTTTTTTCATTTTATCTGCTTTGTGCCTGTAGCGCCATGTGACGCTTACAGAAAAGTGTGTGGGACAATACCTTGCTAATAATACTCTTAGTCTACCGGACTTTAGCTATACGGAAGTGAAACAGAAGGCAGGAGAGAGAGCATTAGAGTACCGCAACATTAGTAGAAAGAAGGGTGAAAATGCAACTGCGCCAGGTGATTACATATGCCCAACCTGTGACCTCAGCTGTGTATCAAGGATTGGTCTCTTTAGTCACACAAAAAGTTGCAAAAGGAAAAGAGCTTCTCTCAGGACGTAAAAGAGAAATGTCTAAATAGATGTCATTGTTAATGATTTATTTGTTAACCATTGTTTTAGTTAAAAAAAACTTTGTAACCCACTTTCTTAATTCCTTATAATACTGGTATCGAAGCTCAGAATATACCTTAGTTTATTACACCTAATAGTCACAAGTGCATCTCAGCATTCAAGCACAACTTAACCACAAGTGTCATTCTCCTCCAAAATAGCATATTGAATCTAATTCAAAATGCACCCACCAACGTAAAAGACAAAAAAATGGAAGTAAAAAAGGAAGTACTGTTATAAATTTTTAATTCTATTGTGAAATAAATACATTTTATTAATCACTGATTAGTTGTAAATGTCAATAGCTTAATTTTTTTTTCATTAATGCCCTTAGAATTCAACAGGTAATAGGACAATGAAGGCCTTGATGGAACCTGTTCATAGTCAACTCTTGACAAAAAGAAAAATACCATAAAAAGAATAAGGATAGAGCTAATCAAAAGGTGAAGGGAATGAGAAGGTAGAGAATCAAGGGTCTGGGACTCAGTGGAAAAGAGAAGTGAGATTCCATCAAGCAGATTTACTGAGGCCCAACCACAAGAGCTAAATCACTCATTGGAGATTTTCCTGATATTCTTCTCTCCTACATTTGTAGCATTACCAATGGATTCTTTCTATCTGGATCTCTAATTAGTGGTGATATAAAAAAAGAACTACAAAGAAGCTACATATTTTCCTAAATTTGCATATACTGAATATTAGTCTCAGGATGTAAAAGATTTCTACTGCTAACCTAAGGAAGAGGACCAAAAAGAAGCCCATAGACCATTTTGAACAGGTCAAACCAAATACAAACTTGCAAGTATGCGAGACATGCATTGGTATAGAATCTGCAAAAAAAGATGAAAAGATAAAAAACAAACTAAAAAAGTGCAGAATTTAGTCAACAGAACAAAAATACTTTACATACTATACTCTGAGATCAAATGAATTATATATAAACAATTTAAAATGTAATTATTTAAATTTAATACCAGATATATTTTTCTTTTTCAACTTTAATATTATCAACTCCAGGTGTTGAACACTATAAAATACTGAAGATCAACATAAAATGGAAGATTGAACAATTACCGGTGTCAACGGAGAAGAAAACAAAATCTCATTATAAATGTCATAAACACTGGAAGTAATAGGACATTAAACTTTAAACAACAATATTTAAATTCATACAAACAATTAAATAAATAATTTTAAGTAGTCATTAAGTCTGTCATACAATATCACTGAAGACTTTTCAAAACAGTTTAAACAAAGCCTGTTGGAAATATACAATGTCTACACTAGTAAGCGGTTTTTGTTTAACAAATTTCGTACATTCCTTCAGAACTTAAGATTGTTATGTCTGAGGCCAAACCTGCAGGGTTCAAACTTGGGACCATCATGAAGACAGACCCCAAGCACAAACCACAAGACCAGGCAGCCATCAAACTATTGTTGTTAGTACATTAAATAGATGATTTTTTTGTCAATTTATATGGGGAGAAAAAAGCAGGGGATAACTATCTTCTATCTTGAAGGAACAATCTTTATGTTGCCCAATGTATAACAGGATTCTTGTAAAATCATAACAGCAGATACAAAAAAAGTTTAATAGAATAACATGTCTTTTTGGTAGTTTGTTACTTAAGGAAAAAGCAAATAAATATGGTTTTAGAAAAGAAGATATACGAAATCAAACTCTTTTGATCCTAAAGTACCTATTCACAACCTAATAATTTAAAGATTAATAATAATAAAGAATTAATAAATACATTTTATTAATCACTGATTAGTTGTAAATGTCAATAGCTTAATTTTTTTTTCATTAATGCCCTTAGAATTCAACAGGTAATAGGACAATGAAGGCCTTGATGGAACCTGTTCATAGTCAACTCTTGACAAAAAGAAAAATACCATAAAAAGAATAAGGATAGAGCTAATCAAAAGGTGAAGGGAATGAGAAGGTAGAGAATCAAGGGTCTGGGACTCAGTGGAAAAGAGAAGTGAGATTCCATCAAGCAGATTTACTGAGGCCCAACCACAAGAGCTAAATCACTCATTGGAGATTTTCCTGATATTCTTCTCTCCTACATTTGTAGCATTACCAATGGATTCTTTCTATCTGGATCTCTAATTAGTGGTGATATAAAAAAAGAACTACAAAGAAGCTACATATTTTCCTAAATTTGCATATACTGAATATTAGTCTCAGGATGTAAAAGATTTCTACTGCTAACCTAAGGAAGAGGACCAAAAAGAAGCCCATAGACCATTTTGAACAGGTCAAACCAAATACAAACTTGCAAGTATGCGAGACATGCATTGGTATAGAATCTGCAAAAAAAGATGAAAAGATAAAAAACAAACTAAAAAAGTGCAGAATTTAGTCAACAGAACAAAAATACTTTACATACTATACTCTGAGATCAAATGAATTATATATAAACAATTTAAAATGTAATTATTTAAATTTAATACCAGATATATTTTTCTTTTTCAACTTTAATATTATCAACTCCAGGTGTTGAACACTATAAAATACTGAAGATCAACATAAAATGGAAGATTGAACAATTACCGGTGTCAACGGAGAAGAAAACAAAATCTCATTATAAATGTCATAAACACTGGAAGTAATAGGACATTAAACTTTAAACAACAATATTTAAATTCATACAAACAATTAAATAAATAATTTTAAGTAGTCATTAAGTCTGTCATACAATATCACTGAAGACTTTTCAAAACAGTTTAAACAAAGCCTGTTGGAAATATACAATGTCTACACTAGTAAGCGGTTTTTGTTTAACAAATTTCGTACATTCCTTCAGAACTTAAGATTGTTATGTCTGAGGCCAAACCTGCAGGGTTCAAACTTGGGACCATCATGAAGACAGACCCCAAGCACAAACCACAAGACCAGGCAGCCATCAAACTATTGTTGTTAGTACATTAAATAGATGATTTTTTTGTCAATTTATATGGGGAGAAAAAAGCAGGGGATAACTATCTTCTATCTTGAAGGAACAATCTTTATGTTGCCCAATGTATAACAGGATTCTTGTAAAATCATAACAGCAGATACAAAAAAAGTTTAATAGAATAACATGTCTTTTTGGTAGTTTGTTACTTAAGGAAAAAGCAAATAAATATGGTTTTAGAAAAGAAGATATACGAAATCAAACTCTTTTGATCCTAAAGTACCTATTCACAACCTAATAATTTAAAGATTAATAATAATAAAGAATTAATTTAGACTAGTTCGACTTGAACAACACTACATAATCTCACATTTATTGCACAACTAAATTGTCCTTCCAACATCGAAACAATTCATTTGATTTTGTATAAAGTATGGCCTATGTGTACTAGTCACATTTAGTATCAATGAGACTGTCAACAAAACTGAACACCATTAGAGAAACAAAATCCTATTTTTAAATCGTGTATATAACTCAACATTAAAAAGAATATCACATCATGCAAAAGTGTAATACATAATACAAACTATTAAAAGAAAAAGCATAACTCAAACATACGTATCTACTATATAGAATTGTTTAGTAGAGGCTATTGTTTGATTCCAAAAGATAACTGCATATTTTTATATTTTCTTTAGCTAAAGATGTTTTTTAGTTTTTTCTTAGTTTTCCATTTTAATCTGTTGGGATAATGAGACATTTTCATCATTTCAAAACTAGCATGATCTCTGACTTGTGTTGCCCTTTTCAGAGTGACATCTTTCATATAGAATTTCTTCCATCACCTTTAATGCCTATATAATGAAATAGAAACATTTCACATTAAACAAAATTTAAAAGACATTTAGTAATCAGTTAATTTATTTATTCTCCTTTGTTGCTTTTGAAAAGTTAGCCTGAACCACCCCCCCCCCCTTCCCTTAAGCTTTTCATAGAGCCTTTATCTTTAACATACTTCTGTCTGTCCTTTTGTCATAGTGCATAATAGATGCAATAGAAATTTGCTGGTGTAAACAACTCTTTATATTGATAACCAGAAATTTAAGAGATAAATCATACTCAAATAAAAATATTATATTCAGCATTCCAAGCTAACAAGCTTGTATCATTCTATTGTTATTTTTACTTTTCATTCTATTGTTCAGGGTTAGTAGCACTTTTCCATGACAAAATTTTAGGAGGTTTTTTAAGGATGAAATGTAAGATATGTGTGTGTGTTTTCCATCCGTTTGTGTGATACATAGTAAAACATACACAAAACTAAGCATTTATCAAATCAATTATTCTTATTTGATTTTAAAAATAATAAATATCTTGCCAATATGCCACAGAAAAAATGTTATCAGATATGTCCACAGAAAATGTAATGAAAGTTATCTTTTAATCAAGTAACAGCTTGACTGTCATCCCAAAACCTCAAACAACCATTTTTTTTTTTAAAGATTTAATTAAAAACATTACAAATGGTTGCTTTTCTACCTGTATGGTGACGTATAAACTATGCAAAACAGCAGTATTTCTGTCCAGGTCTTTTGCCAGAGAGGATTTGAGCCTCTCAAGCCCTCACTCAAATGGAGTTAGATGATGATTGTAGTGTAACTGAATTGTTTCTTTTCTGCGTGTGTCCAGCGTGCTAGAAGGTCATGTCCAGTGTGTGTGCATGTGTTTATAGTAGTTAAGCAATGTTGTGTGAGATGTGTTTGTGATTGTTCACTGTCTACTGCAATTTTGTCGAATAAAGCCATGTTATTGGTATTCTAGTACTTCTTATTCCATTACAATTTATTTGACAAGATTATGTGTCTGGATTAGTGTTGGAATTCTTAATCAACAATGGATCAATTACTCAGACCAATACTGCCATCACTGAATTGGTGACATCGGCGGCTCTAGAGCTGGAGACTCAGCCCCTGTTTTTACTTCTTGCTGTTCCCCCTATTGTACGTGTGTGTTGGGAGTAGCCATTGGTTATATAGTCACATGAAGCAATATGTGAAGGCCAGGAGTTGTACTGGTTATCAGAGGCTATTTGAGACACATCCCATTGGAATCATTTTATAGGTAGTGAAGTGCATATATCCATTTCCACTTTTGGCAATGACCAACTAACACAATTTTTTGTAATGCTTCATTATTGCAAGAAGTCTTTCCACTAAGCTCTGCATAATCAAGTTATTCTTTTAACAGTCCAGTTAATGGTGAAAATGTTCATGTACATCTATTTTTTTATTCAACTCTTTACTGACTACAAAGAAACATTTGAGAGGCACTAGTGTGGGAATTCCTGCATAAGCATGTTCAAAGTGTTCAAAATAAAAAGACATAAATTGTTATTTTTACTTTATCTTTAAACATCAATAAAAATTTTTTTTAAATTAAGTATTTAGAAAAATGTATGAGATTGAAACCCCCCAAAAACAAACTATAAATACACACACACATTTATCATGTACTGGTACCGGTAAATCTTAATATTTAACAGCTTAAACATTGCAATACCTTAGTAGCTCCAATAGTAAAGCATTTCTTGGCAAACATTTCCAAAACTCTGTTCAAAGGTCCTAAATGATTCACATTAATTCTACCATGCTGCTCAAATATGGTCCTATATCACAAAGGTTAAAAAAGAGGCCATTTAACAATAGCACATGACTGAATGACAAACTATCTGCTGCATGCCAGGCGTAAATATGAGTCAAAGCAAGACCAAAATACTAGTTCATAACCCAAGCACTGCACCTCACACAACCATTAATGACCAACCACTGGATATTGAAGACCATTTTTGTTATCTTGGCTCCATCAACTCCAAAAATGTGCAAATGGATAAAGACACCAACAACACGATAGCCAAGGGCAATGGGCACCATGTTACGGCTGCAGAAAAGAGTATGGGAGAATACCTTGTTGACTGCCAATACCAAAGCCCTAGTCTATCGGACCCGTGTGATGAGCACTCTGCCATATGGTAGTGAAGGTACCCCGTCAAAATAGCGCCGACAAAAATATATTTTAGTCATTTTGAAAGAAATACTTTAGATATCGTAAAATATGAATAGAGCCAAATTTTTTTTGTTTTAATGTTATAATTTTTCCGTCATTTTGCAGGAAACACTTTAGATATCTTAAAATATAAATAGGCAAAAATCATAATAAGGTAAACTGAATAATTTCAAAATATAGCATTTATTTACATTATAAAAGTGTTCTTCGAAAACACACAAAGACACTTGTCAAATATACACATACAAACTTTCACTAAGTTAAATTATAGGAAATGTCACATAGAAATTAAATCACTGGCTTGTTTCCATACATTGGCAATATAGCTTCAAGTCGTCTGTTAAGTTGGAGGTACTTTGTCTTACTTGCAGCTTTACTTCGTTCTCCAGCATTGTACCCCAGAATCTTGATCTCAGTGTTCTCCTGTTCTCTGAGGAAGTGAGAGATTAACTTGTACACATTAGGGTGATGACCATCAATAGACAGTTGAAATGCATGGTGCAATCCCTCCACTGAATTGTTTGTTCGTGGTAGATTGTCCTTGGAGTCACTGCGGTTTCGTCTCTGGCAACCAATATAGTTGTCCGCCCAATAGTCGTACAAGATGGAATAGACAACCGACAAGTCTGGTCATAGGGAACACTGTGCTTACTGTATTTTGACTTGCCTTCTCAAAATCTAACATCACACTCAGTTTCCAGAAGTTTCTTGAAGAGTCTAACATAGTCAGGACATTAAATTACTAATAATCCGTTACTTTTATACATATAATATATAAGTCTGCGCTATTTTGTCTGGAAATTTTGTGCTATTATGTCGGCGTTATTTTGTCCGCGCTATTTTGACGGGTCACCGGTAGTGAAACATGGTCAACCTACTCTATGCAGGAAAAAAAGCTGAATATTTTCCACCTCTGATGCTTAAGGCAGATTTTTAAAATAAGATGGCAAAATAAAATAACCAATGAGGAAGTGATGCGAATAGCAAAATGCCAGAACATCTGCGCAGTTATCAGCAGCAAACGCTTTGGCTGACTTGGTCATGTTCACAGAATGCCACAAGGTCAACTACCACAAGACATTCTGTATGATGATCTAATAGAAGGTAGGAGAGCTGCTGGGCAACTACTTTTAAGGTATACTGTTGTATTCAAAAGTGACATGAAGTTTTTCAAAATCAACACTAACAGTTGGGAAAAGATAGATCCACATGGAAAGCCAGCATAAAGGAAGGGTCCTGGACTGCAGATGACATACACACCAAAAGAAGAAAGATGGGTGAAAGTGCAGCAGAGCCTGGTGATTACAGATGCCCAACCTGTGACCGCAGGTGTGTACCTAGAATTGGCCTCTTTAGTGACATGAGAAGTTGCAAAGGGTAAAAAATCATCTCTCAAGAGGTAAAATGCAATAGAACATAATTTTTTAAAATTTTCCATTAGACTGAAACCAATAAAATAGTTTTCCAACTTTAAAAAAAAATATTTAAAGGACCATGTTATGTTGATTATCACAAAAAGAAAATGTAAAGACTGCTTCAGTTAAAAAATTTCCAAATCAACACTCCTATGTTTTATTGGTATATCCATATTCATTCTGTATGCTTTTCAAATTTTATAAAATGGGGACTATTGAGGATATTAATTTTAAACTTTTTTTTCTCTTATTAAGGTCAGTAAAAACCTATGGCATTTAATGTTATGGAAATGATGAATAACTAGTTAAAATCTATAAAAAATTATTAAAAAGACCACTAATACATAACTAGTTAAGAGAATACACTAACCAACTGGGGTTTTCAACTGAGGGTGTAAATGTTGATTCTTCACTCAACCTGGCATACTTTGAAAATGAAATGTTCCTAGACTCAATCCGCAAGTTACTGTTGTGTAGATTTAACCATGTTTCCTCTTCAAATATAATTTCTTGTTCATTTAGCACATTTATCTACAGAAATAAATAATATATATACACACATATATATATATATATTCATATCTTATATACAAACATTTTAATTTTGTTTTCTCAATGTTATATCCTAATTTTTTGTTACATAAAAAAACAACACAACATGATCTGAAATGGATCTGTGAATTGGCGGGAAACACATTAAAAATAAAAGATGCATGGAAAGGAAACATGAAAAACCAGACCTATCAATTGCAATAGCACAGGAATAGTATGTAATAATAATAATGATGAAATTCCTTACTACTCTCATTATCTGAGGGACAACATTCTGACAAAAAAACCATCGCCTCCTGTAGTCTGCTCCATTATTAAGATCTATAAAGCAGTAAACAAAATAAAGAGTTAATAATTCAATAATACCATTATAATCATGGTCCTTATTTTTAAACAAATGAGAGTTTGTACATTAAAATCTGTCAATATTTCTCCTTAATTAGATCTATTAAATGTGAATAAAATATGAACATTTTCTTTTGCAGTTAACTTTATATTTCATTTCAGTGAAAAAAATAAATTAATAATAAAGACAGAGAACAGTGCTGTAAGTAACCAAATTAAATATATACAAGATTATTTTATATTGATTATCTTACCAATTTTATGTTCCTTAGTCTCTACTTTAATTACAGTAGGTTCTTTGTCTGTGGGATACTTGCAAAGAGAAAATAAATGATAAAGAACAACCAAATTTTTTTTTAAAGTGGTATAATAGATGACAACATCATTAAGACTTATAGACTTGGTCATAAAAACCTTGCATGGCTATGTTTAATTTTAGAGCATCTTATTCTAAATGATATTCCTTGCAAGTTAATATTAAATCATTATTTTAAAAGGAAGTAGGGAAACAAGTGAGGGTGCCTTCTGTGTATACCTAAATTTACAGCTTATGGACTTTAAAATCTGAAATAGATGATAGGTATCAGCAGGTACTAGTATTCCTATGTTTCTGTCAAGTCTAAAGGCATTACAACGTTTAGGCTGGTTTAGCTAATCTAGAGTTTAACAGATCAGTTTGATGCCTGATTCTATTGGTTCAACAAGGGGATGAAATACCTTAATTTTGCTCTATCAAGGAACAGTCAGTTGGTGATAACCTTTGCATAATTTGGTTCCTGTCTTAAACATACTTTTCTTAAACTGCACAAGTAATCTATCTAGTGTTCTCCCTTCCTGACACTCTTTTGGTACATCAGTAGTAGCCTCCTTCATAACAGTAGAAGGACTCCCCCTTCCACAATTTAGAGCTCACTCACACTTCTTTGGCCTATTAGTTGTACATATTTAAAAAGAAAAAAAACTTATCCACTTGACCACTTTACACAATCACACACATAATTTATGTCATAAAACTTTTTTCATCCCATCATTTGTAGTTTGCAAGTGTTCTTGTTTATTTTAACTAGCAATAATAAATAGTTTATTTAAAGCAAATTTGGTTGTGTGGTATGCACTCTGGACAGTTGCCTCAATGTTCCTGTGTTCTAGCCCTGCCCCCAAACATCCGCAATCCTAGGGGAGATTAGGGCTTGGATGTACCGTAGTAATTTTCAATTCTGAGATTGGACCATGGGGCACTGAGCATGCTTATAATATGAAAGACACACATTACAAAAGAAATTTAAAAAAATCAAATGGAAAAAGTGCTTTTACATCAACAAGAGTTAATTTCTGTTCTGCTTCGATAGCAACATAGTCATAGGACAGATAGACAGCATGTTTAACATTCTTGAAAAGGGGCCATCGATGGAAAGTTTTACAGACAGATTATAAAACTAAAAGCCTATTTTGGATAATTGTAGATATATGTCTTTTTCTTTAGTTTGTAGCTAATAAAGGCCTTGTGGTCCAAATGTCCTTTGGCCCTGCCTATATTAGGCTTACGTACCATTATATGTTTACAAAACTTTTGCAAAGCAAATTAGTGTTATTCTTATTAATCTAGATATTTAGAACTAGAATATAAATGCCATATAGATCTAGATTATAATCTACAGTAATCTACACTATTCTACACACAGTGACTGTAGTCTACAGTCTTGACTCCTTAAGACTAGTCTAGTCACTGACACTGCTTAGTCACTGTGCTTACCTTGGTCAAGTGTATTTCTGCAACTTTATCAACTGGATATTTAAATACATGTTTTACGTTTATTATAGCGACCATAATTAGATCTAATTTTATATTAGCTAATCACGCCGATGAGATTAACTAAAAGTAATGTCTGATTGACTGAACTAGATCTATACAATATATATATAATACTTTTTTTATAGAGACTATTTACTATTAGATCTTAGTATCTAGAGATCTGTTCTAGACTAGATCTTCTAATAATTCTAGGTTATGTATTTAATATGAATTAATAGACTCTATATGTAGAATCTAGAGCATAGCTCTAACTAATGCTCTATAAACTCTATTCTAAATCTAAGATTCTTAGTTAGATCTAGATGTATTGTATGCATCTATTACAGTATCTAGAGTCTAGATCTATTCTAGACTAGAGTCTAGCTAGTTAGTAGGGTAAAACTTTACATCGCAGGACCCTAGTTTTTCAGGTCAATTATTTGGCAGCTGTCTATCCGCACGTATGATGACGTACTGACGTGACCTCACCTGCTCGCGCGCAGAGCGCGCCCGGTCACTGCCCTCTCTCTCTCTCTCTCTCTCTCCTCTTTTAGTACGTTAAATCGTAGATCTATGTAATATAGATTTAGATTTTTTTGTACAAATTATTCTTGGAATAACTATTAATGTTTAGATGGTATTTTATGTTTTTAATTGGGGAATTTTAATTAATATATTATTAATTAATTATAGACCTACGTATCTTTGCTAAAAAATAATATTATAAATCTAATCGTGTGTTAACTGTTTTTTTTTTTTTTAAATACGTTTTGAAATTCATTTGTTTCTGCCCTCGTTTTTTTTTTTAGAGTATGTAATCTTATTTTTCTACTTTAAAATAATTATAATTATTAAATATGCAAGCACAAAATGTGTATTTTTTATATTTTTAGGTTTGCGGAAATATAGGCACAGGATTGACGCACTGCCGTAAATCCATAACTGGATTTTTATATTACGAGTACGCTAGAAAAGAACATTTTGTTAACCATGACGAGGTTGCCG
This sequence comes from Biomphalaria glabrata, assembly GCF_947242115.1. Taxonomy (NCBI): domain Eukaryota; kingdom Metazoa; phylum Mollusca; class Gastropoda; family Planorbidae; genus Biomphalaria; species Biomphalaria glabrata. The sequence goes on along the minus strand of NC_074713.1, from coordinate 16,731,070 downwards.
ACTGTCTCCTTCTGTCTTGAAAGACAAAGGATGTAAATAATGTACTCACATGAAAAACTAGTTTGTGTTTATTTTTGAGTCCACGAACAATCGGATCCTACTAAGTAAGCCGATTCCGAAGCGGCAAAGTTAGCCACTGTTCGTATGTCTGAATGCTCCTGTTTTAGGGCTATCTAACAGGGCTGCTTTTTTGTGCATCCCCTTTTTTTATGGCAACTTCATTTCTTTTGCTATCGGCGAGGTTCGTACCAGCACGCTCAGTTTGTTCTGTTGTCCATCCTGCGCGATGTTCTCAAACTATTTGTTTATACCTGTAGTCGTCAAGATAGGGACGGCCCAGGAATATATGGTGCCGCAATTTGGAAGCAAATGTCAAGCAGATGGGCAAGACGTGGGGACAGTTGGAGAGAGTCTAACTTGACTCGCTGATTCTTAAGATGAAGGTTTATGTTTCTCATCTTTGCTGCCACTTGCAGTTTTCTCAGTCTCGTAAATGGTCCTGACGTTCCTTGTACTGATCCATCTTCTTCCAGGTCCGCTGTTTGGTTTTTTCAAGTTCTTTATTGTTTAGGTCAAGTGACCCTAGCATCATATAAGTAGATAAAATTTTTACGGAATAGGCTACTTCCAAATATTTGAAATAAACTAAGATACACGTCCAAAAATCTCTATAAAAGGTTTACAAAGCTGTGCGTTTTCTAGTTTGTGAACCTAGTATAAAATGCAAAGGTTTATAGACGCCAACTAAATTAGGTAACTTTTGGTGTGCTTGGAGTGAATGGAAAAATTCAAATCCAGCAGTGCGCGGGGACCTGGGCGGGTGTCTTGTTGGGGGGGGGGGGGCTGAGCCGCAAGGTTAAACTACAGGGTGCGTCAAAAAAATGGTTCAAAGTTCCTCTAGTCCTGTAGCCCAGATGGCCCGCTCTGAGTCAATCGGCTGGTCGAGCTGAGCTACCAGCATAGGTCATCGACCTAAAGGGTCAATCAGGGAGCTGCTGTATCGGACACACGTCGGATGCAGCAGCTGACTGGGTATAGCATCGGTATAGCCCTGGCGGGTTCATTCTGGACACCCGAATGGCTCGACCCCTTGTTGGACTCGATGGCGGGTGGGGAGCACAAGTGATGAACAGCCACAATTGTCTATGGACAACAGAAAAAAAACTAATTGCCCCAGATTTATGTCTGGGCAAGAAAGGAAGAATGGAAGAAAGAAAGAAGGAGGGCACAAGAAACTCTATCAGGCTATCATTTCTGGTGGCCAGGTGTACAGAAGAGGGGAAAAGCCTAACAAAGATGAGACCTTTTCTCATCTACAAGGCATTTAAGGCAGTAGATGGAGAGTTCAAGAGTGTATCAAAGTTGCACGAGTCTTCTGAACTTCTCGTAGAAGTTGATAGCAAGATACACTCTAATGGGTTGGAAGGATTAGTCCTCCCGTAGAGCCTTGGCGAGAAACTCTGCTGTTAGACGTAGTACCTTCAAGCTCCCATACAGGTTAAGTGACTGCAGACAAACTATCCCGCAGCTCTCGGAGCTGCATACACTCTTGCAAGAGATGCGCCACTGTCTCCACCGATTCTCCACAGTGTCGGCAACGGGCATCAAAATTTGGCCGGAACCTGGCAAAGTAAGCACCAACAGGGCAGTGCCCCGTTCTACACTGCGCAATGATAGATTGTTCCGACCTTTTTAGCCACCACCATGGATCGTCGCGGTCGCGTTGCCCTAAGGCCGCTATTGCTTCCTATCTCTCTTCCATTTTCTGCTTGGCTCCTTCCCGAGTGTACAGAATGTTTTTTTTTTAAAGCACTAACTGATATCTGTAACTGGTTATAAAACTCTAATATATATTGGCCCCCCCCACTCACCCTGTAGTATGTTGGCCGATTTGGTGGGGTAGGGAATTAGTATATAATTTTCATATTATATCGCTACCCTTCTGATATCTTGGCGAATTCGGTGGGATGGGAGGGTGATTTCATCTTCTGCTCTTCCCCACTCTAGCCCTCTGAATGAGGGGGCTGTCAGAGTTTATGTAATTGCACATGAATTTATCATAATTATTTTAAGAAAAACTTTCTTTTGGAAAATTTAGAATTTATACAAAATTATTCAGTATAAGAGTAAAAATTGAGATGAGTTCTGAAAGCTAATATTCTTTATCTAGTCGCATATTTGCAACCTTTAATCAATCTGATATTTTCTGTTGTATAAATACTTTTGGGATTATCACTCACAATTTATGCTCCCACATTTTTTTTTTTTGTTTAGAGCTTGGAATTATCGTTCTGTAACAAAACAAAGTTACAAACAGGCCTGTTGAACAAAATGTATCACTTACAAATGAGATTATTACTTAGGTGTCTGTGAGGGTGGGTCGGGGTTGGTAGGTGGGGGGCTCCATTCTGTCTAGCGCTATGTCTAGTGCCAAACTGTCCAATGGGGAGAAATGGAGGAAAGGAACGACGTAGGTATTAAGAGGATTGACCTTAATTACTGGATGGCATAGATATGTTAAAAAAAAGTGGACAAGATTAGAGGGCGATAGCCACATAGCCGTAGGGATAGAGCCAACATTGGCATGTATGTAAATAGAATGTATATACGGCGTACCGGCACCTTTTTCAATTTCGGGAAAAAATATTACTTCTCTTGTATTTTAGCGTTTATTATTACTGAGTACCGGCACCTATTTCTTTAGAAAAAAAAAAAAGCACCGAATAGAAGTAAGTATGATGCCTATCCTATAAGTAAGTGAAGGTTAATTGACCCCACTTTTTTTTTAAAGGGGGGGGGGGTGGAGTCAATATGCCTGTGTTTTATGGCCGACCGTCTAGCGAGTTTGATAGCAGACGTGAGAAGAACTATTGCGCCGGAGAACAGAGATCCTATACGTTGGTTACGGTAAGACACAACGCCGACGGCGCAGTAAAGCACGCGTAGCAAATAAATGGGAAATGGTGAAAATGTTTCAAATAACTAAACAAATGGGATTTTATATAGCTTATTTAAATAAACACACTTTTTATTTAATTATTCTAATAATTAGCTAAATAAATAAACAAAATCTACGTGTCTCTCTTTCTATGCATCCATCTATCTATCCTCTCTCTGTCTAACTTATCTCTCTCTATCTGTCTATTTATCTCTCTATCCATCTATCTATCTATCCTTTATCTCTCTAACCTATCCATCTCTCTCTCTATCTGTATATCTAAAAGGTTTCTTTTTAAAAGCTATACAGTTGAAGATACCTGAATCTTTTTAAGTAATAAATGTAGGTTTACATACTCAATACATACAATACATGCACGCAGGCCATATAAGACAGATGGCCATGTTGCGTAACTCCCTCGCCACATGCTAGACTGTCAACATCCACCCATCCCTTCCTATCACCCCCCCCCTGCTGTTTTTTCATGTAACCCTCACTTAAATGGTCAAATCACACACATTTGGATACCCCACGACAGATTTGCATGATTGGTTTGTTTGTCTTAAGTCACGTGTCCACGTTTTAGTTAGGGCAGTTTATTATCAAGCCATCCTACAGTGAACATCGCATCGTCGCTTTCCCTTTTTTATTTCTGATTGATTCGGATACAAAACCCAGTGTGAGTTTCAATCTTTTCAATTCTTTAGTTGTCTCATATAGTTTCATGTCATGACATACTAGATTCCGTTAGCTTATCTGCTTCTCGCTGCGTAGCTTTGTATGTGTCATGAAGGTTTGATTGCTCTATTTTAGTACAATGCATATCACTGAGATTGTCGACATTGTGAGTGACGTAGGAACTGCGCGAGAGTTCCTTCGAAACCACAACATTCTGAGGAGAACTCCGCCTAATTGTCCTGTCCCTGAATGTGGCCGCAGAATGTCTGAGATAAGCAGCGCCGATAAAAAGGATGGCAAAGTCTTTAGATGCTCCACTCACAAAGGAAGAAAAGTTTCTGTCAGGGAAGGAAGTTTTCTCTCAAAAGCTAGATTGTCTTTAGGCGAATTTATTTGGCTTGTTTATTTTTGGAGCATGTCCACTTCCAACAAAACAGTGATGGAGACGTTACACTTTTCCAGTAAGACAGTTGTTGACTGGTTCAACTTTCTTAGAGGGATATGCACTAGATATCTCACTCTCCATCCTATACGTCTTGGTGGAGAGGGACATGTTGTGGAAATAGACGAGACGGTTGTGGCCAGAAGAAAGAATCATGTCGGTCGTTACACGCCTCCGAAATGGGTCTTTGGGGGTATCGATACGACTACAGATGATGGTTTCATGGTATTTGTTGAGGATCGTTCAGCAAATACTCTGCTTCCCATTATTGAGCAGTATATCGAACCTGGAACAATGATCCATTCGGATGCATGGGCGGCCTACAATGGAATTGCTCATTTGCCTGTTTTGCCCCCGTATCAACACAATGTCGTCAACCATTCGACAAATTTTGTTGATCCGGCAACCGGCGCTACCACTAACCACGTTGAGAGAATGTGGAAGTCAATGAAGCAGAAATTGAAACGGATGAGCGGAACATCTGATGACCTACTGCAGAGTCATATTGATGAATTTCTGTGGAGACAGCGAAGAGGCAAAACAGGCAATGATGCATTCAACAACATTCTTGAGGACATCAGTTCTTTCTATCCTGTGCCATAACTTTCCCAACTGATTCTTTTTTTTCGTAGTTTCCTATTCACTTAATGCTTACTTTATTACATTGGAAGTTAAAACTTACGTCACTTGACTTTGTCTCTATAAATATTTCTTTGATCATAAATAGGTACCTAGCTGTAATTCACTTAAAAAATCAGTGTAGAAATGGGGAGACATATGTTATTTAATACAAATGCTAATTTTTTATTAGGCATAAATAGTTTGTTCAACATTCATTATCTATTAATACAGTTGATATCAATTCACTTCACTGATTTTATGTAAAAGCCTTAGAGTTGCTTCTAGTCTCACTCTAGTGTAGCTGAAATAAGTATTTAATTTAATGATGACATTTGCGAAGTCTATGTGGACCTAAAAGTAGTGGCTCTAGTTGAAATAGATCATTCTTCATGCATACACTTAATGATGTAGCTCGAAACTATGTCTATCCCAAATTAATACCGAGCGCTCATTTAGTATCGGTTCCCGAAGACAAAAGTGGACATCATGGTCATGGTAATCTATGTATCTTTCTTTACACAAAAGCTTCTTTACAATTAATATTTGAGCGTTGTATGTTTTACGGTGGATTTCACAACTTGAAATAATTAAAAAAAAAAAACATTTGTAGAGATCTGGCAGAAATAAGACCACTGTTCAATGAAACTGGAATTTTTTTAGTTTTGGGGTAAATTTTTAGCGTGTTATTTCCACTGTGACTACAGTGTAGGCCTACTTTCCTAAATTTTATGCTTGAGAGCCACACGTTTGAACTGAACCACAAATGTTCTTATATTTGAACATCTTCTAGTGTAGGCCTACCTTTCATCTCTTTTTTATTTTTACATATATTCGTTTATACGGTTTAGGTGCAACTGCAACTTATTTCATTTACATTAATACAGCAATCATCAGCACTGAGCCTTTGTATTGTATAGCATATGTCTCCTCTACCGGCTTTAAATATATAAAAAAAAAACAGTTACATTTTAGTTAAAATGCCGGTAACTCCACCGTTGTCTGGTTCCAAGTCCAGAATGTGAAAGGAGGAGGGGCGAGCATATGTTAGGCTACACACTACTCTTCATAAACATCTAGCTACTATATCTGTACTTATAAGGAAACCCATTAAGTTTAATTTAATTTGAAAATAAAATAAAGAATATGTTGCACATATACGAAACCCAGTATGATTGGTTTACTTTAAAGTACAATTACATTAAATCAATAAATTAAAAAATATATAAATATAGGCCTATAACCCGTACATATATAGGATAACGGTACCATACATTTGTGACACAAAAAACAAAAAAAAACAAATTAGAAAAAAAAAAGATTAATTCATTCTCATTATTTATTTTTTATAGCCTTTTTAATATTTTTTTTTTAATTACATAATATAGATCCAGAGTTTTCATGTCATTAGAGAATGACTAGATCTATCACGAACTATTACATGATACTACCGACACCGTCTAGCCGGTAGTGACCTTGTGACCTGATTACCGTAGCGATAGACAGCGCGGTGCTGCCACCTGCGTAATATCCTTCAAAAGGGTCCTGCGATGTAAAGTTTTACCGTTAGTAGTAAGTAGAGACTAGAGTCAGAGTGTCAGTGGTCACTAGAGAAATAACTTATAAGTAGAGGCAGAGGAGAAAGTAGAGTTCACAAGACTGACTAGTCACTAGAGTAGAGTATCTCACTAAATGACTAATCTCAGTATAAATTAAATATGAGTATTATAGATCTAGATCTAATACTATCTATTCATTGAATTGACCACTTTAGACTTAGTAGATCTATCTATGTAGGTCTATAGAAGACTATAACATTATAAAATGACGTCTGGTTATTCGACCCTAGATCTATCTACTATCTCATTCATTCATCATTGACAATCTAGATCTAAACTAGAGCTATGTAGAGCGATCTAAATCGATGTGGGTTTAAATTTATTTTTTTTTTCGTCCGCACGTTTTGTATCATAGGATTTGGACGAGTGAATGAAAAGTATAAAACAATGAAACCATTTAAAAAGTAAGAATAAAAATAATAAGGAAGTAAGAAAAGAGTCAGGCAGGCAGACTTTCCGGTGAAACTTTACGACTCTCCACTATCAACCCTAACCTTATAACTTATAACTAGATAAAATGTTTTAGGATTATATGCCAGAAAATATGGAACGAAAAAACATGCAAAAGAATGGACCTAATCATTAATTATTCCATTGCCCAAGAGAGGAAACTATAAACAATGCCAACGCTATAGAACGATTTGTCTTATCGGTCATTCAAACAAGATAATGCTAAGAATAATTCTCAGTAAACTAAATAGAAAGCTGAGGAGGTCCTTTCCGAAGAAAAGGCATGCTTCAGAGTAGGTGGAATCACCGTTGAACAAAATTTAACATCAGACTTTTAAATGAAAAATGTCTTCAACACCAAAACAAAATTGGTACACAACTTCATAGACTTCAAAAAAGCTTATTTTGAACGTGTTTGACTTAATGGCATGTGGCAAGTGATGATGTTATCAAAGCCCTATATCAAACTGAGAATAACTCAGTACTTCTGAACAAACAAATAGGAGAAAGTTTGAAGACATCCATAAGAGTGTGGCAAGGATAGATTCTCTCTCGAGCTCTTTTGAACTTTTTTCTGGAGCATATTTTGATGGAAACCCTAGCTAGAAGAATTTACTCCTAGCCTGACCATAAATGGGCGGCCTATTTCCAATCACAGATTTGCAGATGATATAGAAAATGAAGATCAGGTACAAGATCTTACCACAAAACTATGGATGCTGCAGCCAGAATAGTTGTCATGGAAATCAGTGCTGAAAAGAACAAAATATTAGTTTGTGGTGGAGATCGATAGTAGATGTTGCATACAATTGAATGGCCAAACAGTAGAAAAAGTTGACTCATTTAAATACTTAGGGTCGAATATAACAAGAGATGGAGGATCAATAAAAGAGATTAAAAAAAAACTTTAAGCGTGGCATCTGCGCTGCCATGATCAAACTGTGGAAAATCTGGACAAGTAAAATCAGCTTACCAGTAAAATTAAAACTGTATTCTTCACTATAGTAGTCTCTGTAGTCCGATATGGTTGTGAAAGACACTGAAGCTGAAAGAGGAATCCATGCTTTTTAGAGTAAATGCTACAGAAAACTGCTGGGTATCAGTTATCAGGAAAAGAAGACAAACGAGTTTGTACTACTTTTACAAGTCAACACTCTGGCTAGCTAGAAGGAAAAATAACTCAATACCTACTGTAAAGAGACGAAAGCTGAGATGGTTCAGTCATATTGACTCATATTGTAAGACATGTCTCACTATCGAAAGTCATTCTTCTCAAGGTACAGTAGAGAGAGCATGAAGAAAGGGTCGTCCAAAGAAAAGCTGTCTGAATAACATAAAAGATGTCTCTAGAGTCTCTAGCTAGTTAGTAGAGTCAGAGTGTCACTAGAGAAATAACTTATAAGTAGAGTTCACAAGACTGACTAGAGTATCTCACTAATCTCAGTATAAATATGAGTACTATATATATGATATATATATATATCAAATGAAATATACGCCTCCGCTTGTTCATACCAGTTTTACTTAAAACATGTGAAATTTCAGATAGTTCGATTGTATTTAATGATTTGATTATCAAAAGAAAAAAAAGAGTATTTTGTCCTTATTTATAATAGGTGTTTTGTATTTTTTCTATGATTGTAAAATGTTGAATTTGTGACCTAAAGGATGATTTTTTTATATTTTTTATGAAAAATTTTCTCAACTAGTTGCCCATCTGGGGTTTGTTTCTAATTACCTTAATAGCAGCATTTAGGATTTTATTGAAGTTTATTTTATATTTAATGTTCAGAATTCTGTAGGCAGACTAGGCAGAAATGTTGAAATATACCGGTACTGCAAAGTATTACATTTTAATAAATAATCTTAATGTGATGCCCCTTTTTGGTGATGTAATCAACAATATGCAGTGTAATTTAATTTGTCTAAGACAGTACAGAGGTATTTAAAAGTTTGAACTATTTCAATGTTCTCTCAAGCTACAGAAACAATATGAAAAAGGTTAAAGAAAAAAAATGGGTGTGTCGGTACTTATTAAAATAGTTTTGAGTTGACATGGTTGCAGACGCCTCTCCCAAAAACCATAACAATTTAAAAGTTCCTTATTGGGAAAAAACAATTAACCGCTTCGCCCCCCCCCCCCCCTTATTTTGTCAGGATGAGCCCAGCAGTTTGAGAAATGCTGGCTTAATTGGAATTTACTTGATATTTCTTTTTTAACATATATAATTTTTAAATATATTATATAATTTAAAAACAGCCTAGTTCTAGATTATTCAAATAAAATAGCAGAATTTTCCATGCTCTATAATATAAGCTTCTGATACAAGTCAGAGGGGTAGTGGCTTCAACACATCTCTATTGATGAATTTCTAGCATTACATTGTGTATATATATTATATAAGGTATGTTACATCATATGTAAAACCACTAAGCCTAATTCTACATACCTTTGGGTGTACTTAATAAGGGAGTAAGATTGTATAACACCTCTAAAAGTCACCCTCCCACAGCCACAAACACGCCAGACAATATGCACTGAATGGTTAATAATTACTTGCTATATCAATATTTTCCACATTCTAAACAGAATGGCATCTTAAATTTCTAAAATGCCAAATCCTGAGTAGTTATATATTATATCTATATATATATCTATATATCTATATATATATATGTATGTAAAAAAAAAAAAAAGGAGCCATATAACACAGGAAACAAAGTTACAAAGACAGTTTGTGTGGAAAATCTGCCCCCCCCCCCTTTTTCAGAAAGAACTTCAGAATGAAATTCTATCAAAGAAAAATGACAGAGAAGAATGGAGAAAGAAGGTTGACAGATCTTGTGTGGTGCCCCAGTGGTTCAACAGACCAAAGTTAGATGTGAACCTGGCCTAACTAATGTCTTATAATGAATATTGAATTAATCTAATTGTTTTTTAAATGGTCTCAAGAAAAAAACATTTCATAAAAAAAATAAATTTCCTTAAGTTAATTGTAGTTTTGATTACTGTTTCGCACAGCAGTAAACGCGATAATATAAAAAAAAATACTTATTTATGTCCAACTTATATGCATACTAAATAGATTTTTTCTTTTTTAAAAAAAGTAAACATTTAATTTTTTTCTGTAAATGTAGTATAGTTAGTATGACAGAACTAACATAACAGCAATACATTTGTAAAAAAAATTTTTTTGGATAAATAATCTAAATCCATTTGCATAAATGTGTTAAAAATATGGTAAATGGCTATCTCCCATACTAAAGTGCCTCCAGTGTTTGTTACTAGTGAATAATTGTAAAAGTTGTGTGTTTTTATGAAAAAACTGCTTGCATATGTGATTTTAAAAATTCGATTTTTCGCTTTCAGAAAAGAAAAAAAGTAGCCGTTGCATCAGAACTTTGGATGGACTAAAATATTAGGATGCCGGATTTTCACTATCTTTTCTAGTTTACGAGATCTAAACGGGACGGACAGACATGCCACACAAAACAAAACTAATAGCGTCTTTTCCTTTTGGGGCCACTTAAAAAACCTGGCTAAGTTCAAGATGTATCCTCCTGCAAGAGAATCAAAATCAAATATAAAAATCTCATTATTTAAAATAGTATCATACATCGGGATTCATTGAATCTCTTTTTAATTACATTTTGATCTTTGTCAAAATATTATGCAGGTCTTATTGCAGCTAAGGATACCACTTCTGTTAATAATATTAAATACTTGGTACATCAGAATTCTGGTCCAAAGTCCTAAATGTGACTGTCACATTAACTCTGGTTGTCCAAAGGTTTGGGCAAAGAAAAAATGTATCTGTAAACTCCTATTAAAACATCCATCAGAGAACACTGACCATATCTAAATGTTGTTGGCCCTCATGGTGATATAATGCTGCAACCATATATAATTGTGATGTGCTAGTTTTAACAGCTAACACTGAAATAAAAAAAAAGGTTTAAAAGGACTTCAACCAGTTTAGTAAATTACTGAGATTGGTAAGGATAATTTTAAAGATTTTAGTGTTAGAAAATTTAGAATGAAAATATTTATCATTTTAAGAAGTTGAAAAATAATTTCATAAAAAAAAAAAAAAAACTGTCACAATAGCATATCAAAGATCTACTTATGTTTTGTAAAAGCACAAAAATGGTATTAAATTATCAGGTAGCATGAAACCAATTGAAATATCTTACTTATATATGTTTGAAAGATCTAAAATAGAAATTTCCACATTTGATGTCAAATTGAATTGTGCTTAGATTTATCAGGAAGTTCAATGCTAGCTACTAGCACCGGTGCAATACGCTGCCTGTAAAGAAATTTCTACTTAACCAAAATCTAAAAAATGATTTCAGAAAGAAGTAAAAATATAACAGAAAGTGTGCATTTGAAAAATCTATTTAGCATTATAGTATGGTATAGTATGGCTCCTCTTTCACAAAACAATAAATAAGAATGCATTTTGAAAATTTCTTCTCTGGGATGCATATTTGGGCTCATAGATTTAAAATATTTCTCTATAATTGGATGGAGGATCTGAAGCAATGCTAGTTATTATATTTTGTGGGCAGAACATGGAGTAGCTGCCCTTATTTCCACATGGTATGTCATGTACCAATTTAAGTCGAGTGGAAATGGGGGCATCCTAAATAAAATCCTGTTAAAAATACCACTATTCACTGGATTTGAAGTCACCAAACCCAGATTTATTATAACAACATTAAATAAAGTTTATTTCTTGGTAAAGAAGTTCAGCTTTAGCCATTTTCTGCAACATGCTCATATTTTTATCAATTTTTATTTTTTTCATCTAAACAGGCAACTCTTGACAATTAATAACCTTTTATGGAGCCAATTTATAAGCACTATTTAATCTTTTATATCAGTTCTACTCTTATGATAAGTTGAATTTTTTTTTTCTACCAAGTATGTTGCTGTCACCCATGTTCATATTTGTATCATCAAAATAAACTTCACAACAGAATAAATAAAAATATTTACAACTGAAAGGGAAAAAAGTTATATGAGGCTCAAACTTTTCAATACTGATATAAAACAAACACAAATTCTAGAGTAAAAACAATTGAAATAATATTGATCCACTATCTTGCTTATATGATTTATTTTACATTGAACACATGAGTTCAAGTTCTAATTAAGAAAAATACATTAGCTAAATGCAGACAAACTGCAGATGAAAGGCAAATCATAATTGCAGCATGCAGTTTGCATTCTTTTATTGTTCCATTAAAGCCCTGTTCCAGTTTGTGTTAATCCAATATGTTTTCTCACATATTCAAGCTATTTTGAGATAATGATCTTTCATACAGAATTTCCTCCATAATTTGTAAAGCCTATAAAAAAAAAACAAAAAAAACTTAATATATATTTATAAAAAAAAACTTAATTGAGGTTATGAGTTTTGAGTTGAAAAAAAAAACCCATAACCGATGAACTATAAAAACATCTTCCTTTCAGATTCACTTCAATGGGGAAAGTAAGTACTATTGAGGTTTTAAGCTGAAAAAAAGACAGAAACGAGGAACACCTTCCCTCTAGATTCACTTCAATGGGGAACGTAAGTACTATTGAGGTTTTAAGCTGAAAAAAAAGACAGAACCGAGGAACACCTCCCCTCTAGATTCACTTCAATGGGGAAGTAGTGATGACTTATTTATGCCTCTGGACTTTTTTTTAAGAGAGTGTATTAAAACATATCTGACTGTAAAAAAAAGAGAGTGTATTAAAACATATCTGGCTGTAAAAAAAAGAGAGTGTATTAAAACATATCTGGCTGTAAAAAAAAAAGAGTGTATTAAAACATATCTGGCTGTAAAAAAAAGAGAGTGTATTAAAACATATCTGGCTGTAAAAAAAAGAGAGTGTATTAAAACATATCTGACTGTAAAAAAAGGAGAGTGTATTAAAACATATCTGGCTGTAAAAAAAAGAGAGTGTATTAAAACATATCTGGCTGTAAAAAAAAGAGAGCGTATTAAAACATATCTGGCTGTGAAAAAAAGAGAGTGTATTAAAACATATCTGGCTGTTTCCCAATGCTATGTCTTTTTTTTTCTTCAGATAAATGATTTTCTCTAAAGTTCCAATATTTTGCAATTCCTAGGGGGCCTTGAAATCAGGAATCTTCATTCAGCTAAAACCTCATGGTATTGTGGTTACAATTACTTTCAAGATGATGAAAGTGTTGTTTTTTTGTGTGGTCATAACAACCCTCTCCTGATATGCCTGAAAGAGACATTGCAAATGGGAGACTCTTTTTCTCTGTAGTAATGTTGCTTGGTATTGCAACACTACTTATTAGTGAAGAGATGCTTTGTTAAAAAATAACAAAAATATAATTCTATGTGAATATATGCAATAAAAGTAATTGCTCAGTCCCTTAAGGATGTTACAATGAATGTAACAAATTACTAAATATTGATGCAAGTTTAAATTAAAATGTTATTTTTTTAACTTTCCAAAACATACCTTTAATGCTCCCTGCGTAAAGAATTTCTTAGCAAAGATCTCTAGCACTCTGTTGAATAAACCTAAATGATATACAGTTATCTCGCCATGCTGCTCAAATATGGTCCTAGTGTTGGAAAAAAAAAAGAAACCAATGAATAAAAAAGAAAACATCCACTTTTTTGAAAACTAAAAATACTCCTAATTTCAAGAAGTTATACCATGAAGATTTAAATAATAATAAATGCTACAGAGAAATGGCAACAGTAAAATAATTTCTATGGCACAGTCATAGGCCGCCCTCAGTAATAAGACAACTATACATAGCGCTTTTCGAGATGAAAACATATGCATTGGGTCAGAACATTGTCCTTTACACAGCAGTTCCCCCATCACCACCCAGCTGTTGGGTTAACAGTGTCTGCCAGAGATATTTATGTAAACAAGTAGGTATTTAGAAAGGTTCAGAAAAAGATACAAAATAAAGATGACAACTATATATAGCGCTTCTCATGGAGAACGAGATGAAAACATATATGCATTGGGTCAGAACATTGTCCCTTACACAGCAGTTCCCCCCTCACCACCCAGCTGTTGGGTTAACAGTGTCTTCCAGAGTGGAGCACAGTGTGTTATAAGCTGTCAAAGGGTCACCGATTCATGATTTTTTCTCAGGGTGACTTCCGAAGCCTTTCTTGTTTTTGGGTTTAGCTGCAAAGAAGCAGAAGCTACTCAGAGTAGCCAAGCAAGGATAACAAGCCCCTCCTGCCCAAAGATTTATGTTTTAAGTACCAGATACTCCTCTTTATCCCTTCTCCTGTCAATGTTAATTGTTCTGTTGGACCCATTATCTGAGCCGTGATGGACAGAGTTGGACTGGTTGTCTAGGTTATTTGAGATGCAGGCCATTGGAAGCATTTCATAGGTAATGGTAGTGGAGTGTTTATATCAATAGTACCTCTTATGGTATAACAACTTTTCTTACAACATTGATGTGAAAAACAGCATCAATGACATTGCATATATCTTAGTCCAAAAACTCTATAAAAAACTAAAAAACTTTTAGTCAGTGGTTGTTAAAATTATGGTATATTAGCAATCAAATAGGAAAATAAAATTGAGTTTAATCTCAGCCATCTTGATTCACCTACTGTCATGCTGGATTGCACACATTGCTATTAATGAAGCATATGAGAACTGACCAGGTAAAAAGTTCACATTGAGTATGAGCAGTGCTTTTTTTTTGTAAAAAAAATAGGTACCAGTACTAAGTGATGGATTGCCTAACTTTTAACTACTAATAAATTAATAATAAACATGAAAATACAAGAAAAGTAATAATTTTTTCCCCACACTGAAACATGTGCCGGTATGCCGTACCGGTGCATACCGTCACAAAAAAAACACCGAGTATGAGTAAGAAAAAACAAACGTTTATTGTTAGATTGAAGTCTTGTAGACCTTGGAGAGATACTTATGTAAACAAGTAGGTATTTAGAAAGGTTCAGAAAAAGATACAAAATAAAGAAGATTGAACAAAAAAATGCCAATTATTATGTAAACAATCTAGAAAAGTCTTTGAAAGAGACTTTTCAAGGTACATAGTTATCAAGACAGATATGGACATACAAGAGAGGTAATACTGTAATGAAGGATATATTGTTTGAATACCGCACCTCATTAAGTGTCTCACAAATACAATTGAACTTAAGCACATAGAAAATACTTTAATAGCAATAAAGACATCAATTAATCATAATGCTTATAGGCTAGAGGGTAACTTGAAATAGTTTGTTAAATGAGAGTGGTCTTCTATATTTTCTGCCAAAAGAAGTAAACTTTATTAGGTGAAAAATAATATGTTTCATTTATGTTACCAGTTAGGGTTTTCATCAGATGGCTTAAATGTTGATTCTTCCCACATTTGGGCATAGTCTGAAAATGAGATGTTCTTTGACTCTACCCTCAAGCTTTTGTTGTGTAGATCCAACCATGCTTCCTCTTCAAATATGATTTCCTTTTCATCTAGCAGAGATATCTGTAGATATATAATATCATTAAAAGAATAGAACAAATTAGAGGTAATATTATTTTATTGTTGTATTAAAATATTACTATTACAAATTATCAGTATTGCACAAAACAGTAGTAGATATTTTATTTAAATAATTTTTAGGAATCTACATATACAGCACACATTAATATAAACAATTTTGAAATTAATTTTGTTTATGATTTAAAAAAAACAACAACAAAGTTTTTTATAAAAACATCCTTGAAAAGCTCAGAAAAATGGTCATTCAGTCAAAATCAGTCTCATTATCTTTCGCATAGAATAATCCCAACAGTAGCACACTAAAAATTATTATGTAAAATAAGAAAAAACAATTAAAGTACTTCATTAAAAAAATTATAAAAGAGAAAGTCAAAGGAAAGGTGAAAATTGGATGATAATGAATTAAACTTACTATTCTCAGTACTTGAGGTACATTATTCTGACAATAAGCCCACCGTCTTTGATAGTCTGTCCCTTTGACATGATCTATACATTTTAATTGAACAATAATTAATAAATTCATAAATGTAAACAAAAAAAAAGTGATTAAGTTTTATCACAGATTGACATGTGCTACAAAAAGCTTTGTGGCTTACTTAATGGGTGGGTGAAGAACAATTCACCTTAAGTGTGTTACAATTATCAGCTTAACATTCTTAAATAATTTTTGAGGCCCATCAAAGCTAAGTGTTTTCATAATTCACCTTAAGTGTGTTACAATTATCAGCTTAACATTCTTAAATAATTTTTGAGGCCCATCAAAGCTAAGTGTTTTCATATTGAAATTACTAGTCTCCATTAGGATATGAACTTGAACGGGCTTCCAAATGAGTGTTTTTTTACATTAAATATTACTCAAAATGCAGGGATCCCCCCGCGCCCCCAATTGATGGCAAATTCCTAGCTAAGGCACTGTATAAAATAAAGGTAGGCCCTACTGGTAATAAATAATTTCTTAAAGCATATATAAGAGAAGTGTGTGAGTGTGCAGAACTAAATTAGAAATTAAAAAGTGAAATATATAAAACAGCATTAAGATTTTGTATAACCCACCTCAATGCTGTCATAACATGTTTTTGTGGACTAAGTCTATTTAATTAGCCTTTATTAATTGCTCATTATTATGAGGTTTCTTTGCTGCATTTAGCTGCTCAAGTTAAATCCAAAATAATAAAAAGTGTTTGAATATTAGTGAGTCATTGTGCTCAAGCAGAATGAGAAAAGAAAGAAAGGAGAAAAGAAAGAATGATATAACAGAGAGGCTGATATTTTGATCATTAGAACCATCATAGTTAACTTTTCTTACCCATCTTGTGCTCTCTGATCTCAACTTTAATTACATTTGGTTCTTTCTCTGTTGGATACTTTAAAAATTGAAATATGAAACATAATTTTGTATTAAACATGAAAATTAAATACGAAAAAAATAGTCTATTGTTGATATAGGTACTAGATGTATTTATAGTATTTAGAAAGATAGGCCTACTAACTATCATGGCTTATAGATCTAGATTAGATTAGAAATAGTAAATCTTAATCATAATTATTTCATGATCGAGATATCAGATCTGAAACAATACTTCATTATCATCCATTTAAAATTGAAATTGTCTAAAGCCGCATGTCTTTCTTCTCTTGATCAAGTTGATGTAGACTATAATAAATGCTAGATTTAGCATCTCTAAACTATCTAAACTAATCTAAGTTTCTATAACTATACGACTTTCTATAACGTATAATTACTAGATCTATAATTATATAGGCTACTAATATAGACATTTATAGATCTACTGATCTACATAGATGATAGAAGTTCAAGTCTACCTTAGTCAAATGCAAGTCTGCAACTTTATCAACTGGATATTTGAAGACATGTGTAATAGTCATATGTGCGACCATGATGACAGTTAAACAATAGGCCTATTGTAGACAATGACCCAAGACTAGTTTCTATTTCATAGACGATCTAAACCAAATTTATCCATTTTATTGATTATGTCTATTTTTTAAACGTTCAAATTTTGACATGCAATGTTGTATTACGCACATATAAAAATTACACCGGAAAAAAAGATAATGAATAATTTTCGTGAATGTTTAGCCTATTTTTCTTCGGAAATTAACTAAAATTAAGGGGTTTGAAGGCGGGACCATCGCTGAATCAGTTCGAATTTAAGCGACCAGGCAGCCATCCTTTCATTTAAATCTAGCCGGAAAAATCTCTATCCTCCGCCCTCCCCAATTAAATTCTTGGGTTCCGTAGATAATTTTAAAGTCGTTAATAATATTGTACACTAGAAAAGATTCTTTCTATAATTGGTAGTTGAATGGTGCAGGCACTTAAATGTAGGCCTAACTATAACCATGTTAACCTACTAGTTTACAATAAGGAATTTGGCGCGAAAAGTTATTTGTTTTGTTTATTTTGGCTTAGGTTTTAATTAGCGACAATACGTCATAATAAAAACAAAAAATATATAATAAGTAAAGTTCCCCTTCCACTTTCGGACATTTCGATATATAGGGCAGATGATGTTAAGGTCATCTGTTTCTTTGGCCAACGGTTAACGAGCAGTGTCACATGTGGCCAGCACAACGACCAACTGCCTGTCGCGTAGTATAGACAAGTGTCTTTTTCTTTCTCCTAACTCTGTTTTTTTTATTTCCTCTACTCGTAGTAGGCCTACTTGTACGGGGCGAGAGTGTCTTGTATTTTTGTTTTGAATTGTTTTGCTACGTCACAAAGTCCGGTGACATCTATTGGTCATTCTTTGTCATGAGGCAGTTCACCCTCTTTGATTGAAACGGACGGTGTGTTGGCCCGTAAAACGTTCTTTGTCTGTACTAGTTTCTCGGACATATTATTCAGTAGGCTTTTTGGGACCCCTGTTTAGGGTGAGTTATTCGTTTGTGATATCTATTATTTTATGTTGTATGAGGTTGTCACTATTTCTATTTTTAGTGTAGAAGTTGAGAGTATTGTGTTTATTTCGTTTATAGGGTGCCAGTGTTGGAGTTGTGGGCGTCGCTTGCCGTCTCAGAAATATATATTACAGTTTTTCAGTGTCAAATTGGCGATCATCTGAGGTCTAACTTTACTATTACCGAGGTTGGCAGTTTTGTGACGCCAGTCGGCAAGAGTCTGGTGGACTATGAAAACTTGTAGACTCCCCGCCCTTGCTAGTAAGGGGGTCTGGGGAAGCTCGCAGCGCTCCCCCAGCACGGGGCGAAGCCCCGTCGCCGAGCACTATTTCTAGTATTGAAGGCCAACAAAATGCATATTCTGAGGTATCTACAGTGCAAGATCTTGCTATTAAAAAGTTTTATTTCAAAAACCTAATGTGCTATTCTTACTGACTTAGACCCTCTCGCGCCGTTTGGCGCATTTTCCAGCAAGCTGTTTCGACAACTCTTATTATGCGTAATTCATTTTGTCGGAGAACATGTCCCGCAAAACCTCATGCGACGCTCTGTCACAACCTTACTAAGGGTTCGACTCCCAGTGCGGCATATGATTTCTTTACTTTAGACCCAATCTCTATAACTGACTCCTAAAATCTGTCTTAGCCATCTTTGTTGAGCCACATTTGAGTGTTTTTCAATTTCGGCAGAACTATTCACACTTTATTAATGAGCCCAGCCACTGGTAGAAATTTGTAACCTCTCTTGACTACGCTCTTGGAATTACATGCCTGTATTTCGCTTTAGATTTTATATCGAAAAGGAAAGTTTTATCGTCTAAACACTCTAAATCATCTGTTGAGGGGTTTTAAACTAAAAAATCTTTGGAGTTTTTTTTTTTTGTTTTTTTTTTAAAATTCAAAACCCATTTAGCTACGGTCATAGAATTTGGTGACTGTAGTTTGCTTTAAAATAATATTGAAGAGAGAGGCTTTCAACTCAAAACGCTCTGTAGGGGAATTTTGAAGAGTTATTTTTTAGCATCAAAACCCTCTGAAAGGGGATTTAATCTCAAACCCCCCTTTGGCTACGCTCATAGCATTTTGAGTGCGTAATTTGCTTTTTTTTTTAATATTGAAGAGGTATTTTTCAGCTTCAGACCCCGCTGGAAGGGGGTTTTAAACTCAAAACCCCTTTGGCTAAGCTCATAGATTTTATAGTGTGTAATTTGCTTTTTTTTTTATATTGAAGAGGTACTTTTTAGCTTCAAACCCCAACTGGAGGGGGTGGGGGTTAAACTCAAAACCCCTTTGAGAATTTTGAGTGTGTAATTTGCATGTTTTATATTGAGAGGGGGTTCATAGTAAATTTTTGGAGGCGGTTTTAACGTCAAAATCTTCCTTAGCTGTTTTCTTGGAATATGGGGATTGTCGTTTGCATTTTTTTTAGTTTTGTTTATAGAAGAGGGGGATTTAACTGCAAAACCCCTGGTAGGGGGTTTTAAACTCAAAACACCTGGTAGAGGGTTTTAAACTCAAAACCCCCTGGTATAGGGATTTTTATCTCAAAACCCTCTGATATTATTTTTTACTCAAAACCCTCTGGTAGGGGTTTTTAAACTCAAAACCCCCTGTTTGAGGGTTTTTAACTCAAAAACCCCTTCGGCTGTGCTGTGGTAAGTGATGATTTAGTATTAAAATCTCACCTAAAATAAACCCTGACACTGCCTTTACTTTGGTCAACTAAAGTCAGATACCCATTAGAGTTGAATGGACTCAGGGGCCCCCTGAAAATCCCGAAATTCAAAATCCCAGTCTTCCCCGAGAAAGAAACACAGGACCTTAGGTTCGGAAGCCAAGCGCTTATCCTCTCAGTCACCGCGCCTCCATAATAGGATTAGTTATGTAATAAAGAAAACAGTAGGCCTACATATGTTAGCGTCATTAGGCAAGTTTTGTTCACTGAGGTTTGGGACTTGGGGATTGAGCGACGACAGAGATGGATTCCTTCCATTATCTATTCAATGTTTATGAACTGACATAATCGTTCTAGCTTGTGACTTGTATCATTACATTGGTGGCCTTCGCCTGTGTTCAACTGTTAGTTTTGGTTGTTACCTCCGTTTCGAACATAGGCTATAGAGATGATCAAGACGCAGCAGAGATGTCCAACAACCTCCAACCCATTAAGTCAAGCTTTTTCCTGCTTTCTGAGCTTCAGAAATTCACTCTTCTGAACAGGGGCGGACTGGGTGTCAAAATTGGACCGGGCAATTCTATAGGCTTACCGTTCGGCCCAGAAATGTGATGGGCATCCAGTTATTTAAATTATACATATCCTCAAAATTATTATGTAAAGTTTGATAATGTATCGTAAAGTTTACGTAACATAATGCATTTCTACACGTATAAGGTAGCCTGGGTAGCTAAATGAATGATATAGCCTAGTAGGTCTACATAACTTTTGAAACTATTTCGTAGTACAAAACGATTAAATTTTTAGTGAGTAAAGTATTACAATCTTGTTACCATATAGACCTACATTAGCATCAAGTCCAGTGTTTAAAGATACCCTAAGTTAATATTGGAAAATGCGTTAGTTTATTAGGCCTATAACACCGTTGATTCCGTAAAGATCTTTATTTGAAATCCCGGCGCACAGATAGCCCATTTTATAAGAGAATACTATAAAATCTTTAACAATTTAATACGAGCCTTAGTGGCATTTATGTGCCCTTTTTGGTGGCCCTACCGGCCCAATTGGTTACCGGCGGGCATTTTCCCGGTTGCCCATATATCCAGTCCGCCCCTTCTTCCGAAGTAGGCCATATAAAGCACGCTTTCTTATCCTACCAATGGTAGAGGAGCGCGAGTCAAACTAAGTTTAAACATGGAAGTGAGAGGGATCGATATTGATGCATTTTACTGAATTCTGAGCTGCAGAAATATTTTTTCCTAGCATCTAGATTGCAATATTCATCTTAGTTAAGACACACACAACAAACACAGGTCAAATCAAATAAAATGAAGAAGATGCAGCGCTGGCCAATACCTAAATAATTCGAAGGACATCAAAGGTTCATAAAAGCGCGCAGATTATCTTCGTGTTAAGTTTGTGTCACGTAGTATTTATTTGTACCGGTAACTCAAAAATCGTCAACAGAACGATTTACGAAAGACAAAAGAAGTTTTACCGTTCTGACACGAGAAAGAGTCGCAATGAAAACGGTTTAGCCCAATATACTGGTACCCCAAGAGACTTAAAATCTCTGGTCTATGCTTCCATCAGTTCTATGTTCAAACATGGTTCAAATACCCCTTTGATGAAAACGGTTTAGCCCAATATACTGGTACCCCAAGAGACTAAAATCTCTGGTCTATGCTTCCATCAGTTCTATGTTCAAACATAGTTCAAATCATAAAAGCTCTCCCTGACTATCGTTAAACTTTCTCGTTCTATCGAAGAGTTCCGCTATGCCTATAGTTGCCTGCATTTATAATTTTAATCATCACTCTTAAAGTCATACATGTTGATAATTATACACAAGAATTGTTTTAATTAGAAAGCAAGCTATAAACTCATTTTTATAACAGAATTTTTTTCACATTGAATAAAGGTCGGAAATTTTACCTCATTTATTCAACTTCAAATTGACTTATGTTTGTTTTATATTCTTAAAGCGGTAAGCGCTGGACTGTCGTTGGGTCGTCTCGATGCTCCCGGGTTCGTACCCTGTCCGCTGCCATTCTCCGTCGTCGGGAGGTTTGTATTTAATATTTTCAACTCTGAAGGGACATCCGACACAAGTAAAACGTTTTTAAAAAAACAAACACATTTTTTAAAGGCTAATAATGACCAATAGATGTCGAAATAGAAAAATGTTTTAAATCTGTGAAATAAATTTTTTTTTTTTTGGTTATCTTGCTTTTAAAGCTGGAATCTTAAACACTATCACGATCATTTTAGATTCAACGCCTACAGGTTCTGGGCCGTTACACGATACATGTAAAGGCTTACAGATTCTGACCACTCAATTTATTATTTTTAAGCCTACACATAATTTCTAAATTATTTTACCAGTTTTAGTATTGCACCACTTGAATATTAACAAGGGGTGATGAGTACAAAAAGGTTTAACATATCAATAAATATCATTCATAACTATTTTATTTACTTATTTGTATCAATTGTGTAATTTTTTTCACAAAAAGTAAGTTTTCCAAGTAGGTGGGTCTGTCAAACGCATGTAGCCACCCCCCTTTCAATCAATCATCCAGTGCAACTATCACCACCAGTGCAACTATCACCATACTCGACTGATTGAAGCGGTTGATTGGGAACAAAAACATTAACCAATATAAAAATGAAGGCACAACAAGGGAGGACCGTATTGTGGACTGGAGTAAACAAATAAAATGTTACATGACAGGAAGTAGGATAAGTCCTAATGTCAATTATGATATTTGACTGACATTCTGGTTGGCTACATTAAAGAGCCATATACACACTTAACACTATTGTTCAACTCCTAATTTTCTTAGCTTGCCTTGAAAGGCAGACTTACTTTAGTTTAAATAATTAGTTACTAATCTAAATCACTGTATGTTACCTATTGAATTGTGTTCACTATAGCCCATGTTTGGTTTGTTGTTGCTGCTAAAGATTATTTGTATCTTAGATTATTATTGAAAAAAAAAACAACTAACATTTATAAACTAGACATTGAAAATGTCTTCATCAACATGAATTAAGAATTTAAAAAATTACTAGTTTTTAAATGTCTTAGTTGAGTATAAGATAGAGGAAGTTAGTACTATATCTTTACTAATTGAGATTTAATTGTTAAAAAGATGTTGACATACTAATATATTACCAGGTGAAGGTAAATTTAGTTAAACTATAGTAATAATTGTATAAAAAGTTAAATGTTGCAACATCTTTATGTATTTTCACAATTTATATAGTTTGTTTCAAGTCTTGACTAGATATTTGACCTTAATATTTTTGATGTGTGCAAGTTTGTCTTTTCGCTTAGGGAAATATTTTTTTTTTTTCTGTTCATTTGATAATAATGAAATGAAGACACATTTATTTTGTCATTTATTTTTTCATGACCTGGAAATGAAGATAAAACAAACAATAACTTGGTTAAGTCATCCGCAAAATTTAATATTTTGTAGGGCTTCATCTGGTGGAATTAGAATGTTAACTTTGCTTGTAAATTTAGCTTAAAAACTGACACCTATTTCCAGTATTGATCACAATGGCAGAAAAAATCACAGATATTTATGAGTGAGTCTGTATATCAACAATATTTTCAACCAACAGAATTTGTTTTTAACTTAAAAAAAATGCAATCCACAAACAAATCAAAAACTTAATGTATATAAATAATTACAGTCAAATACAAATAATAAAAAAATATGAACCATTGCAAAATAAATATCCATATATTTCATCTAATAAGTCAACATATCATGACTGAAATAAATTTGATGTCTATGGGCCATTACTGAAGAATATGCCAGCATGTAAGTATGGTTAAAAATGTGAATTATTTTTCTAAGCTTTAAATTTAGAAGTTTTAAAAGCAAATATAGCTCTGCATTTAGATTACTAACAAAAATAATAAGCTAGATGAAACTGCCCTGCAAAAAAAAAATAAAAAAATTTTGACATTTTGCTAAGTCAATTAATATCAATTAATTATCTTTAGTAAGGAAACAAAAATCCAACTACAACATTGCAATGGTTATGTAACATTGCAACTGAAAAAAATATGAAAAAATCATTGCAAGTTTATAGTTTCTTATTTAATGTTTAGATATTCCATATTTTTACATCCACCAAAACAACTGGAACTTAAAGAACATGATAGTTATCTAGTGAATTTCTACATAACTTTGTAATATAAATTTCATTCATTACTAATTTCTCGATCATATGTAAACATAAAGTTCTACATAAATTTCCTATACTAATTCATTTCTCAATTATGTTAAAAAACAAACAAAAGATGTATTTTACATAAGCAAGCAACAGAGATAAATTATTCTATCCACATACATGAATAATTTTTAAATGCTTTTTGTATTTCTAGTTTACAAAAGAAACCAACAAAGGCAGTTTAATAGGATATTTTATGAAAAGATTTTCCATCAAACAATTTTTTATTTTAACTTTTAAAATTTAGTTTTTATCTCAAAAACTCTAGTGTGTAAATGGTGTAGAAATCAAGGTCTCAAGAGAAGTATAACAGGAAGTTTACTTTTACAATGGCTTCTTGAAAATTTAAGATTCTACACAGAACTACAAACATGTGAATGGAATTAATTAGACATTTGAAGTTTATATGCATGAGAACTTCTCGATTGAAAATCTATACATAGAGGAGATGAAATTGTTTCAAGGTCCACAAATCAGTTGGTTCTGTCAAGTCTACTTTAGTGAATTTATTATTGACTTTGGATTGAGATGTGTATTTCTGCATGATACTGGTATATAGTGAGTGTTCAATCTTTTCTTTATTTTAATTTAATTTTTATTTAATTTATAAGATGAATTCTGTCAGTTCTCCCACTAAACAAGTATCTCCAGCAGACTTTAGACATTTGTTTATCAGATTGAACGTATGAAAATACCAAGATGTATTTACCATTTGTAAGATAGTTCTAGGTTTTTGTCAGTATAGTAACTTTGTTTTTTATATGGACTCTTTTGCACAATATTTTTGAATATTTGATTTACAATGTATTGAAATATAGCAATAAAAAAATGATACCATTTAAAAAAAGGGTGCCCCATGCACGTCCCTTGTACTCAAACATGCACACAATCATGATGGCTCTCTACACAAAAACTGCATCAATCTGAAAAAAGCCTTTTTTTTTCAATTGTAGAAGATCATAACACAAAAAAATACTCATTATATTTTTTTAATAATATCCAGAGCTTCTGGAAGAGAGGAATTGAGCCTCTGAAGCCCTAAGTCACATGGTTTGCTCATCTAGAAAATAAATGATACACAATACCATACACAACACATGAAATAAAAAAAATATAGCACCTCCCTGGATGTATAAAATAATTAAATATTATATTCAAACATAATAAAATAATAAAACTTGCTTGTCAATAAATAGTCAATAAATATTTACAAAGAAATAAAAAAGAAAATTGTTCACTTTACTGATTATAAAAAATCTCTTGATAATTTAAACAGTTTGACAACTGCTGTACTTGTAGCATATTGTTTGAGCTATAAATAAACAAATATACAATCTCTACAGTTGTGATATTAATGTTCAACATCAACTAAGATACATCATTAAGTTTCCAGTCTAGACTCTCTTGTAACTTAGTGATAAACAGGTCAAGTTTATAGTACTAACAGCGCACTGGACTAGCACAGATAGGGTCTGAAATGTCCTACAGACTACACGCTCTTAGAGAAAGCAACTAGTTGATAAAATGGTAAACTTTAAAGTACGACCAGCGCAATGAATTAGCTGAACTAGCCTATGTAAGCCTGCTGTTCCAATCTGATGTCTGTAAATAAGAATCTGAAATGTCCTCCAATCACTCTGATAGTTTGGCAGTGGAGCTCCATGATCAGAAAGAGAAGTCCGAATTTTTTTTGCTGTTCTTGTATTTTTCAAGTCACCAACTGCTTAAATCATCTATGATCTTCATGTAATTCAAATATTTATTTTCTGAGAAAGTTTTGACAACTTGGGATAACATCTCTGAAAGAAAAAAAAAGTAAATTATTATAGAATACATTTTTAAAAGTTTCAACATACAATGATGATTTGGAATTATTTCTATTTTTCATGAAATAGATCATTTTTCATTTCCCATCTTTCAACTATTAAAACACTCTATAGTAGTTGATTCATAATTTTATTTATTGCCATGAAAATAGCATATCCATTCAACTTTCAATATATGCAGCCATTTTTTGTTCTAATTAAGATTAGATTTACATTCTAATCTAATTATTGATGCTTCTTACAAAATCTCAAAAAGATTTTTTTAATAGATGATTTGTACTAAATTTGAATAAATATGATTAGATCTACTCTTACAATAATCACTGGTTTTAGGCAGGCAACACCATTTCAGTCTTTAAAACCATTTACAGTACATTAAATGAAATTTTAATCAAAGCTAACATTTTATATGTACCTATTAATTTTATTACATACAAAAGAAAAAAAACAGAACTGTGTGTTAATAATTTAGTGGGAAGGAAGCATGGTCAAAAGGCTAAGTACGCTAGAACTTGGCTTGGCAATGAAAAGGCTTGAGGTTCGATACCAGAATCCGGCAGAGTTGTGTTCACTGAGCACCAAAATGCAGCATGGAAAACCTTCTCCCAGACATCCCCTCCTCACTTGTCCACAAATGAGATTGGACCATAGTGCTCTGAGCATGCTATAAGCATGAAAGTAGCGCTAAACAAAAGCTATAATTTAATTAATTTTTAAAAATTTTCTTTTTTTACAAAAAAAAAGGGCAGCAGAACCTGCTTTGAGCTGACTTAACTTTCTTGGAAACAATACAATATCTTGAACATGTTTTTAGTAAAAATAAAGTTTACTTCTAAACACCTAAAGCAGTATTTCTTAAACTGTGTTCCGCGGAACACTAGGCTTGAATAGGTGTTTATGAACTACTGGAATACCTGACTAGTAGACTACCAATGTGAATAATTTCTAAAAAATAAATAAGCAAAGTGATCACCTAAATACTCACAATGTGCAAAGTGTTCCTTTAAAGAAAAAGATTGGGAAACACTGACCCAAAAGTTCAAGTTCATTTCATTTTGGGAAGGTGTTAAATGACAAGGACAAGCATCAAATAACTTTATTTTCTTCAAGACCGTTTAGATTTCCATGAATGTTGGAGCCCCCCCCCCCCTTTTTCTCCCCAACACACATACACAAGCCTTTGCTAATATTCCAATGCTCAAGAACTGCTGCAGCAACCAAGTGATTTATTTCTGTGCAACAACGACCCAAGAGCTTTTAGTAGGTTCTGTTTAAACTGTGATACCATGACAAGCAAAATGACAAACCAATTATCTTGTTATTAAATTTAAATTAAGAAGATAAAAAAAAAGATATGTACCATGCATTACTAAGTGAAGTTACAATGACTAAATTAGCTAACAGGTAAGTTTAGATAATGTCAATAAATAAAATGATTTTAAACTTACTTTGTAAGGCGACTCATCATCTAGAGTCACAAGATCTACTAAAGGTGCAATAGAGGGTCTACCATGGGCACATTGAAATGGAAGATCGCAAAGAGCAAGGGAAGACAACAAATCCTGACACTCTTTTGTAGACAAGCTATCTCCAAACTTAACAGCCCCTGAAATATAAACAAAACATTACAACTTACGACACTCTTTTGAAGACAACCTATCTTCAAACATAACAGAATATAAGAAATAAAATTGAGAACTTATTCTATTGTATGATATTTTATAGTTCACCTAAGCATAGATATATGTTAAGCCAATTGCAGTTAAGTTTTTGCTTTTCAATATTTGAAATTTTTCTTAACATCTTGCTTATATATATGTGTGTGTGTGTACATAATTAATCTTTATTACATTCTGACCCTTTCGGAAGAAGTTTATTGTTTATTGTAGACTCCCCGCCCTTGCTAGCAAGGGGGGCTTGGGGAGCTCGCAACGCTCCCTCAGCGCGGGGCGCCAAGCACTATTTCTGGTATTGAAAGCCAACAAAATGCATATTCTGAGGTATCAACAGTGCATTATCTTGGTATTAAAATGTTTTATTTCAAAAACCTAATGTGCTATTCTTACTGACTTAGACCCGCTCGCACCGTTCGGCGCATTTTCCGGCAAGCTGTTTCCGCAACTCTTATTTTGCGTAATTCATTTTGTCAGAGAACATGTCCCGCAAAGCCTCTGTCACAACCTTACTAAGAATTCGACGCCCAGTTCGGCATATGCTTTCTTTGATATAGACCCAATCTCTATAACTGACTCCTAAAATCTGTCTTAGCCATCTTTGTTGAGCCACATTTAGTGTTTTTCAATTTCGGTAGAAGACTATTCACACTTTATTAGTGGAGCCCAAGCCACTGGTAGAAATTTGTAACCTTTCTTGACTACGCTCTTGGAATTACATGCCTATATTTGGCTATAGATTTTATATCGAAAAGGAAAGTTTTATCGTCAAATCATCTGTTGAGGGGTTTTAAACTAAAAAATCTCTGGAGTTTTTTTTGTTTTTTTTAAATTCAAAACCCCATTTAGCTACGGTCATAGAATTTGGTGATTGTAGTTTGCTTTAAAATAATATTGAATAGAGAGGTTTTCAACTCTAAACGCTCTGTAGGGGAATTTTAAACTCAAAACCATCTGGAGGGGTTTTAAACTTTAAAGAAAAAGCCATCTGGAGGAGGGGGATTTAAACTCAAAACCACTTTGGCTACGCTCATAGATTTTATAGTGTGTAATTTGCTTTTTTTTATATTGAAGAGGTACTTTTAACTTGAAACCCCAACTGGAGGAGGCGGGGGTTTAAACTCAAAACCCCTTTGGCTACACTCATAGAATTTTGAGTGTGTGATTTGCTTTTTTTTTTATACTGAAGAGGGGGTTTATCGTAAATTTTGGAGGGGGTTTTAAAATCAAAATCTTCCTTAACTGTGCAGTTGGAATTTGGGGATTGTTGTTTGCATTTTTTTGTTTTGTTTTATAGAAGAGGGGGATTTAACTGAAAAAACCTCTGGTAGGGGGTTTAAAACTCAAAACCCCCTGTAGGGGGTTTTAAACTCAAAGCCCCTGGTAGGGGGTTTTTAACTCAAAACCCCCTGGTAGAAGGATTTGTATCTCAAAACCCCCTGATAGGGGTTTTTTAAATCTCAAAACCCCCTGGTAGGGGGTTTTAAACTCAAAACCACCTGGTAGAGGGATTTGTATCTCAAAACCCCCTGATAGGGTTTTTTTAAATCTCAAAACCCCCTGGTAGAGGGTTTTAAACTCAAAAACCCCTGGTAGAGGGATTTGTATCTCAAAACCCCCTGATAGGGGTTTTTTAAATCTCAAAACCCCCTGGTAGGGTGTTTTTAACTCAAAACCCCCTCGGCTGTGCTGTGGTAAGTGAGGATTTAGTATTAAAATCTCACCTAATATAAACAAAATGAAAGCAAAAATCAGTCACTTAATGCCGAACCCCAAAACCCCCCCACCCCTTCTGGCTACGCCCATGGGTCCAACAGAAGTTCTTCAAATGATAGGAATGATGGTAAGCTTTTTTTTTTTTTTTTACTATGTAACGTGTTTAGCTAATAACAAGTATATCATTTTAAAAACTTTGATTAATGAATAGAAAAGCAGCTTTTAAATACTTTTTGTTAGTACAATTGCCACAGGCGCCACTAAACAAAAGTTGGAATGACATTTCAATATTAAATGTTAACAGATTGAATAGTTATTAAATGATCACATACAAGTGAGGTCTGTATACGCAAATTTGACTGTACTTATAAGAAAAGACCTACACTTTTAGCTTCCACATAGTAAATACTAGAGATAGTAAATCTTTCCAGGAGAAGAATGTTATTTTAAGTTTGTATATATTTTTTTTACATTTAAATTTGAATACAAATTCATAAAAATGTCGTTTTGTTTTCCTCAGAATAAAAAATATTACAAAGACCAACACATACGTTGATGCAATAAGTAAGATCAAGGAATAAATCTATGTATAAGTAAGTTACCTTATAAAAGTCTCTTACCATGACAAGCCTGAGAGCACAAAACTCTATGAAGTGAAAGAGGCAGACGTCCACCAGCTCCATTTGTTGACTTTAAAAGCTAAAGATAAATAACATTTTTAAATTAAAAAAACATTTAGCAAATGTCACAATAAAAGTCTATTTCTTTATTTAAAAAATAACTCACCTGAATGTGTTCAGAGATTAAAATCTGATGACAGAAACAGGAGAGTATTATTAGTTATGAAACAAGCAGATATAAATTAGAAGAACATTCAATGCACAACTAAAAGACAACAGCAAAGAACTTGCATAATTATACAAGTTGTCTTGCAGAGAAAGTACCTGTATTTTTTCCAGAATCGGCTGTTGTTTTAATCTTTTTTTTTCTGTGGGATATTTTTCAGCCAAGCAGCTTGGC
The DNA here is from genome assembly GCF_947242115.1 of Biomphalaria glabrata. Classification (NCBI taxonomy): domain Eukaryota; kingdom Metazoa; phylum Mollusca; class Gastropoda; family Planorbidae; genus Biomphalaria; species Biomphalaria glabrata. Next base: position 16,700,718 of record NC_074713.1, on the reverse strand, counting down.
ACAGACTTGATATAGATTTGGTCTCTACAGGTATCATCTGGTAAGAAATGAATTCCTGGGAAGATGATTAGTTAAAAATCATACAAATTTTATATCAATGCTAACTAAGACAATCATATGAACTTAACAAGATTTTGAACAAAAAAGAAAAAAAAAAAAAGAAAATGTTGAATGAAAGTGAAATTAATTGAGACATTTATGATAATGTCAAAGTAACTAATAAAGCTATGTTTTAAACTCTTTTTTTTGTAACAGTGTTAACGAAAACATCTACTGACATTATTACCTATTCTGTTAAACTCTTGGTAGAATGTCTTCATAATCCTGAGGTCATCTCTATCTATTAACATCAATATTGGCTCTGGAAGGGCGGACATTTTAACTTGGTCTGTTATGCCACCATCAACTACTTCATAGGCCTCTAAATTTATTAAATAATAAACACTGATAATATAATATGATATGAAATGTTTAATGTTTATAACCAAATAAAGGTGATTCTAATGAGATTAAAATTAAATTAAAATTATGGCTTTTACATAGCCCTTCTTTCATGCTTAGAGCATGCTCAGAGCGCTATGGTCCAATCTCATTTGTGGACCAGTAGGGAGAGGGGGTATCTGGGAGAAGGTTTTTCCATGCTGCCTTTAGACGCTAAGTAAAAACAACTCTGCTTAAGTCAGGTGTCGAACCTCAAGCCCCCTTCAAAGGTAGCCAAGCCAAGTCAAGCGTACTTGGTCTCTCGACCACGCTTCCCACTATAATTAATTAAGATTAATTAGTTATGAATTAAACAGCATTAACTAGTACACTTGCATTTAATTGTAAAATATTATTTCCAGCTATTACTTAAAAAAGTACACTTACCTCCTAATTAGTATTGAAAATCTAGTCTAAATAATTTAGCCACAGAAGGCTACATGAACTTCTTTCATTTTTACACTTGTTGCAAGAAGCAACCTAAAGGGTCTAAACTACTTAGATATCAATTTCTCATTATTTGCTAATTGTCATTACAATCAAAGAATAAATTTGGGAAACCATTCAGTTCTTTGATATAAAGTAAAGTTTCATGTCTTAAAGTCATAATGATTCAGAAAGTAAATAAAATTAAGTTTATTAATACAGAGGTCCAGCAAATAAATATTCCAACTTTATTTTCAAATTTACATATCAGGATATGAACAAATGGCATAATGATGAGATTTGTAGGTAATAAATGCAAACTACTTGAGGATTTATTTTTGTACATAGCTAGTTGCTATATTACAATGCAAACAACAAACCATATCATTAATTGTATACAAAAAACTGACCTTGAGTAAGTTGTTCCAAACGTACACGTTCATGAACTGCATGTTGATCAAAAAGAACTAACATGCTATTATCTTCAACACTCAGCTTGACTACAAAAAAAAATGTGTTTAAAAATTAAACAATCTATTGCTTTTTTCTGTGTGTATTACTTTGATAATAGTGTTTAAGGGAGATAATGAATTTTATTTTCAAGTAGAATCCTAAAAAGAATGAAGGATAAAAAGAAATCTCAATTACCTTTAGAAGGTGCTGTTGCTTTAGTGTTAATAAGACATGCAATAAACTTTCTATCAAGTTGACCAACAACCTACATGAAAGAAAAAAAATCATTTTCACAATTAAAAAAAAAAAGTAAAACAAAGATTTAACATTTATATTCTGATTATTATTAATATCAGCAGGTTTCTGAATGAGACAGCTGGAGATTTATTACAAAGGCTACTGAATACACATTTGAGACCAAAAGGTAATGTACAGTTGAGGACAGATGTAGACAGCAGAAAGAGACCCTAAATTGGCCACCGGCAGACAAGGGTTATGTCTGCGCTGGATGTGGAAAAATATGTAGATCACAGCTAGGACTGCGAAGTCACATGAAATTCTGCACTCCTCCTTAATCTTTAGACTAGAAGACAAGCCTTATTATTATTATTAATATTAAAATTCACTCAAGTCCACTTTGTAGACATCTGACAGAGTGGGTAAATGAGTGCTGTCTTTAGGAACTTAGGAAAGACAACTCAGTTCCTGTCAAATAAAAAAAACTCATCTACATTATAAAGTATACTTGAGGAATACAAAGCTATGAATATTTTGTCAACAAACCTTAACATTTTTCAACATGTCCTTAGTAAACTCAATCATATTGAGTGAATTGAAACAAGACCTTGCAATCTGGCCAGTAGGGCAAGTCTCTACATTCAGAGTGGGCTAGTAAAGTAAAAAAAAAAAAAAATTTAATTTTTAATCAAATTCTATAATAAGCTTTCAGGTATATGTGACTCTTGTATTAACAAATAGAATAAATTTCACTTTATACAATATTAGCAAATGAACAATATATAGGAAAAGCTAAACAGTCTATCTTACTGATTTGTAGTTGAAGAAAACTGGATTTTTCCACTGTGTTATGACTTCAGAAATTTCAATGACCTGATTTTTTTCTGCAAAATTATAGAAAATCTCAATTAGTTTAACATAAAATTTCAATCTATAAAAATACATTCTTACCTTATAATTTAAAGATATATTCAAATGTTAATACTGTAAATTAAAAAAAATAAAATAATATTCTATAAAAACATACTAGGGTTATTCAGAGTCAACTGATTTTGTTTAAATTTGAGAGTAAAAAATTATAAAAGGTGTTGGTATTTAATTCAAATAGAAAAAATAGTTCAAAGGTCAAATATTAATGAGTTGTAAGGTTGAGCTCTATTAATAGCTCACCACATGTAGGTTTTTCTCCTTCCTTCCATTTTGAATCAGCTTCAGTCTGTTCCTGGTCAATGTAGTCAGAAACAATACTTTGCAGGCATTCTTTCTGGCTACCAGAAAGTTGGCCAGTCATAGCTTCTGAAAGGTTTTAATGATTTGATTCATAAGGTCATGCAAATGTAGATTATTTAGGGTGAAAAATTATGATGCATTATGTTAATTTTCAACCCAAAGATACTGTACTTTAATAAATTCAATAAATGTATTATTTTTGTTCTCAAGACAGAGTTTACCATTCTTGTTGCCAGCTGGAGGTTCATGGAGAGTTAAATCTGACCACTGACTTTCACTGATAGTGTTGCCTGATTTAATGTTGACATACATTTTTTGACCTGACAAATGTATACCAAAAAAAAAAAAAGAATATTCAATAGTATTATAAAACATAGTCACCAGAAAAAAATTCAATTTTTATTTCATACATCATAAATTATTTTTAATCTTCCAAAGAAACCAGTGAACAACTGATTAAAAAATAAAAAAAAGCTTAAATAAAATTATTTAACACTTATGTATAAAAATTAGCACAATAAAAAGGATTTAATATTTTGTTATTGGTATAATAAGATTATACATGTAGGTTCTTATTAACCATAAGTATTGTTACAGTATTACAATAAAAAAACAATTAAGCAGGTTTTTGTAAAAGAAAAAAAAAGTGAGATAAATTGATAAGGATTCATTCTACTAACCACTAACATCATCTGTTAGCTCCTTCCAATGACAATCTTCTATCCCATGAGAAGTCTTATTTACATAGTCTTGATCTATAGAAAATATAGCCTCAGTGTTCTGTGAAGGTACATTTGGTAACAGTGTAGTCTCAACTGACATGACTTCTGCTACAGAGTTTTGTTTGAAGCAGCTGTAATCATAACTTTCTGAGGCCGATGTAATGCCAGGGGTCTCTTCTACAATCACCAAAGCTTTGGATCTCAGTGATCTAAGAGTGCTCAGTGGCTGGGGAAGGCTATGACGGTCATTGCTAATACATATATCTAACTGAGCCTTGACTTGAGATAATGATCTCCCAATCTCAGTAGATTCATTTATGGTACATTTTGTATTACTAACATCAAAAACTTGGTTATCATTGATAGCCTGTGCTGGGTTGAGATTTGTAAGTTGCACATTTTGTGCTAAGGTGTGCTCATTGTTCTGTTTTATTAAAGTTTGATCAGTAGCATCTTTTAATACATTTTCTGTTGGTTCATTCACTGTATCTATATTTGTGACATATTTGTCTGGCATTAATTCTTTTAGTGTGTTCTGAAAGACAAAACTTTTATTGGCCAAAAATGGCTCTTCCGTTTCATTAATTATTGATCCAGTGACATAATTTTCATTGGTAGACTGGTTTGCACTAAAATTAGATGTGCTGGCAGGCTTTTGATAATTATTTAGTGATTCTTGAATGCACATGTTCATTTCTATTACAATAGTTGGAGAAGAATGCATCAAATTAATTTGTGAAGCTTGATCATTAGTAGTCTTGAGTGCATGAAAGTTAGAAATATCACAGACTGGCAGAGAGAGGTTGGCATCATGGGGTATTTGATGACTATTACTAAGATCTTTCACTTTTGGCAAATTAACCACTTCTTCAATTTCATTAACTTTGTCTTTATTTTCAATGGACTTACAAAAACAATGTGGCAATGAAAGTTTCTTACCACTGTCTGTCTCCAAAGTCTCATTGCAAGTGGTTTTAGGATTATCTGTTATAGAAGGAGCACAGGATTTAGTTTTATCATTAAAAGATACATGGCTAGAATGTATGGAACTTCTTTCTGGTACTAATAACCTTGAGGTTTTTTCTGCTTTGAAACTTTGTTTATGCACTGTAAAGTTGGGAATTTGAAAATAATCCTTTGTAGAAATTGTTTCTTTTAAAAAGTGCAAACAGTTTTCAGGATTTTTGACACATTCAGGTGAACTTTCTATATTGACTTCATCATTACTATAAAAATTTTGTTTTTGAATGTCTAATTTTTTGTTTAGGTCAAGGTCATTATACTGTAAATAAATGTCCCTGTTTTTTGAGTCAATATTTTTAAAGTTACTTTTTTGTAAATGTGTGCATCCAAATCTATCAGTAAGATGTTGTTCTGAATAAATCCTATTTGAAAAGGACACAGCATCTTCTATTGAAGAAACTACCTCATCCTGTTTTGTTAGTCTGTCCAAGTGTTGAGATGTGGATGAGGAACAATGTGAATCTATCATTTCTTTCAATGAGGGTAAAGCCACAGTGGCACAAGAACACTTGCTAGAGTTAGTCTTGTGTTCAGATTCAGTCAGAGACACTGACTCTGTAAGAACATCCAAAGTTCTTTCAGATGCTTTACTTACTGTGCCAACAACTGAACTATGAGGGTAACAAGAGCTTAACTGAACACTGTATGGAGGACGGCTTATATGATTGTAATGTAATTTTTTTATTTTGCTGAATTGAGAATCGTCTGATCTATCATCTTGGTATCTTTTGATTTTTACAGCAGCTTCCATATCTTCAGTGTAACAGTTCTCTTCAGTTTTCGTCAAATTGTTTTGGTTGACAGGTCTCCTTTTCTCAAAAGAAAATTGTTTAATTAAACTTGTGTTTCTGTCTGTTTCTGATGGTGCAGTTGTAATAGAACGACCTTTAGCAACATTCTCACCCTTCATCAATCTGGCTAATTTTGTTGCACGAGTTACGTTCTCATCTTTAGATCTCTTCAAATTAATGTTTCTGTCACTCTGGCCAAGTGATCTACTTTCTAAAAAAGCATTTAACATTGTGGAACCCTGTGGCTCACAGAATTCTGGTAATGTTAAATTGATCATGGTTTTATCTCTGTCTAATGCTAGATCTTGACTAATAACTGAAGAATCTGGAAGTATTTTTCGAACTGGTGTTTTATACAGGTCTCCAAGACTTTGAACAGCTTTCTTTGTAGATGCACGAAGCTTCTGCAATGTACTGGTGCTTGCCTTTGCAGATTGTAGGGCGTTATTTGCAGAAGTGTTTCCCCGTAGCTTCTGCAAAGTTGATGAGTATTTACTTGATACACTAAAGACAACTTTCTGCACAGGTTTTTTTAGCACCTTATCCTCCTTCATTATGATACTTTCATTTTCTTCAGTAGTACTTACAATAAATGGTGTTTCAGAATCACTAGTTTGATGCAGCTCCAAACTGTTATATGGTTCTATGCACTCATTACAAGATTCTAAATGTTCTTTATAAATAATTGCATGACCTCTTTCTGTATTTTTAGGTGGCAAAAAGTTTATTTCTTGTGCACTAAAATTATTTTTATTGTGTGTAACAATCTGATTTATTTTCAGCATATTTTTATTGTTATCATCATGTTGTAATAAATTTTCTATTCCTGATTTTAGGGAGCAAACTTTGTCATCATCAGAAACTGATTTTAAAGAAGTTTTAAGAAGCTCTTCTTCGCAGCTGGTGTCAACTGCCTTTGACTTTTGATCTATTCCAACACAACATTTATCTTTAGCTGGTTTCAATGGTACAATTTCTGCAGTCAACAATTTTAATTTTTCTGTCTGCAAATCTTTAGACTCAGAGTTATTGCCCTCATTTTTCCTAATAAATCTATCTAGCTGACTAAAGTAACTATCAGATGATTCATAACATTCTTCACTGCTGCTATCATTACCATTCTCTCTGTCATCATTCAAAATAGATGAGAAATCTGATATTGACAACAGATTTTCTTTTCTTAAGAACCCATAAAGCATATCTTGAAGTAGGTGAATCAGTTTAGGCCAATTAGTAAACTCAACAAGAGTCTTTTGTGGGTCAAAGGTAATGTCATAACTATAAAAGGGACATTCGACATTGATTGCAAAAATAGCAAACCTATCACTCTGCTTTGTAGGACTAACAGAGTTAATAGTGCCATTTTGAAAGAGACTATCTGTTGCATCCATCAATCCTTTTTTTCTTAATATCAATGATCGAGAAAATATTTTATTGACCTGGTGGTGAATGCTTGACTTAAGAACAAGCCTCTTATTGACAAAGACAAATTGCAAATCTTTACGACTATAACTGTCAGTGCTAACTATACCAGAAAGTTTAAACTCATCCTGTTCTATTGAAACCTCTGACATGTTTCTTGATTTTGCAACAGGAAATATGGTGGAAAATGCTGCTGCTAACCCGTTACATTTATGAGTTTGAAGAATGACATGACCAATGGAGTCATCTCTCAAACTAAAGCTTATCTGAGGCCACATAATGGCTATTCCAGCCAAGCGATATCTAATCCTTTCCATTTCAAGGCCTTCCTTGAAACACTTTCTGCGAACTGGTAAATTGTAAAATAAATTATGAACTGTAACTGTGGTACCATGAGATGGGCGAGGCACAGAGGACTGTGAGATACCCACAGCTTTGCCTTCTTTAAAATATTTACAATAAGTGATTCCAGAAGACCGAGGTCTGGAGACAATCTCTAAAAATGTTGCTGCAGCTTGAAGACTTGCTATAGCTTCTCCACGATAACCAAAGTATTTGAGATTCAGTAAATCATCTAAGCCTTTACACTTACTAGTAGCATACCTGAAATCAGAAACAAAAATTTTTGGAGGAAGACATTTTATATTTCATTTTATTTTAATCACTATGCAAATGCTAGGAAAGCATGATTCCTTCCTCTCATCAACCAATAAATTCATTTCATCTTGCAAAGCTTGTAGATCAAAATATTGTCAAACAAAAATAATTGTGGGATAATAAAGTTAGCTATGTAAAGAAAAGAACCCAGTTCAGATTGTTGGTCTGATGGCTAAGACTAAAAAGATGCACTTTTTTCTCCCTCGTAATTATAGCTGCTTCATTTTATAGCTTATAAATCTAGAAAGCAATTTTTAAGACTTAGTTCCTATGATTTACAGATGTACAATATAAATAGAGGAATTATGGTGTCAGCCAGACAGGTAGACATGGTATCATTTTCTCCCATAGAAAGTCTCTTCAACATTTGTAATTGTTCTAAAACTATCATAGTTTGCATTTAATAATAAAATTAATATGCTTTTATGTGTTTAACAAGGGTGCTCAATCAAATAATGAATCACAAAATCACATTATTTAAAGTGTTGACTTGTTTTTATTGGATTTAAGTTGCATCACTTCAGTGAACATTTAATCAGATCTGACAGTGTGCTATTTTTTTGAGAAATAATAATAACATAATAATTTAACTCCCACACAATAAAGATTTTAAAATACTCATTAATTCAAAATTTAAAAAAGAGTTCGGAAAAAATGTGACTCATAGTATAGGTGAGTGGCATCATAATATTTGCTTTGATCGTATTCAGGAAGCCCAATTTTCTATAAATGAAACCATTGTTACTTAATGATTCCCAAAAATCAATAGTGAGTCCTTTCTTTTCACGTACAGTTAAAAAAATCCATTTCATTGAGAACTAGCAGCACTTTTACTATTACCTTTTATAGGGAGCAAAGCATTTTGAATCTGATCAACACCCTAACACCAATAGAGACAAATCTGTTATAAAAATGTCAGTTGAATCATAGTTATATGGCTATTTTCTAAGGGTCCAAGTTTGTACAAAGTTTTTACAGCTGCATTTCTAACTCTCAGTTGAAAGGAGAATTTTAGAACTGTGAAGTAAATAAGTTGGTCAAACTAACAAACATAATATGGGAAGGTCTTAAAAATGGTTTTAAGGATGCACTAAACCAAAGACTGTTGCAACAGATTCTACATACTCTACATTTTTATTTAGAAATAATGTGAAGACTGATTAGTGGGCCAGATTCTAAGCCTGGCCAGTGGGCAGGACATGTAGCAGCACTTGTCAAAACTTGTGTGTATTGTCATTTTGAAATATTTGTTGTAGGCCTACTGCATATTACCTAGATCTATTTAATAACCTAATTATTATGGGAGCAAAGGATTATTTATTATAGGCTAAAAATAATTATAAGAAGTCAAAACCTTTCTCCTAAAAGAGGCAGCTGATCTTTAGAAATTCCTGCACCATTATCTACAACTTGAATCTTGAAACATTCCAGATCAACTCGCACAGCTATGGTGGATGCTCCAGCATCAACGGCATTCAACACAAGTTCTTCAATGGCTTGAGCACAACTGGTAAGAGCCACACCAGTTCTTAGTAAAGATTTCACATCATCAGAAAGGTGGCGAATCATTTTGCTTGTTTTCCTTGATTGTCACTGAATGTGTTAACTGAGAATGAGGATCATGATAACACTAACAATAACATCACTAACAACATTATGATCATAATGAAAGCAAAATAAATTTAAAATTTGTAGATAGTATAGAGTCAGTATAGACTATATACTGACTATACTATAATACTAATAGAATATACCACTATAATATAGAATAAAGATCTAGATTCCCTAGATTAGTCTAGATTCTAGATAGTAATAGAGTCTAGTTAGTAGTAGATAATAGATTGACTAGATGAGATCTAATTCTAGATCTTGTGCCACTGCCATCATGGTGCACTGTGAGTGTGACTGTGGATGATCTGGGCAATTCTCGTGAAATGTCTACTCTAACTAATCCTCTCTATTATAATTATTACTTATACTAGATCTAGATTCTATTTCTCGTCTAGCTAGCTATACACTGTGACTGTGCACTGACTGACACTATAATTATAATAGACTTGATTCTTGATCTAGAATTAGTAATTAGAGTAGTCAGTAGATCTAGATCTATATAAGATTTAATAGATCTATCTATTATATCTATACTACTGTTTGTCTAGGGCTACCCTATCAATTGTAGATCTAGATCTAACTATCATCTATAAAATAAGGCCTATACTAGGTCTATACTATATCTGTGTAGTACATACTGCCTATCTATACTATAGACTATACTCTATAGCCTGGCCTATATATATAAAAACTAGGGGCCTTTGATGGGAAGTTTTACCGTATAATCTATGATCTTATCTAATAATAATGATAAATATGATCTTATCTAATAATAATGATAAATAATCTATCTATATAGATATATAGATAGATTATTATAGATCTAGTCTCTAGATCTATCAGATCTAGATTTAGATCTAGAAAAAGAATCTAGATCTAGTACTTAAAAACTATTTATTAACTTATTCATTGGGATTATGAACAGCTTGGGAAAATTTTTTATAAATTTTATAATCTGGAATCCGTCCAATGCATAGATAATTTTACTTTCTAGATCTATCTACCCTATCTAGTTATCTAATACAATTTGGGATTCTTTTTGAATTAGTAATACACTATTTGGTTGCCCAACTATATTGCTCTATATTTTGTTTTATCAAAAAAATAAAAATAAAAATAATAATAATTAGGCCTACAAAATGTGGTTGGTTCTGCAAAGTTGCTATGTGTTACCCGGGTAAACAACAATGGCGCTACACCATAATTAAGTAGCACGAACAGCTAATGAGAGATTTGCATAAATTATTGACAGGTAAAACCAAACGCAGTGCATCAATTTTTTTCTGTTATCTTAAGGATTTGCGTTTCCTTTAGGGTGAGTTTTATTAGATTCATTTTTATCGAAAGTAGACTGTGTAGCATATATATCATTCACCGTCGGCGAAATTAATGTTATAATTAGTATTAGTTACATGCCAGGTAGGGTTTACATTTTGTAAGCTTAGCTTTAACAAATTAAAGTATTTTAGTATTTAAATTCTAGATCTATTTATAAATATTCGTATTATTTTTAAACCATTGGCTTTTTATAAATGATGTTGATAATGTAGAGCAATCGCAAAATGTCAAGAGATTCATAAAAATAATAATTTACCATTTTTAACACTTTAATATACCACAATGAGCTCACTAAAAATAGCATACTCTTTCTTACACTCTCTAATTTTGTAAGAAGCCGAAATAGCTCAGTTGGGAGAGCGTTAGACTGAAGATCTAAAGGTCCCTGGTTCGATCCCGGGTTTCGGCAAATTTTTTTATTAATTAAAAAAAATAATATTAACATTAATATGTAAAATAAAGAAATGTGTTTTTATTATTTTAATTTGAATCATAGCTAATAGATCTATTTAAAAAATAAATCAAATAAAATGTGAAGTCTTTCAGCTTGTTTCTACACACAGGCTGGTTTGAATTCTATTGATTAAAAAATTATTATTGTATTTCTTAAAAAAAAAAGATCATTTTAAAAATGTTCGGATATTCGTTCAGAGTTCAAGATAATCTAGATCTTTGTCCAAACCTCCCAAAGTACGACGAAGGATGTCAGTGGGCAGGGTATGAACCCTGGACCATCGAGACGACGGAACGACAGTCAAGCATGCATAACGCACGACCAGGCAGCCATTCAGCCATCAATTTAAGTGGTCTAAACATTGAGAAATTTAGAATAGTCCGATACCTTTAAACATAAGTTCACATTGATTCCTGCAACCTAGGGACACGCATAGGACCTATTCATCTTCTTTTTTTTTGTTTTGTTTTACAAGATACAAAGTTAGCAATAAGATATGTTTTTCTTTTATTTTAAGAAGGCGAGCTACTTAATCAATTACAGACGTTTCTTCATAAATTCTTATTTCGGCCTACACGAATCCATATGTTTACCAAATGCTTTCATGTTGAGACCTTTTGAGTCTTTATCGCTATTCTTTGCGGATTCAGTGTTCACGCAACCCGTTTCATTTTATATCATTCCATGCCATAGTGACTCTTGGAAAGATTTAGTTATTTCTATAATTATCATTTTTTCCTGCTGTGGAAAGACATGCTCCAATTTGATTCTCATTGGTATAATTCTTCTTATTGTCTTTGTAAAATGTCAAATGTAAAAGTATCTTGTGTTGTTTGTATTGTTCTATACACTATGCTATCATCTACAAACAGTTTAACTTTCATTCCTCAAGTAATACTTTCTGAAAGAGAGGGGTAAAATCTATAACCTGCCAATTAGGTCTTTGAATCTAAGTATTTACTCTCTAAGCCTATGTAGTCCTACCTAACTAATGTAAATGTTTTGAAAAAAAAAACTTAAAAAGGTTAACATAAAATATGGTTTGCTTTTTTTTAATGAGCTTACCAGATATCTGTGTTAATTAATAACATAGGCCCTAATAGTTTAATAAGCAGCTTATATATATACACACACACATATTTGGAAAGCTGGTGCACATAAGAAACCCTTGGCTAAATATGACGTAGAGCCAACTGGATGTTATGACAAACTTAATCAGACACTTAATGTGAAGAAGTTGCAGGATATAAACTTGCCACACTATTTCATCCTTCTACCAAATCGTTGAAAGAAAAAAAAAAGATAGGGAAAAGGGTGATTTGAATTTAATGGTGCATGTATTGACCTTTCAGTTCACTTCATTTTATGTACAATTTTTAGTCAATTTTTTTGGTTGTGCTAATTTTTCATATTTTTATTCAGGCATTTTAAAGTTTACTTCTGAGCTTTGCTTTGAAACGTCGGATTATCTACATTTATGTCCAATGAGTTATCTATTTAAGTCTTCAGTTAATTCCTTCATAGCCGACCCATCAACCCTAATTAATCAGATTAAAGCAGACCGGAATGTGGTAAGCATTTGTGTCGAAGGAAGGCATTTATGTGAGCACTTCCAACCAATCCCTTTTCTACTTTAAGCCTTTGAAACATCGAGTACTGTAGGCCTACTTGAGATGTGGAACACATTAAATATATCAACAAACGTTTCTAATAATAAGAAATGTTTACAAGCCAATAAAAATGGAAATCATGTGAATGCATTACTGTATTCTTCTGTGGTCGTAAATATGTGGCCTTGTGAGTGTATCGATATGCTATCATGTAACTTTTTCAATATAATGTAATGCTTTGGAAGAATGCTGTCAATTATAAGGCTTACTGAAAGCAGCCACTGTTGCTAAGTCCCTTGATGTTCTTTTACTTGCCAGTTATCGAGCCTCTATTTATCTTTTCACTTTCTTCAAGCCTCTATTTATCTTTTCACTTTCTTCGAGCCTCTATTTATCTTTTCACTTTCTTCAAGCCTCTATTTATCTTTTCACTTTCTTCAAGCCTCTATTTATCTTTTCACTTTCTTCGAGACTATTTATCTTTTCACTTTCTTCAAGCCTCTATTTATCTTTTCACTTTCTTCGAGCCTCTATTTATCTTTTCACTTTCTTCGAGCCTCTATTTATCTTTTCACTTTCTTATAATTAAAGCCCCCTATTTCTATTTATCTTTATTTAGTCCTAGCTGTACGGCGATGTTAAGCAGCCAACACCCTCCACTTCCACCCCAGCAGGACTTTCATCACCGTACTCACCAGCTGGTGCCGGGCATCAAGGCGACCAACGCCATGAGGAACTTGGAGGAAGGCGAGGGTTACGTGGGGGACGGGATGCTGCGGAAACCTTCCAGGCTTGAGCAGATGAGGTCCGAGTACCAGAAGATGCTGCTGAAGAAGAAGGAGGAGAAAATGCTGCAGGTGTATGAAGAGAACCAGAAGAGGACTACCATGAGAGCTGCCAGGGCTGGCAGCGGAGGTAGGTGTAAAATATTTCAGGCTGCGGTCTTCCCACAACTGACAGTATCCTCCTTCAGTAAACTTGATATGCCCAAGTATTCACTGAGTCTTTATTTGTTTATTTATATTGCCAGAGGTGACTTAAAAATTATTCTTAATTTTTTAAAATTTCAAAACAATTTCATAACATCATTTTGTAATGAGAAACAATTTTTGGCAATGCACCAACATTTAGTTCTTAAATTCAAGAGCTCCCTATCTTCTGCTTAGTGGCCTTATTTTGAGAAAAACTGGTATAACAAATAAATGTCTAAGACATCGATCACTAGCTGGACCTTTTAGAAAATTTTTAATAAAACCATCTAACTTTAATGGGGGCTACAATATCATTGTTTGTCAATACAAAGGGAACCAGATATCTGGCGAGCGAAAGCTGGAGCATGTCGATCATAGAATGTAATAAAAAGTCTATGCCGAGCAATGGTGATTTCAACAATCTATAGATCTATGTCAATACAATAGTGCGTTTTAAACATGAACAAAAAGAAATACGGTACTAACATTTTCATTGGTCCTACCTATCCGGTCGCTTCTCACTCGTGACATTTTCAAAACAAATTTCGTACGATTTAATACATCTTTTCCTTACCCATCTGGCAAAGTAGTAAGTCACATGCAATACTTCTTTTGGGAGGAACATTCTCATGCCTCTTTCCGTGCATTTCTGAACCAATTCGTCAAGGGCAGAATAAACTTATGGCAAATGTGTTGCATGATCAGTACACGAGTTTTTAAAGAAGCTTTTGATTATGTTGGCAGGCTTTTCTCCCGGGTACGCTATTCTGCCTCAACGTGACGCTCTGGTGGAAACGATAATCCATGCGCCGTTCCTCAAGGAACCTTAACACTGATGGCGAGTCCTGCACGGTTAGCTTGGTACAACATAGGAAAATGGCGGAGGTTCCTGGTGTACTCGACCTTAGGCCATGCATTCTAGTCCATGCGCCCGGAGTGCCAGATATATCGAAAATAGCAATGTTTCATATAGGCATTGACTTGGATCTCTTCCAGACAGAACGGTTGTTCAGGCAGGCTTACATGCCTAGAGCTCGAAGAGCCTTCGGCTCAGCTCTTTTAACAATCAAACGGTAGGCTTCTCTTGACACAAAGATTCTGGAAAACGGTTTAAGTGCAGAAGTAACAAAAAAAAACTTTAAAAAAAATACTTAAAAAACAAAAAACAAAACAAAGCTTATAATTGTAATAGTATCAATTAGTTTGGATCGTTCATGTAATTATGTACATGATTGACCTAAACATACTCTATGATCCTATCACTTGTCTGGAACAGTTGTGAAAAGGGAGGGAGAAAGGGTGAATGGTGATCGTTTTTTTAAATGCTTAATAAATGATCTCAAGGGGACTAATTCAACTTTACCACCACATTTGTCAAGTATGATTTCTTTCCCTTGTTCAAGATACAAAACAGAATAATTAATTACAAATATTTAATTAACTAATTTTTTAAATTGATTCTTGTGTTGTCACGTAAAAGAAATAATTGTGCCAAATTTCAGCATTTGGGTGTGGTAGAAATAACGTGCACAATCTTTTTACCATACAGATAGACAGAGTGAGTTGATAGAAGCGTTGTCAAAATACATTTTCACACATAATACTGTAACATGTACTGGTAGACAATCTGCAGCAGTGATACTGGCGTTGTGTATTATCTGGGCAGTACAGTCAATGCCAAATAGTTTCTTGTCAACACCGACTGCATCTTGTTTTCCTCGCCTACTCACTCCACCACTCACATTATCGGCCTGCAACTTTCTCTGCCAGTCCATGTTTTTGTAAGACATTTGCAATAAATCTGCGAATAGTTTCATCCGTTTCTCCTGGAAATGATTCAATTTCCCAATAATTTAACAAACACAAAGAATCATATCATCAGGGAAAACAGTTTCACGTCTTCGTGCTTCGTAAATATAGTCACACACTGAGCATCACTTTACGTTGTTCACGATGAAAGGAGCCAAAACGTTTGTAACGATTGCTTCCCATTCGGTACTGCACATGTGGATTTCGACGTGCAGTTAATTGATCTAAAACAATTATTATAGATAACTGATAATAGGCAAAAGTACATTCTACGGCTGCAACCTTGACTTACTATCTCTTGTTTCAATGCTAGAGAAGTACTTTGTGAGAGACTCACTAGAAGCTTCCATTTGTGACGACCTGCATTCTGATGTTTATTTATATCACTGCGTTCACCATATTTATATATATATAAACTGTAATCCACATTTCTCTTATCGCAATCCATTGTCGTTGATTCCTTTTGCCTTCTTTTTACTGGGATCTCTGTCTTTGGGTATCTGTTGAACATGGGCGTTCGTTTTGTCCCCGATATTTTTTGCGCTGTCACTGACAGAAGGGAAAGCCAAGTCAAGGAATACTGAAAGCTAGAATTGATTAATAGAAAGCCTGACAGCGATCAACTCGAGGGAAGACGACATGCAATGAGTCGACCGGAAACGTGCTGACGTCTATTTCTGAGAAGACACGATGTATCAAAGAAGTAATCACTACTCTTGCTCAAACGCAGAAGCCCGCGAAGCGTCAAACGTCATCAAGAATGATCACAAATGAACGCCGAAAGGCGGTAACGTTGAACTAATTATTCAAAAGTCGCTAAAAAAAGATCTTGAAATAAAAGGTGTTACACTGATCGAATTTTTTGATGAAAGCGGGACATTAGCTGTCCCTCCCGAGCATTTTACGAAAAGCATGATAGATGTTTAAAAGTGTGTCTGTCCCACCTAATTCAGGGACGTCTGGTCATCGTATCTATGCAGATAGCTACATTTTATTTTATTTGTTTGTTGCTTGTCTAGACAAATGGTTACATTTTATTTTATTAGTTTGTTGTGTGTCTTTTCAGGTGGTTACAATGCTATTGCTACTCGCCAAGGAAACGTCCGAGAATTTTTTAACGAGCGACGCAGACTGGCAGCTAACGGGATGCCTGTTCCAGCTATAGATAATCATTATCGGCAAGTCAAAGGGCATTCTTCTCCCGCGGACTGGTCCAGCAGAACGGGCAGTGGCAGCAGCATCAAAACTCAAAAATCCAGCGCTGGCAGAGATCGCGCCCACCCCCTAGCACCAATACAGCGCGCCCAAGACCATAGTGACTCAGGAATCCAAAACGGCAGATCTGGAATACCCTTACGCAGACAGACAAACGATCAAGGAGACGGCAATCCGTTTGATGACAAGCCCAAAATGGTCAAGCACCCTCCGCTTCCGGTAAAAAATTATCACGTGGACAACAACAACAATGGCGGAGTCAAAGCATCTGCTCTACCACGGTTCAATCCAAGCAACAGGACGCAATCCCACCCCAACCTAGCTAGATCCCCACAGGTCAACCGTAAAATTTCATCAGAGGAGCCGGTTTTAGGCGGTAAGATGACAGAGTTTCAGAAGTGGCAGATGGAACAGAACAAAGCAAGAGAAAACAGGCTGCGAAAACTGAACCACCGCCAGCACGAGGAAGACAATGAGGGAGCTTGGCCTGACCCAGAAGATGACCCACGATTCGCTGGCGGCCTTCCGGTGGACGATGAGCAGGATGACGAAAACAGCGCAGCTAACGCTAAGATCAAAGAATTGGAAAGACAACTTCTGGAAAAGATTGCTAAAGAGCAGTCCGAGCTAAAAAGAATTCAGATGGAGAGAAAGAAAGAGGAGGACGAGGTAAAGAGTTACTTTGGGTTAGAGTATTGTGTTATTGTCGTTTCGTTACTGTTTCAATCGTGTTATTACTTGAAACTGATCACTTCCCATAAAGTTAACTGGGGAAAGTATTTAAAAAAAATATATATATCAGTGAATTGTGTGTATGGTTTTTCCCAAACTGTGTGAGCACTGTGTTCCGTGAGACTTAAATAGGTATTCCATGAACTGTTGGAACAATGAACTAGTAGGCCTACACATGAATTATTAATAATTAACCAGAAAAGTTCATTTTATTTGTTCCTCAAAATAACGAAAAAAACACAACAACAAGCTACTATAACATGACTATAAACTTTGAACTAATCTAGATTTATTAATTTGAAACAAAAATTCACAGATCAACCTTTCAATAAATTTTCATCAACTTTGTCTGAAGAGTGCCTTAATATTTCTAAAAAATAATCTGTTATTCTATTTCACTTATCTCCTACAATCTATTTGTGAGAAGCATTATTTTTTTAATGATGTTATAATAGGGTGAAAGTATAGACTAACGTCTAGGCGGCTTGATGCCCCACCAGATATTATTATTTAGCTTATGAATATTGTGCCTTTTATCAAGAAGTGAAGCTCTTCAAGGACACAATACCTTCAAAGTCATGCAACTTTTATTATTCAAATGCTAATGTCTGTATATTTTTTTTTTATAGCTTCCTACCTGAAAAAAACATATCTAAAGGTATAATATAGTTTAACTATTATATTTTCTTTTTAAATAGCCTAAATGGATAATAATCCGATCTATAATACGAGCGAAGGTTCCTAATACATTCACAGAAAGTGGGTAGTGTTCCCTTAAAGAAAAAGTTTGGGAAACTTTGGTCTAGTGTAAGCTCTATGTATGATGTAATAAATAGAGAAGCGTTTATTTTCTAAATGTTCGGAGTATTATGTCAGAAGGGTCATTATTTTCAACACTTTCTCAATGATAAACAAGACCCAGTTTACGATATGACAGACTGAGCCGTTGCCCTCAAAGAGAGAGAGTGAAGGTCTTTCACAAATCCAAAAATATTTTGTTTATTATTAATATACAATATTGAATATATAAAAAACTGAAGAAAAATGAGATAGACTTTACAAGTGCTCAATTTCTTTCTATTAGAAACCTGCTTTTAGATTTCTGATTATCTTATCTTCTTCTTATCTTAGCTTATATAATACAGACGTTACTTTAAAAAAAAAGAAGATAATTACGTCCTACGCGTCATGCATTTAGTCATGCAAATTAACCAATGACTTAAATTCTGCCAAGTCACAAGTCACTAAGTGAACTTGTTGAATGTAGACATTTTTAGCGGCCCCCGAAAGGGGAAAAGACGCTATTAGTTTTGTGCGAAATGTCTGTCCGTCTGTCCGTCCGTCCCGTTTAGATCTCGTAAACTAGAAAAGATATTGAAAATCCGACATCACAATATTTTAGACCATTCAAAGTTCTGAAGCAACGGCTACTTTTTTTTTTCCTAAAAGCGAAAAATCTAATTTTTTAAATCAGTTATGCAAGCAGTTTTTTAAAGAGAAAAAGCTAATTAGTATGCATTATAAGTTAGACCTAAATTAAAACGAATAGTAATCTTGTAAACTTCATTTTCGTGAACTTTTTATTGATTTTGAACATTGAAATAAGAGATTGGGCTTTTTCAAAACAATTGCATCAATTAAAGACTTCAGTTCGGCCAGGAGAGGCGCGGTAGCTGAGCGGTAAAGCGCTTGGCTTCTGAACCGGGGGCCCCGGGTTCGAATCCTGGTGAAGACTGGGATTTTCAACTTCGGAATCCTTAGGCACCTCTGAGTCCACCCAGTTCCAATGGGTACCTGATATTAGTTGGGGAAAAGTAAAGGCGGTTGGTCGTTGTGCTGGCTACATGACACCCTCGTTAACCGTAGGCCACAAAAACAGACGAACTTTACATCATCTGCCCTTTAGACCACAAGGTCTGAAAGGGGAACTAGTTAGGCCAGGTTCACATCTAACTTTGCATTCACTTGCATCTATCCTTTGATCTGCTGTACCGTTGGGGCACTACACAAGATCTGTCAACCTTTCTCCATTCTTATCTCTCATTTGTCTTTGATATAATTTCATTTGGATGTTTTTTCTGAAAATATTGAAGCCTGCCTGAGTGGACCACTTCGGGGGCCGATTTTGAGTTTGTGTTTCCACACAAACTGTCTTTGTAATCTTGTTATATTTTGTGTTCATTGTATGAAAGCTGAGCAGACGTTGAAGACTTCTACAAATGATCTGATCATCATTTGGTATTTGTCAAGTGCTACATTTCATTTCTATTCTTGTGAATAGCAACACACATAATGTCATAATAACAAAGCTTATATTAACTCACTCCGTCTGTCTGTCTGGGTGGAATCTTATACACTTAATATTTCCCACTTGCCATTCATGAATTTAGTTGATAATTTTTTTGTCGATGACAGCACGTGAATACATTAAAAAAAAATAACCATTTAGTTAATACCTTAGTTGTCATTAATTAATTTAGTCTCATATAGAAATGCACTAAGCTAAGAGAGATACTTCTCAGTTGGAGAATTAGGTCGTTCGCTAAAATGTTAAACTATAGTGTTTTTTTTTAGACAATAAAAACCATTGCGCACTGAGCATTCTATAAGTAAGGTAGTTGCGCTAAACAAAAAACATTTATGAAAACATTAACAATCGAATACATTTATTATTGTTAGTCTAGATCTGATAAAAACTAATTACATGATAAGTATTTTTTTCTTTTAATTGTTTTTTTTAAACAGAAACACAATGTTGTTGGTTACAGAAACACAAGTTTTGATTAAAAGCTGTATAAAAAAGATTTTCTTCTACAAATTCATAACAATGCTATTGCAAATCCTGCGATTTCAATAGACATATAACACTCGTTCTAAAGTAATTACACAATTGAAAACTAAAATATTAACTTAAGTTTCAAGCCAAAATTGATTGAACATTGTTGATTTAATTAATTGTTTGTTTCCTATCGCACTAGTCGTGGCTGTGACTAGAGGTAAGACGAAAGTAACACTGGTACTTAATGGTGTCACGAATGTCACTTGTCACTTCTGTCACGTTGTCACACATATTTTGCCGTGACATTCTATTATGTGTATCACGTGTCTCACAAGACGTATGCTCTTCATTCAAAGACTAAAGAGCTGGTACTAGTTTATGAATTACGATAGAGCCAGTCTGTGTGTCAACAGTCGCTGTAATATTATCAGTTCGTGTTTTCGAATCAGAAAATTCAAAATTAAAAAAAAAAAAAGTTTTGTAATTTTCTTTTTAATTTCAACTTTTTATGTTTTAATTTTATTTATGGTCACCTGTACACTGTATAAAATACAAAACTTAAAAAAATTTTTTTTTTCTAGTTCTGTATTCAAGTTGACAAAGTTAAAATGAAAAGCATTTTCGAGACACGGGAAACATTCAGTTCGAAGTACATAACTCAATTCATTTAGTGAGAAAAAAAAATGAAGCTATATCTAAGTGGTGTGGTGACCTAATTACATTAATGTGAACCGAGCTAAAACCAAGTGGGTCACTGCCCCCCAAAAAATACAAAACTAAATTTCTGATGAAAAGATACGTCCAAACAAGTTCATTCAACGTGTTGACTCTCTGTGCTATCTATGCCATATCTTGTCCTGGCAGCGTCAACATTTTCTCTAAGTGGTGGAGCGTAGTGATGTTGACCACAATTAGATTTGATCTCAGGTGTGCCATGCTTTTAACTAGTCATCTATCAATCAATACTTGAAATGGAATACACCAGTGGGCTGAACCCTAATAAAATCTAGGTCGGCAAGAATTATTGACGTGTTTCAAAACAATTAGACTACTCGATGATTAGTATAATTACAATAGTGTTGTGAAAATATCTATCTATCTATCTATCTATCTATCTATCTATCTATCTATCTATCTATCTATCTATCTATCTATCTATCTATCTATCTATCTATCTATCTATCTATTTATCTATCTATCTATCTATCTATCTATCTATCTATCTATCTATCTATCTATCTATCTATCTATCTATCTATCTATCTATCTATCTATCTTTCTATCTATCTATCTATCTATCTATCTATCTATCTATCTATCTATCTATCTATCTATCTATCTATACATCCTTCTTTCTCTTTCTCATTCTGTCAGTGTGTCCATCCGTCTATCTACTTACCTGTCTGTCTGAAGAGTTAGTGCTTATGTATCTTTAGAATAATATAATTTATGACACATTTAATTTACTAATTATGATACAGTAAGTAATGTTTATGTTTGAATTTTTATATCGTGTGTATTATAGGAGAAAAAAGAGATTGAACGACAGAAAAAGAAAGAGGCAGCCGAGAGAGCAAGGCTTAAGAAATTGGAAGACGATAGAAAGAAAGAGGAAGCGCGGCGCCGGCAGCAAGACGAGGAAAATGAAAAATTGGAAATGGAAAGAGAAGCGAAGCGGAAGATGGTTGAGGAGCAACAGAGAAAGGGGAGGACCTCAAAAATGGAAGAAAGAAATAAGTTAAAGACAATAGATCAAAGACTGAAAGAGGAGTTCGATGATGAAGAGGAAAATGAAAAGCAGTTCAAGAAATTTCAGCCCCGTCCACCCGATAAAGTCAGCAGCCCTGCGAAGAGGTTCGATCCCAACCCTTCCAGATCGAAGGCATCGGTGCACGACCAAGATGACAACCAGCCGCCGACATCTGACGCTAATTACTATCTCAGTGCAGCGGCGTCTTCGGATGCCAATGGCTCGGTGGGCCGCCTGGAGAAGTGTAGCTTGTGTGGTCGCTCGTTCGCACCTGATCGTCTGGGAAAACACGAGAAAGCCTGCATGAAGGCCAACAAACCCAGGAAGGAGTTTGATTCCTCCAAGAAAAGAGTTGAAGGCACGGAACTAGCCAAATATGCTGGGAAAGCTAAAAGGCCAGATCCTCCGGTAAGTAAAAAATATATATTTGAAAAGTTGTGAACTCCAGTAATTTGTTAATATATTTTTTAAATGTATACATTTTTCCTTATATAACATCAAGTCCTTTTATTCTTTTTTAAAACTATTTATTTTTTAGTTCAAAAATTAAAGTTGAAAGAAAATTAAAAGTTCTAGGCACAGAGTAAAACAGATATAGAGGTACAGATGTAGAGGTAGCAGATGTAGAGGTAGCATATGTAGAGATCGCAGATGTAGAGGTAGTAGAGGTAGCAGATATGGAGATGTAGAGCTAGCAGATGTAGAGGTAGCAGATGTTGAGGTAGCAGATATGGAGATATAGAGGTGGCAGATGTAGAGGTAGCAGATATGGAGATGTAGAGCTAGCAGATGTAGAGGTAGCAGATGTAGAGATAGCAGATATGGAGATGTAGAGGTAGCAGATGTAGAGGTAGCAGATATGGAGATGTAGAGGTAGCAGATGTTGAGTCGCAAATGTGGAGGTAGCAGATGTAGAGGTAGCAGATGTTGAGTCGCAGATGTAGAGGTAGCAGATGTGAAGGTAGCAGATGTAGATGTAGCAGATGTGGAGGTAGCAGATGTAGTAGGGGGTAGCAGATGTAGAGGTAGCAGATATAGTGTAGCAGTCTCTTTGTTATTATAGTCATTCGACTATTTTCATGTTCTGAACAACACTCTGATGTTTAATGCACTCAGTGCAGAGTTATCTATCACAGATTGGGACTAATTTGTCAACAACAGCAGAAGTGAATGTTGCTCTATTGATCAATGGACAATTTTTTTTAACTAGATTGCAATCAATATGACAATATGCAATGCGCATGCGCTTGAGTGTTCACAATATTGATGAAGAATTTTGTTATTTTCCTCTCTCTCTTATACACATGTTTTTAGTGCACACTCTCTCTCAACATTTAGTGCACACTCAGTCTCAACATTTCAGTAGAGACGTTATGTTAACATTTCGTGCAGACTGAATGCATGTACATTTCGTGTAAACTTTGTCTCAACACTTTTTTTTATAGCCCCCCGAAAGGGGAAAAGACGCTATTATTTTTGTGTGGCCTGTCTGTCCGTCCGTCTGTCCCGTTTAGATCTCAGAAATTAGAAGAGAAAATAAAAATCGGACATCATGATATTTTAGATAATTCAATTCAAAGTTCTGATGCAACGGCTACTTTTTTTCTTTTCTGAAAGCGAAAAATCAATTTTTTAAATCAATTATGCAAGCAGTTTTTTCATAAAAATACACCATTTTGCAACTATTCACTATTAATAGTAACAAACATTTGAGGCTTTGTAGTAAGAAGACTACACATTACCATTCTTTTAACACATTTATGCAAATGGTTTTAGATTTTTGGTCAAAAAATTATTTTTTTTTTACAATCGTATTGCTAAGTTATGTAAGTTCTGACTTACTAAATACTACATTTACAAAAACATGTTAACTTTTTTTTCTAAAGAGAAAAATCTATTTACTATGCAAATGGACATAATTTAAAACAGCAATTAATAAGTAGTTTTTCATATTATCGCGCGAACTGCAGAGTACCCATCCAGCCATGGAACACAAAGCTAAAGGATTTTTAAATTTCTTTTTTTTACGGAAATGTTTTTATTTTCCTTGAGGATTTGAAAAAGAGACTGACCCTTTACAAAACAATTAGATACTCATTATAAGACATCAGTTAGGCCAGGTTGACATCTAACTTCACATTCTCATTCACCTATCCCTTGGTCTGATGGACCTTTGGGGCACCACACAGGATCTGTCAACCTTCTATTTCCATTCTTCTCTGTCATTTGCTTTTGATAGAATTTCATTACGATATTCTTTCTGAAAATATTGATACCTTCCTTATTTACCTGCCTTTGTGGACCACTTCTGATAGAATTTAATACCGATATTTTTCTGAAAATATTGAAACCTGCCTTTTTCCTGCTTGGGTGGACCACTTCGGGGCCGATTTTGAGTTTGTGTTTCCACACAAACTGTCTTTGTAACCTTGTTTATATATAACTCGTGTTACGATGGGGCTGATTTGTTGGTATGTCCCAATGTTTACAGGAAATGTTTGTTTAGGCAGAGATATAGCAACAATTGTCAACAATCCTCTTTACGAAATAAAGCATTTTCATTCTCTAAGTAATACACAACATAATTTAATTTTAATAATAGATCATTTAAAGTATTTAACATGAAGCTTGAAACTTATGAACCGAAAGACTCCGATATAAGGTCTTTAAATAGTAACCTCTCGAGCAGGGAATAAAGTACAATGTAAAAACGTTTTCATTCTCCAATGTTCTGTTAAAAAGAAAAAGTGAATATTCGCGAAGGCTATGTGTAAGTGAACTTCCTGTTTACTTTTCTCTCTCGGGACCATGACGCGTACATCATGTGACAACTAGATTTAATAGTTTCCAAAGATCTTGTCTAAAATTTCTTATCTTTACTTTTGAGGGAAAAAAAGTTATGTTTGAAAGCTTTTGTGTAGTAATTAATTTAAAGAAAAGCTGTTCCAATGATTAAATGCTAATATTATGTACTCTACAGAAGAAAAAATCTAACTGGCGTACCCAGCATCAGAACTTCATCGAGTCTCTCAGATACGCCAAAAAAGTAACTCAGATCGAGAAAGAAGGCGGGGACTTAAGAAATCTGGCACCGCCTCCTCGCACCATTGACCCTGACCTTGTTCCATGTCCTCACTGTGGCCGGAAGTTCAATGAGACGGCTGCTGAACGTCACATCCCAAGATGCAAGGACTTGAAAACACGGCCCCCTCCCATAAATACCAGACGAAAGTAGTCCTTAAAAGAAAAATCTCAAATTAAAAACAACAACAAAACTAACTTCTATAGCTATTGTAGGTCTCATTGCCAATATTTTTGTCTTTATTTTTTTCCCAACAAAGGGGCATTGGTTATCAATGCGTGTTGGTTTGTTTCAAATTATTTTAACAAAATGAAAGTATAAAAAAGGTAAAGAATTTAAAAAAAAACACTTTTTAATAAAAAAAAACAACTTTTTAAATAATCAGTATTACAATAAGACTTTGGTAAAAGAGGCCTTCATTTAGATCTACGTAGCCTACTACCAATTTGTTTAAAAGAGCCAATTTGAAAGCTATGGGCTCTATGAAAAATATTTTAAAATATCAATTAGCATCTGACATATGGATTTATTTACACTTAGTCGATTTGAAAGTGTTTTCCCAAAGTTTTTTTACACCAGAATATGAATGGATTTTTAAAACTGTGATGAAGTTTTGTGTCTAGGAAGGAAGATTTTAAATAGTCCTTCTTTTCGTCATCTCTAATGAATTTTAAAGATTATATTATGTCGTATATTTTTAATTGTTTAAATTGATATTATATCTTTTTGAATGTAAGAATAAGTGTTTTTTTTAAGTATTGAAAAACAAAAAATAAAATACTCTAGTCACTATGGAACGAATGAATCCTATTAAATTAGATCAAGCATGATAGCTTTGTCTTGGCAAATATGGCTGCAATGTGTTTTCCTTTATTTACATTTTAACTGTGTTGCTATGGTAACATTGCATATAGGCCTACTGATCGTTTAACCAAAGAGGAGACAAATCAAAATTTTATTGTAGAATAACTTTTTTTTTAACATTCGGGCGGAGGAGAAGAGTGCAAGGGGCAATGAATCACCGATAAGCCCAACATTTGAATAGAAGACGTAATTTTCGCTAGTCTTAACTTCACTGTCAACAGATGTCATTTGAAAGTCATTACACTTGTAGGAGCTATTTTATATCTTTTTTTTAATAATATTTCAAAAATGAACTTAATCAAATGTATTAAAAGAAAAAAAAAAATCAGTTTTGGCCCTTGTCAGCGTCCTGTGCAAGTTGAACTGCGGTTCAATGTTGAAGCTAATTATGTACAAATTAATAATAAAATGAGCCTTGAGACGCCTTGTGTATAATCTAGTAAAAGACTTAGATCTATTTTCAAAGTATCTTATCCTTAAGGAAAGAAGACTTGAGATGGTCTCGTTGTTATTTTTGCGCTACCTTCATCCAGCCAGCTTCGTGATGCTGAACTTAACGACTTTTTTTGCAGTTTGTTCCGTGGGAAAGAAGCGCGACGTTCTCATCTGCTCCTCACAACGTGTTGGTTATGCTGGGTTTATAGAGGCAGTAACATCTGTCTGACAATCTCTAATAGCAGAGGAGTATAAATATTGGGTGTATTCTATTTAGATCATAATTTAAATTTGTTTAGATTTAGTGGCCTATAAATGTTTCCACTTTCCTTGCTTGACCCTTAAATATATGCATGCAGGTAATGTAGATATTGTCTCTTAGATTTTATATGAGATTTTTAGTGGCCCCCGAAAGGGGAAATGACGCGATTAGTTTTGTGTGGCCTGTCCGTCCGTCCGTCCCCTTTATATCTCAGAAACTAGAAGAGAAACTGAAAATCGGACATCATGATAATTTAGATCATTCAAAGTTCTGATGCAACGGCAACTTTTTTTCTTTTCCGAAAGTGAACCATCTAATTTTTAAAATTATATATGCAAGCAGATAAAAAAAAAATACACCACTTTTCAATGAAAAACTTCAGGGGAGGTAACTTTTAAAAAAATGTCATGGACTTCTTCATGAATAAATCAAACTTCATTCATAAATTCGCGCATTGGCACAAAAAATTTGCATCTAAGGTCACATAAAATATATTTTCCATTTATTAACTAACTCATTGAATAGAATACTGATTCAAATGTTGTTTTTAAAATCGATATTAGATATGTACTTCATTTTATAGCGCGCAGTTTTGACATATCCTCATTATACATATTTTGACAGTCTAAATATGAATATATAGAGCCCAGATCTAGACATATTTGTAATAAATGTATTAATAATTTGAACAAAATTGTAATTATTAATGCAGATTTATTTATTATGTAAACAACAGTATCACATTAAGAAATGAATCCGATACGAACAGCATAGTACACCATTAGCATTAGTAATGGCATTACCCGGTAACAAATGATCATAACATTGGCCTAGGTCTAGTAATTTTAAGATTAAACGTGTAAATTCATACGAGTTCTAGTCTAGATATAGTAGATTCTATATTAGATCTATGTCTAGTTTGTATGACAATGGAGATATTAATTTTTATTTTGCTAGGGGAATGTCTAGTCGAAGAAGACCTACTCCAAGTCTTTCAAGTCATTTCTAGCTAGCTCACTACCTAGCTAAAATAGGTCAAAATTTTTTTTTCGTGTTGCCAATTTATATAATTTTGTAAGAAGAATAAATCTTTTTTAGTTTCTCTTTATTCCATGTAACGTGTTATTAATTTTGAATGTATGGATAAGTTTAATAATTATTATTTTAAGTGTACGCTAAATGAATATTTGGAGATGCTATGGCTGAGTGGTAAAGCACTTGGAACCATCAGAAGTCCCGTGTTCGAATTCTGGTGAAGACTCTATAGGTAGACCACTTCGGGGATCGATTTTGAGTTTGTGTTTCCACACAAACTGTCTTTGTAACCTTGTTAAATTTTCTTTTTTGAAGTGATGTTATCAGATATTTTTGTTTTCTCAGTTATAAGCCAATGATTTACTTATTTAAAAAAAACTCTCTCTCTCTCTCTCTCTCTCTCTCGCTCACACACACACTTACACACACACATGTAGGTCTTCCTTCGTGGTCGAAGATGAGCACCACATTTCTCATTTCCTATGACAGTCAAGTCCAATCGTCGCTGTAAAAGCCGTCGGCATACGTGGCATGGGTAAGTTGGGTCAATTCAGACAGAACTGCTTCTTCTCTCAGCTTTTTGTTGGCTCTGCGTTCTTTCATGCTGGCTTGTCTCCTAGCTTCGTATCTCGTGACTCAGACACTCACGGCTTCATGCCACGAGGAGCGATCGAGAGCTAGTGTTTCCCACACTCACACTCACACACTATTTGCAATGCCATTTCAGTTATTTTAAGCATGGCAAGATTAATATAACAGTGCAAGCGGGGGACATAAAAAACAATGCTTCCTATGCACCATCTAATAAAAGGTCACCAAAGTTATGTTTTAGTCGTAATTTAAAGGAAAATGACAGAGTGTTACGTGGCTAGGAAAACTACAAGAGTGACCTACATGTTGTTGCCACATCGCCCACAGATGAGTCCGTTATCTCTTGTTTGGTTCCATATTCAATTATACTTTCGTGCTCTGCGACAACTTTTCTGTGTAATCAGTTTCATTACAAATGTTTCAGTTGTCCTAGTTTCATAGAAAACCTTTGGGTGACCTTGACCTCTTAGTAATTTATTGTTAATGTTATATCTTAAAAAAAAAAAAAAACTACACTAACATTTGTGAAAATGTAATCTGTAGACCTTTTCATCAGTCTTTTAGGCTTTTAGCATAAGTGATTCTCAAATGCCAATAAAAACCAAGCACCTGCTTACCTTTTTAATTGTTTTAAAAACCTTACGATGTTCCAGACTTGTTTTTGGAGAATTAAGAATTCCATTGAAAGAAAAACCGGGGAGGGGACAACGTTACTACTATAAAATGCATGTACATTATAAAATATAACGAACATTTAAAAAAAAAAGTTACAAAATAAATATTAACTAAATCTTGGTTTTCAATTCTTGCTGTTTGTTTAATTCTTTTATATTATATATCAAGTCTGTCTGTCTGGTAAAACGTTTTTAAATGTTATGTCTCCCACACCCAATCTCGGATCAAGATGAAATTTTGCACGATTATTTCTTTTACCTGACAAAACTAGAATCAATAAAAACAATGAACCAATTAGTTTATCAACTATTGGTAAATAGTTATTTTGTTTTGTATCGAACAAGGGAAAGAAATTGTACTTCACTGAAGTGGTGTTATAATCTGAATGAGTCCCTTTTATAGGTTGCCGCTTTAAAGTAAGTTTGAAACGAACAATAGATACCTATTCAATCTTATATTTTCAAACGCACCTCACAAGCAGAGTGATTAGAATGTCGGCTTGAAGAGGCTTGAGTCGAAAGTTCGAATTCAGGTTGTCCCTCTCTCTTTTTTTATTATTTAGAAATGCTTTAAAAATGATTATGGTAAAATTCACCCTGATATCCCTTTCTTTCTCCCCCCCCCCTAATTTTCACAACTGGTCCAGACAGGTGATAGGATCATAGCGTATTGAGAAAGCCAAAAGCATGACATAGCTCTAAACAAAAACAATTGTTAAAAAAATTCTAATCGCACAGATTTAGTGTTGTTGGTCTAGATCTATTACAAATTTAATGACATGGCTGATCCAAACCAATTGATAAACTACACTTCGTATAAGCTTTTTTTTTGTTTTTTTTTCAGATTTAAAAAAATGTTTTTCTTGTTAAATGTTTGTTTGTTCTAGACAATGGTTGGCTTTATGGTTAGCGCCTTGAACAGACGAGACTGTCAAACCCTCAGGAATTTGTTCTCTGCATCTTTATGAGAAACAGTTTGAGATTCCTTTTTACTTCAACCCAGAAATTAATCGTTACTTCTACATAGGGCCGGCCTTAAGGATTGCGGGGCCCTATGCGAAGAGGATTACGAGGGGCCCCGTCTGGGTAGGGATAAGGATAATAGTTATAAATTAAGATTTTGTATTAATAAATAAATTCGTCTTTGCATTTTATTCATTCCATTTCAAATTCAAAATCATGATCAAATTAACTTTACGAGCCGTGCGTGTAGCGATGCAAAATGTCGATTGCATTTGTGACATGGTGCCCATTGCCTTGCCTTGCGCCTACATTATCATATATCTATCTAATTCTCTTCGTGGTCCAACCATGCGGGACACTACTATGAAAATTCATGGAAAGATA
Source organism: Biomphalaria glabrata (assembly GCF_947242115.1). Taxonomy (NCBI): domain Eukaryota; kingdom Metazoa; phylum Mollusca; class Gastropoda; family Planorbidae; genus Biomphalaria; species Biomphalaria glabrata. Next base: position 16,670,718 of record NC_074713.1, on the reverse strand, counting down.
ACTCTTTTATTTCTGCAAGTCGGACAAGAGTTACCCCACGTAACTCTCACGGTGACAGAGAGCGAGACTCAGTAAAAAAAAAAGGGGGGGGGGGAAGAACAAGTAATCTTCTCTGTATTCACTCGTCACTAAATAGCAGGGCCGGACGGATAATAAATGAAAATTAAGAGTTTTTATTGGAAAATAAATTCGTCTTTGCATTTTATTCATTCTTTACTACGTACATAATTACGTTACGAGCCTTGCGTGTAGCTCAGTCAAACAGTATATCATAAAAATTCTCTTTCCTATAAAGATCCCGCTCATTTGCCAAATTGTTCAATATATCTTCGTGAATTGTGACCTCAAGTAATTCTTGATTATATAAAATAGAACTAGCATTCTCATTTTAGTTCTAGATTTAGATCTCTAGACAGGGCCGCATTTAAAGGAGGGCAGGTAGGGCTACAGCCTCGGTTCACCACCTGAGATGAACTCCAATTAGTGACAAGGCTGGAAGGATCAGTCCTCCCATAGAGCCTTGGCGAGAAACTCTGCTGTTAGGTGTAGTGCTCCCATACATGTTAAGTGACTCTGCAGACAAACTACCCCGCAACTCCCGGAGCTGCGGACACTTGCAAAAGATGCGTCACTGTTTCCACCGACTCTCCACAGTGTCGGCAAAGGGCATCAAAGTTTGGCCGGAACCGGGCAAAATAAGCACCAACAGGGCAGTACCCCGTTCTACACTGCGCAATGATAGATTGTTCTGGCCTTTTTAGCCTCCACCATGGATCGTCGCGGTCCGGGCGACGCAAATGCTGCCAGACTCCACGGGCTTTGTTGGAGTTTAATTTAATAATTTACACCTTGAATTAGCGCGGGGCCTATGAAAATGTGGGGCCTACTGCGGTCGCATAGGTTGCAGTGGCCTAAGGCAGGCCCTACTTCTACATAGATTTCAAGAAAGACTGGCCATGCTAAATCAACAGAGACTTAAACCGACACCTTCGAGGTCACGGAGGTCACGCTTAAACCAAGTCTTCCGCCGACGAGCAACCCTATCTTATCTTACTCGTGTAAAGTGCCACTTGGTGCGGTCGGGGCTTGTGCTTATTGTACGAAGAGGTCAAGATCAAATGTTTTCCTTTTCAATTCTGTCTATTACTAACTGCACACTTCCTGAAACATAATTTAAAAAAAAAACTTTGTCTAAATTAAACTGGATTTGTTAAATGTGTTGAAGTATTTCTGAAACATAATTTAAAAAAAAAAAAACTTAGTTTAAGTTAAACTGGTTAGTTGTGTTGAAATAGAGATAAGCCTCCGACGAGTTACCGTGGTTGAACTCTCCTAGGTGAGGATGAAAATGGGACCTGTCGACTCAGTCCAACAAATCTACATTGCCGCACAATAAGGGGGCTGTCATAAGGGAGCAATAAGAGTAGCGGCCCTTACACGACTTTATGACGGTTACATTGGCGTACCCTTGCGAAGGACTGCCGCTACGTATATGACGCAACCCAATCGTAGGAATAGTTACTGTGGAACCTTCTGACAGGACTTGGGGATACGAACATCCGGTTCAAAGCTTTTCGTTAGGAAAAATCCTTCTCAACGGTCTACGGGATAAAAAGGGACAGATTTGGCGCTCTGATTTCCTAATGGGACTTTTTTTCAACATACAGATAAGACCAACGATGATGTTTATTTTTTTTAGCCTTGTTGTTTGTACATGAACATGTTCTCAGGAAGAACTCACTAGTATTAGCACTCCAGAGACATTCTCAACGCAGTAGCATAGTAAGGGTCAAGGTTCAAGAATATGATAATGGGCCCTTTATGACAAAACAATATTTAATCATCATGTATGTATGATACGCTCAGCACATTTTTCCTATTCTGATAATACTTTTTAGAAGTAATAGTTTCTTTACACTCAGCTCAGTTACAACCTCTTACAAGTGATAGGGTCATGACACTTTAACGATTTTACGACAGAGAGGAATGGAGAAAGACAGATCTTGTATGGCGCCCTAACGGTCCAACAGACTAAGGGATAGGTGAAGTTGAATGTATATAAACACATGAAGTTGAATGTATATAAACACATGAAGTTCAATGTATATAAACACATGAAGTTGAATGTATATAAACACATGAAGTTGAATGTATATAAACACATGAAGTTGAATGTATATAAACACATGAAGTTGAATGTATATAAACACATGAAGTTGAATGTATATAAACACATGAAGTTGAATGTATATAAACACATGAAGTTGAATGTATATAAACACATAGAAAGTGCTAAAAATAATCTAAGTAATCCAACCAACGTTGGCTAATGTCAAGCACATAATTTCTATGCTTATGTTATTTTATTCAAATACATCACGGACACAAGTTTTAAAGTCTTATTAGTTTTCTACCTCAAATTGTGAAAGAAAGAGTGTCAAACAGATTTTTTAGTTTGGTAAGAGAGATTGTGAGATAGAGATTGTGAAAGAAATATTATGAAATAGATTTTTTGAAAGAAAGATTGTGAAAGTTTTTTGAAAAGAGAGATTGTAAAAGAGATTGAGAAAGAACTTGAGAGATTAAGAAAAATAGGGACTGAGAGAGATAACAACGGGGAGTGTGATTAAGAAAGAGATGGAGAAAGAGATATACATTTAGAAAAAGAAATAGAGATTAAAAGAAAGATTAAAAGAGCTAGAGAAAAAGAGAGAAAAGTAAGAGTTTAAGTATAAAGGCAGGTAACTGGTTTTGAGATCCTAGCTTATGATCTGCTAGTACTTATCTTATATAATACAGACGTTACTTCAAAAAAGAAGATGATTACGTCCTACGCGTCATGCATTTAGTCATGCATATTAACCAAGGACCTAAATTCTGCCAAGTCACTGGTTTTCCTGGCTAGCTCAGGCAACCCATTCCATGCTCTAATAGCGCTAGGGAAGAAGGAGCTTTTGTACAAATTTGTCCTAGCATATGGGACGAAGTATGTGCCTTTATCTTTGTGTCTTTCAGAGTATTTTATTAAATTTTGTTTTTGTATTTGAAGATTATGGTTTAGTGTATTATGTATAATTGCTACTTTACTTTTGAGTCTTCTATCCTGAAGGCTTTCTAAATTTAGTGATTTTACTAAAGGTATTACTCTAGTCAAATGTGAATATTCGTTTGTTATGAATCTCACTGCTCTATTTTGTGTCTGTTCCAGTTTCTTAATGTTTCCTTGAGTTGAGGTCTCCCAAACAGAGGATGCCTATTCTATTATTGGTCTAACCAAGGTTAAATAACATTTTAGTTTTATGTTCTTATTTGATTTATAGAAATCTCTTTTACTTAACCCTAATGCTTTGTTTGATTTTTTAAAATAATTTCATCAATATGCTGATTTCATGACAGTTTTTCATTTATTATAACACTTAGGTATTTTTGCATTTTTCGTCTGTGCTACTGGTTTACCAGGAATAAGATAAACAGAATTTATTTGTTTTAGTTTTTTTTGTGTTACTCTTAATAACTGACATATTGTAATTCATCTAATTCTCTTTGTAAAATTTCTGTATCTTGTGTTGTTTTTATTGTTCTATATATTATGCAATCGTCTGTAAATAATCTGACTTTTGTTCCTGAACTAATGCAATTTGGTAAATCATTAATGTAATCGACCTAAGACTGTTGAGATACACCTGAGTTTACTATTATTGGTGTTGATTTAGAGCCATTTATTATTACAGTTGGTTCTCTCCCTATCAGAAAATCTTTAATCCACTGATGCAGTGGACCATCAATGCCAAAATATTTTAATTTTTTAAGCAAACTATGGTGGTGAACTTTGTCAAAAGCCTTGGAAAAAACTAGTAAGATAGCATCTATTTGCTCACTATTATCTAAACCTTTTGAAAAATCATCAATTGGTCCTATTAGTTGTGTTTCAAATGGTCTATATTGCCTAAAGCCATGTTGGTATGGAGTAAGGACATTATGTTTGTCTAAGTGGTTTATAATGGAGCTACATATTATGTGTTCTAAGATTTTACATATGATGCTGGTAAGTGATACTGGTCTGTAGTTTCCTGGGTTAGATTTTTCTCCTTTTTTAAATGGGGGGGGGGGGGGGGGGTGGTGGTGACATTAGCTTCTTTCCAGTCTCTTGGTACTCTGCCCTGGTTAAGCGATGCCTAAAAATGTATTTTGAACACTGGTGCTAGCTCATTGCTTAGTTCTTTGAGTAATCTAGCTGGAATGCCATCAGGTCCAGTGCTTTATTCGGTTTGATGTTTGCCAATAGTTTTTGGATTCACTTTTCTTGTACTTCTATATCTCCTACGTTGTCTACTTGGTTCAAATTAAGTAATATGTCTTTGTCTCCTGGGGATCAGAATGCTGATGCAAAGTTTTTATTTAGGATGTTAGCTTTAGTTTCATTATCATTATGTGTAAAATTATCTTGTCCTTTTAATGTCCTGTTGTTTCCATTTTCTTAGACTTAATGTATGACCATAGGTTTTTGCTGTTATCTTTAGATATTACATTGTTTATGTATTCACTCTGCAGCTGTCTGCTTACTTTTGGGGTTAGGTTTTTAGTTTCTTTAAATTTTCTATATAGGTTTTCCTTCTGTTTACAAAGCTTCTTTAGTCTATTATTAAACCAACATTTTTTTTATTTCTCTTCATATGTATTTAGTTGGTATATGATTTTCTATTATGTTTTTAAGTTAGTTTTTAAATGAAATTCCAGAGGTCATCGACTGGTTGGTTAATGTCTTTTTCTGATAAGAATATTTGTTGAAAGTTTAAAGTAGAGATGGGAATCGAACCCAACTTTTAAAGTTCGGGTTCAGTTCCGTCAGATTTAAGTTCGAATTCGTTTGGGTTCCATAACGAGTATAGTTCGGGTTAGGTCAGATCTAAAGTTCAGGTTCGAGTTCGATGATATGAAATTAGGTAATAACAAAACTATGTTTGATTCATTTATTTATTATTGATGCCAGACCTCATTTGGGCTGTGTGCCATTTTACTTTCAGACACTCGTGTCTTTTTCACTAAACAGAAAGTATAAAAAAAAAAAACGAAGCAGGGCCACGCCGTTTTGGCGCGAAGGTCGTTTTGGCGCGAGCCGTTTTGGCGACGGGACGTTTTGGCGCGAAATACATTATGTACGTTTATTGTATTATTTCTTTTAAAAGAATTATTCATATCTATGTTTTGCATGAGTGTTTGTGTTAAGACATATTTTTCACGTACTAAATGTAAATGTGTGTTTGTTTTTCACATCATTTTCTTTAATAAATATTTTGGCTTGTGTATGTGTGTTTATTAAGAGGCACACTTTTATTTTCAAAAAAGTTTTTTAAGAAATTACTTTAAAATAAAAAAATAAAATAAAAAATGAAACGATGTTAGACTAAAAATTAATGCACTTATTTGTTTACATTAACATTGGTTTATTTAATGACTGTATGGTATCTACATTACCAAACACTTGCTAATAATAAGTAAAAATATAATACATGTTTTTCAAAATACTTTAAGTTAAGTATACATAGACACCATGGTTATTTGTTTAAGTCGCTGGAATTCAAGGGTTCATTAAAAAGTTGTGTGCAAGTCCCCTGAGGCATTCAGTGATGTTCCTCTGTTGATATGTTTGTACAATTACATTGATTCTTTTGTCTGTGTCAACATACTTTTTTCGTTTAGCATGTCATTACCATTCAGGAATTTGACTTATTATAGGCCTATATTCATGAAATAAGCAAAACCTTTATAATTAAAAAAAAACAATTCGCTAAACGGTGTTAGAATTCATACTATACATACAATATTATGGTAGAGTGAAATGAACATTGTTATAAAAGCTACGTGCTTATTAAATTATCGTCAAAGGATATCTCGCGCCAAAACGTCCCTTCGCCTAAACGGCGTCGCCAAAACGTCACGTACCGACAAAAACAACAACAAACAAACAAACAAAAAACAACAACATTTGTTTAAAAATAAAACACTTTTATTTGAAACCTGTGAATATAATAGACCTTGCGATCTATAGGGAAGATGATGTAAAGGTCACCTGTTTCTGTAGCCCATAGCAACGAAGGTGTCAAGTGGCCAGCACAACGACCAACCACCTTTACTTTTCCCCATCTTATGTCAGGTACCCATTAGAGTTGGGTGGACTCAGAGGCGCCCTAAAGATCCGGAACTTAAAAATCACAGTCTTCACCAGGATTCAACCCCTGGACTCTCGGTTCGGAAGACAAGCGCTTTACCAATCAGCTACCGCTGATATAATACTTACACTAATTCACTAATCCCTCTGCATTGATGAATGATGAAAGACACTAAGTCGAAGTACTAAATCTAGATGTTCGTCTATGAGGTAATTACGCCGCATTGGTATCGCCCTTTTCCGCCAGCTAAATGAAGAGTTACAATTTTGTTTAGAAGTCGATTATGTCAGTTTTTACACGAGAAATTAACTTGTTTTTCTTGTAGTACGTTGAGTTCATTTAGATGTGATGTTATGTCACATTAAAAAGGTTTTTGAATCTTTCTTCTCCTAACTTTACTTGTAAAATAAAACGTCTTCATATTTGGACTCTATTTCTCTCAGAAAATTCTTATAAGTTTTGTGGTTCAACGTTTGAAATGTTATACAATTTACAGTGCTAAACACATTATCACATGATTCTGATTCAACATCTTGCCACAGCAATTCCGTTTGACTTGACAATTTTTCTAGTAATTCTTGCGGCAAACTCGACATATAATGAAAACTATACATGCGGCGAGGGCGGCCAAACCCTGATGACGGTGTTGGATCCAAGCCAACTGGAAGTCCAATACCCGATACATGGCAAGCCTTTCAACGCAAGGAAACCGACTCTTATAGGCACGTGGAATGTAAGAACCCTGAATCAATGCGGTAAACTGGCCCAACTTTTAAGAGAGTTTGACTCTTACCGGCTGGACATCCTAGGGATCTGCGAGATGCGGTGGACATCAAGTGGACAAATAATCAATGATAGCAAGACAATAATATATTCAGGACATGACAAGGAGCACATTGGTGGTGTAGGAATCATCATGTCTAAAATAGCAGCTTCAGCGCTAATTGCTTGGAAGCCGGTCAGTGACCGCATCATTACAGCTCGACTCCAAACAAAGCAAATTAAAGTCACTACCATCCAAGCTTATGCCCCTACAGAGGATGCAGAAGATACCATCAAAGATCATTTCTATAATCAACTACAAACCACTCTTGATGAAACACCTACTCACGACCCTAATTCTACTGATGGGAGACTTTAACGCCAAAATCAATCCCAACCGATCTGGCTTTGAATATGTAATGGGACCATATGGCTCTGCAGAAAACATCAGTGATAATGGCGAGCGCTTGATTTCTCTCTGCGCATCCAACAGACTTTCAATTGGAAACACGTATTTTAAGCACAAACAAATACACAAAAAAACATGGCGATCACCAAATGGAGAAACCTTCAACGAGATAGATTACATTTGCATCTCCAAACGATGGAGGTCATCTCTGTTAGACGTGCGGACCAGCAGAGGAGCTGATATCGGCTCAGACCACTACCTTGCCAGTGGCAAATGTAAGCTCCGATTGAAACGCCAACCAAAACGAGCCACACGACCCCGCCCATTTAATGTAGAGAAGCTTAAAGACGGCAATACTGCAGCACAGTTCCAATTGAAACTAACGAACCGCTTTGAGGCTCTTGCAGATATATTGACCCTTGAAGAATAGTGGGCCAAGTTCAAAGATACCACTATTGGGTGCGCGGAAGAAGTTATCGGAAGGAGGCGAGGTTCATACAAGGAACGGTGGATACAAGACAGAACATGGAAATTGATAGATGAGAGGAAAGAGGCCAAATGTAGACGAGAACAGAAAAATGAAACACAGGATCGCAGCCTAGCGGAAGAAGCCTATAGGGAAGCAGATCTGAAAGTAAAGAGAAGCTGTCGGCAAGATAAACGGGACTGGATTGAGCAGAAGGGACAAGAGGCACAAGCAGCTGCAAGCAGAAATGACACAAAAACCCTCCATCGTATTGTCCGAGATCTCACTGGAGCAAAGAGTGGACATGGGGCACCAATAAAATGATCTCACGGTCATGACAGACCCAATAACTGCTGAGGAGGTTACCATGGCCATAGCAGTGCTAAAGAATAACAAAGCACCAGGACTAGACATGATATCAGCAGAAATGCTAAAATATGGGGGACAGTGCATTGTTAACAGAATGACTGATCTCTTAAATCTCTGTTGGCGAACTTCAAAAGTCCCAGAGGACTGGCAAAAGGGAGTGATTATAAAGCTTCCAAAAAAGGGCAACTTGGCAGACTGCAACAACTGGAGGGGCATTACTCTCCTCTCTGTTCCGGGCAAAGTTTTCAGCACTGTTTTGTTGAGACGGCTTCAACAGTCTGTAGATGAAAGGCTCAGAGAAGAACAAGCAGGTTTCCGAAGAGGCAGATCATGTACAGAGCAGATTTTCGTTTTACGAAATATCATAGGACAAAGTCTTGAGTACCAACAACGGCTAACGATCAGTTTTGTGGACTTCAAAAAAGCGTTTGATAGTGTCCACCGAGAATCACTATGGAAAATAGTTAGAGAATACGGTATCCCAGAAAAATTCGTCCAGATCCTACGACACCTTTACAGTCAGTCTAGTTGCTGCATTAAAACAGAAGAGGGAACAACAGAGTTTTTTACAATCGAGACAGGTGTGAGACAGGGGTGCATCTTATCTCCCTTCCTTTTCCTCCTAGCCATCGACTACATAATGAGGAGAGCAATGAACCAGACTGCCTTTGGTATTCCATGGCATGAACAACTCCGATTGACGGACTTGGACTTTGCTGATGATGTTGCCCTACTCGGGGCTACAAATAAATGCATTCAAGAAATGACGGAGAGCCTAGACAGAGAGGCACCCAAAATCGCCTCCGCATAAACTTGGATAAGACTAAAATTATGCGAGTTGGATATAAGGCAAAGGGTGTCTCCGTCAGACTTGGCGAGTCAAAGCTTGAAGAGCTGGACAAGTTCACGTACCTTGGCAGCATCATAACAAATGATGGAGATGCTTACCATGATGTAGCATGTCGAATAGGAAAGGCAGGGAGCATTTTCCAAAGGCTGCAGCCTATTTGGACTAGCCAAGCCATTGGACTCGAGACAAAAATACCCCTTCTCAACACAATCGTCATTCCAACTGCTACATATGCATGTGAGACGTGGAAGTCATCTGTCAAAATTGAGAAAAGACTAAATGTGACTCAACAGAGATGGCTGAGACGGATTTTGGGAGTCAGTTACACAGACCGGATCTCAAACAAGGAAATCCTATGCCGAACTGGGAGTCGAACACTTAGTGAGGTTGTGACTGAGCGTCGCATGAGGTTTGCGGGACATGTTCTACGTCAAAATGAATTACGCACACCAAGAGTTGCGATAACATGGAAGCCAAAACGAGGAAAGCGCAAACAGGGAAGTCCTCGTATTACCTGGCGACACACCTTCATGGAGGACCTCAGAACAGTGGACACCAGGTGGGAGGAGGCTTCAGACTTTGCCAGTGACAGATCATTATGGAGACAGCTTGCCGCCCAATGCGCCGAACGGCGCGGGAGGACCTAAGTCTAAGTAAGTAATTCTTGCTGCCAGTTTGCTATGACATCCAGCCATACTTCTGGCGCTATCAGTAGTCACTCCCACTCCCAAAGAAGAGAAAAAAATCCTCACATGATGTTTGAAACTTCTTTGAACAAGTCTTTGACATTGATGATCCCATGCACGCCCCTCATAGCAGCTGTGATTTAGAATTCTTTTCGTACCTTGAATAAGTACCAATAGTTGAGTGGTATCAGATAAGTGGGCGGCAATTGTAAACATTTCAAACTCTGCTGCTCTATCTCTTAGTTTCAAATTGAGATGCCTAATTATCATGCGAAAAAAGATTGGCGGATTCAACTGCATTCTTATTTTCATCACACATTTCTTCCATCACTGAAACCTCTTTTTATGAATTCGCTGACGAAAAAAAAAGGTTTCATTTCACTACATAAAATTTGAGCAACCCTGTATCACGTCCTTATCGCCCAGTCATTTTCCCGACCTTCTTGGTAAATATTCATGTCAATTCTCTAATGTCTAGGCCTTACTTTGTGGCTCAAACTAAGGATGCCACCATATTTGCTTATGCTTTTGATTTCATAATGCTGTTTAATTTCTACATTCAGAGTCTACTTTTCGTTTCTTCAAATCTCCTATTTCAATAAAACATATTAAATAGTACAGCACCCTTCTCATTGATTTACTGCGCGACTTTACAAAACCTGCTAACATACGGAATAACTTGTTGGCTAGGCAACGCCTCATCTAAACTGTTGCGACGTCTAGAAAACATCATTAAAAAGCATCAAAAATTACACTCACAACATTACCACATTTAAAGGAGCTTTTTGAACAAAAGTGCCTAAGAAAAATCGAAAAAATCTTGGAAGATAACGGCCACCCGCTTCATCAAAACTACGTCAGGTCGTCGCGAAGTGGGCGACTGCTGTCAATCAAAACAAGAACGGAGCGGTACAAAAACTCGTTCGTACCTCACTCGGTCCGACTCTATCACGGTCACTCATTGATCAGGGAACATGAAATGCACCAAGATACCTGTGTGTAGTCGCTGAATGAACTCTTTATGTTGTTTGTATTATTTATGTGTATTTTTCTGTTGTGTTGTCTTTATATGAGAAAAGAGTCCTTGTAATCACAACAAATTTCCGTAAGGATCAATAAAGCAGTCTTAGTCTTAGAAGACAACCCAAAATGATTCAGGAAAGATGCATGCACAAGATGTTAAGGACACGGCCAGCTCAAGACAGCAGCAGAATTTTCTAAGAATAAAATAATTATCAAATCATGTCGCTGAAAACTAAGTTGTTTTTTCTTACAAAAATATTACAAAATCTTTGAGTCAGTTCGTTGAGTTCGGTTCGTACTGATCAGTTTTAAAATTTGGGTTCAGTTCGGTCGTAAGTGAGGTTCGGGCTCGGTTCGTTTCCCATCTCTACTTTAAAAGCAAAAGACGCCTGCCATATGAGATTTAATTAAGTAGACTAAACAGGTAGACTCAAATATCAAACGATTTCAACTCAATATAAGGGAACCAAGGAGGATTATCTCCGACTGTCCATACATTATTCCTAAATGGCCATTTGTCAGTCGAGAATGAATTCTTTAGTGTTTGTGTTAATTACGCATACCAAGAGTTACAATGACCAATACGAGGCCAATACGAGGAAAGTGCAAACAAGGAAGTCCTGGTAAAGCTTGGTGCCACATCTTCATGGAGGACCTCAGAGCAGTGGAAGAAGCTTCAGTGACAGATCTTTATGGAGACAGCTTAGCGCACGCATGTGCCTAACGGCGCGGGAGTATCTAAGTAAGTAAAAGTGCTGGTGTGGTTTAATATCGTCTTCACTTAATAATTCACCTTTATTTTTGTTGCAAATCATCTCTATTTCTTCGTAAAGATACATCACTCAACACGCTGTCATTTAAAATGCATCGTATGCATTAATTGAAAAAAAAAAAATCAAGGGAGATAAGACAAGTTGATGACGGCAAAAAAAAACAACACTACACAGCGAACCTTTCAGTCTGACTTTGATGTAACATAGACTCTTGCGTTTCCTTATCTCCTCTCTGCAATTCGTGGAAGCGAACATTTTGACTTGAAGAGTCTTTCTTTGAAAAAACTGAGCTGTGGTCGCGCCAGTTCTTGAGACTGTAATAGAATTAATAACTTATTCCCTTAACGCAAATCAAAACGAAATAGGGATATGGGCTGGTCATGGAACTATGGGCTGGTATAAAACGTCAAATGCCATTGAGCGGCCATTGTTACAATGTAAAACAAATGAATAAATACTACTTAAATCAATATATTTGTCTGGTCATGCACTAACCTGTATAGTTTTATTTTGTGCGTGCTAGAAATGACTTGCTTTGTTATTTACTTATTTGAAAACGAGATTTCGTTTAGATTTTTTTTCATTCATTGTTTGTGTTGTGCACATGGCTTACCGACCATTCTCACTAAGACTAATAGGAGAATTCGCAAAGCTCTTGGATGAAATCTTACCAACAGCAATACAAAGAAGAGAGAGTGCGAAGATGTAATAAGCCCACGAGGTCACATTTAAAGGTGCTAGAAGTAAACCCAGACCTATAAGGCTACAGAGAAAACATATTTACAAAGCTTATATCAACTCACTCTGTCTGTCTGTTACAAACTTTGAACACGTTATTTCTGCAACTTCCCATTCTCGGATCAAGTTGAAACTTTGAACAATTATTCATTATTCCTAACAAAACACGAATCAATCGAAAAATTAACCAATTATTTAATTAAATAGTGGTAATTAATTAATTTTGTTTAATATCGGTAATGGACAATAAATCTTACAATATTGAGAAATATGGCTGTAAATGTGGAGTTCTTACCCTCAGATTTTTTTGAAGAATTTTGAAATATTTTTGCTGGTTTTTAAATTGGATTAATAAGCCACAGCTCTTAACCTACATACGAGTTTGAGTCCAAAATATCGGAAAATCCCAAAGAAGATGACGAAGAAATCCCAACGTTTTTTAAACTGTAGCTCTAGCCTCTGTTGTAAGCTCTGCAATGCAGTGGAAAAAGATGAAAATTAATGTAGCATAAATGTTGTGACATTCAAAGTCACGCTGTAAAAAAACAACTAACAAACAACAACCCCCCTTTTCTAAATTAGACATAACACAAAATTTAAGCAGTTTTTAAAAACATTAATTAGCATCGCTGATTTTTTGTAGGGTCTTAGGATTCTAATTTGAGAAACGCTGTTCAAAAAGAAAGAAGGGCTACATTTTTCTTACTGGATCATCTATGTTTTTTTTTTTACCTTTCATTTTCGCCATATGAAGTATTAATGAATTATAAAATGATTAGACATTCGATCCTATCTGGCATTATCAGGGTCACACCAGAACAAGTCAGAATGATAAGAGGGATTCAAATATTGGCTGTTATATTTTTCAGCCTATTTCGCTTCTCAGGTAAAACATATGGTAGTCTAATCAGGACCGGTCTTAGGGCACTACAACCTATGCGGCCGCAGTGGGCCCCGCACTTTCATAGGCCCCGCGCTAACTCAAGTTGTAAATTATTAAATTAAACCATTTTAACTTATAACAGAGTTTCCGCGGTCTCCTGATTTTCCAAGAGCTCCTGGAAATCTCCTGAAATTACAAAGTATACGAAAAAAGTCATGAAAATCTCCTGATTTTATTAAAATATCCTGAAAACTCAAAACATGTTCTGAAAAATAGACAAAATTGTAATTTTGGTGTGTCATTCAATATGCAAAACGCCAAACCTACTCGCGATAAAAAAAAAGGCATTGTCAGCTTTCATTTAATAAAAATAATAAGGCGAATTTTAACCAAAACAGTAAATTCCAATATTTAATTTACTGTGATAGTAAATGGCATTTAGATATAGATCTAAATCTTATCTTATCTTCTTATCTTATATAATACAGACGTTACTTCAAAAAAGAAGATGATTACGTCCTACGCGTCATGCATTTAGTCATGCATATTAACCAATGACTTAAATTCTGCCAAGTCACTGGTTTTCCTGGCTAGCTCAGGCAACCCATTCCATGCTCTAATAGCATGGATATCTTAAAAAAAAATCAAAAGCGATATTTTGCTCGTCGATAGTAAATCTAAAAGGCAGATCTGAATGTTTATCGGCTTTATGTTGGAAATCTACCTTCTATTGTAGATGGCTCGTAAAGCTGTTTTGATCATGATTTTGAATTTAGTAAAGTATGAATAAAATGCAATGATGAATTTATTTTCTAACAAAAAATCTTAATTTTGTTCACTTATTATACTTATCCCTACCCAGACTAGGCCCCGCTCAATCCGTTTCGCATAGGGCCCCGCTATCTGTATGACCGGCCCCTGTCTATCTTTATATCATATTCATTGGTAAGTTTGTAGATTTTGTTTTCATCAAATACAAATATAGAGGCATCGATGTATATCGTCACATATTTTTGTATAATGTCTCCCAATAGGCTTTCTTAGATTAATTCTCTATATTATTACACAATTGTAACTATATATTAGAATGATTCCTCTAAAAATGTCAAAAACTCTTTTCATCACAAAAGTCAAATTTATAGGAAGATCTCGAAAAGGTCATTAGAGCCAGGTTTACCAGAAACCTGTACCTTCAAAGGGGAACGAATATTAGGAAAAAGTTTGACAAAGTAAAGCAAAAAGGAGGGCGAAGCTTAACATAAGAGGACAAAAAAAAGTAGGAGGACTAAGTTTAAGAAAGGAGGACAAAGTTTAAGAAAGGAGGACAAAAGAAAAAAATAAACTTAAAAAAATATGTGATGGTTGAGCATGACATATAAAACAGAAGCACCAGGCTCCGTTTATTAGTTACAGAAGAAAGGGAAACAAAACATAGGTAGGCCTCACCAGGACAGTCGAGAGTCCATGGTTCATGTCCTTGTCGGAGCCTATGGAATATTTTGTTCCACCTTCTTCGCTCATCAACTGTTGCCAGTCTATGTCTTACGTGCTACGCCTATTCCTCCTTTGTTACTACACTAAAGACTTAAACTCCACTTTGGGCTTGAAATTTATTGGATGAAACGTTGCGGTAAATTAAAGGCTGTAAATCTACTGGACATTGTTTCTTATCAGACAAAGCGACTTTTGGTAGGAGTTTATCCATCAAGTAAATCTACGTGTGCAACTCCGTCCATTCAGATTGTATCACTTCTAGACAGTCTATTTTTTTTTGTTTTTTTTTTGTTTTTTTTTGTTCAATGTGAGCTGATAACAGGGAGTCAGTTACATAGATCGGGTCTCAAACAAGGAAATCCTTTGCCGAACTGGGAGTCAAACACTTAGAGAGGTTGTGACAGAACGTCGCATGAGGTTTGCGGGACATGTTCTCCGATAGAATGAACTACGTATACCAAGAGTTGCGATGACATGGAGGCCAATACGAGGAAAGTGCAAACAGGGACGTCCTCGTATTACTTGGCGCCACACCTTCATGGAGGACCACAGAACAGTGGAAACAAGATGGGAGGAGGCTTCAGACATTGCAAACGACAGATTTTTATGGAGACAGCTTGCTGCCCAATGCGCCGAACGGCACGGGAGTACCTAAGTCTAAGTAAGTCTAAGTAAGTGAGCTGATCAACAAAAGTTGGAACGATTTCATTTTTCTCTGGAGTGCAAAACAAATAATCACAGAGCTTGGTTTTTTTTTTTTGAACAGCTTGAAAAATAGCACACTTGATCGTGAAGGGGTGGTCATATGGGCGTAGCCAGGATTTTTTTTTCGGGGGGGGGGGATTTTTTCTCTCCCCCCCCCCCGACCCCCCCCCCCCCCCCACAGGCGAATTTTTTTTTTATATTGTTATAAACCTGGTGGTGGCACAGATGGGGGTAATGGTGTGTGTGTGTAGTCAGCCGACGCAAATCGCCCCAGGCCAGCGCTAGACGAGCGGTCAACCGTGACGAGCTACGACGGTCAGCCGAGACGAATGTCAACACGGCGGTTCGGGAAGGATCGACGGCGGTCCGGGAAGGATCGACGTCGTGAACAGAGCTCAGGAGCGTCACGAGAGTTGTAGTCATCTGACCACCTAGAAACGTGGAGCGGCGTTCTGTCCGGTTCGAGAAGGCCAGTTGGGACCCTATATAAGAGCGGAGGTGTCGCAATCAAGGCGGTTCACGGCAGGGGCTCAGAGCCCGGTTCACTACAGTCCGGTCGACTACAGCACAGTTCAGCGGTGTGGTTCTGTACGGAGCATTACGACAGTTCAGTGCGGAGTACTGTCAAGTACAGTTGAGACGACCGGCGTCTTGATCTTGGTCTGCGATCGAGTCCGACACAACGAGCCTAGTGTGTGAAGTCAGTCCTGAACTGTTGAACCCAGTGCAAGCCCGGAACGAGACGGAGAGGCCAGTGCAAGAATTGATACGGCGGAACGGTGTTATCGGAGAGATATTTGTAAAGTGTACGTGTTGCCAATAGTACAGTATTGGCTGTTATTTATTCAACTATTAAAGTGTTACGTTACTTTGGAGCCCTGAGTTGTCAAGTTCTTTAAGTTGGTGGTGTATGGTGCAGTTTGCAGAGAGCCTGGATAGTGAGATTCGTAACAATATGTATTTATGTGTGTGTGTGTGTGTACATAATCTTCATGGCATTCTGACCCTTCATTCTTTCGAAGGTTCTTCCATGAGTTAGTTAGAAAATTGTAGATTCCCCGCCATTACTAGCAAGGGGTTTGGGGGAGCGCTAGGAGCTCCCCCAGCGCGGGGCGAAGCCCCGCCGCCAAGCACTATTTCTGATATTGAAAGCCAACAAAATGCATATTCTGAGGTTTCTACAGTGCATTTTCCTGCTATTAAAAAGTTTTATTTCAAAAGCCTAATGTGCTATTCTTACTGACTTAGACCCTCCCGCGCCGTTAGGCGCATTTGCTGTCAAGCTGTTTCCATAAAATTGTAGATTACCTGGCTATACTAGCAATGGGGTCTGGGGAAGCGCTAGGAGCTCCTCCAGCGCGGGGCGAAGCCCCGCCGCCAAGCACTATTTCTGGTATTGAAAGCCAACAAAATGCATATTCTGGGTATCTACAGTGCATTTTCCTGCTATTAAAAAGTTTTATTTTAAAAACCTGATGTGCTATTCTTACTGACTTAGACCCTCCCGCGCCGTTCGGAGCATTTGACGTCAAGCTGTTTCCATAAAAATCTGTCACTGGTAATGTCTGAAGCCTCTTCCCACCTGCCATGAGGACCTCCATGAATGAGTGGCGTCAAGTTGTACTAGGATATCATTGCAACTCTTCTTATGCGTAATTCATTTTGTCGGAGAACATGTCCCGCAAACCTCATGCGTCGCTCTCTCACAATCTTACTAAAGGGTCGACTCCCAGTTCGGCATAGGATTTCCTTGATTTAAACCCGATCTCTATAACTGACTCCTAAAATCTGTCTTAGCCATCTTTGTTGAGCCACATTTAATGTTTTTCAATTTCGGCAGATGACTATTCACTACATTTTATTAAGGGATCCCTGCCACTGGTAAAAATGTGTAACCTTTCTTGAATACGCTCTTGTAGTTTGCTTTTGATTTTATATCGAAAAGAGAAGTTTTATAGTCAAAATCATCTATTGGGGGTTTTCCATCTCAAAATGCTCTGTAAGGGGGATCTTAAACTCAAAACCATCTGGAGGGGTTTTAAACTTTTAAAAAACGCCATCTGTACAAGAGGGGTTTAAACTTGAACCCCCAACCCCCCCCCCCTGGCTACGCCCATGGTCATAAACTTAGTCATTTTCTCGCTATTTAGAAATATGTTCATGTGTTGAAATCAAAGGTGTGAAGGATCTTATTCATCGCTGGGTAATATGAACTTGAAGTGAACCGCTCAGTTAACAGTACTAGTAGAAAAAAAGTTTGTACACGTTCTTCCTCTCACACCCAATAACGGATCAAGTTGAAATTGTGTACATTTTCTCTTGTACCTGAAAAAAAAAAACAGGAACTAATAAAAAAAAATCAATTATTTAACAAGCTATTGTAATTAAAATTTTTGGTATCGAACAAAGGGAAGAACTTATATTTGACAGATGTGGCGGTATAAGTTGAATTAGTACCCTTTATAATTTGTGTTGAGAATTAGGTTGTCGCTTAAAAGTTTGAAACTAAAAATAGATAGATATGAAACATTGTATTTTTCATAAGCTCTTCGCTGGCGCAGAGGTTAGTGTATAGTTTTGATCAAAGAAACAAAACGCGTCTAGCAATATCGACCATTGATACAATTACATTTATTACAAGTTGTTTTTTTTAAAAAGGATCTTTTTGTGTTTTTCTTGTTATTTTTTAAAATTTGATATTTTGTTATAAGTTTTATTATGCTCAACCCTGGTAAATTAGCATCAGAGAAATACATATTATTATTATTTTTTATATTATTTGTTTGAATTTAAAGTCACTAATAAAAGTTTGAATTGAAATACTTAGATACCCTGAGAATAAAATTTATTGTATTATTTTTTAGAAAAAAAAATCCTTTGCAAAAAAAATAAATAAATGAATTAGTTGCCACTTTATGTTTCTGGTTGTAAAAAAAATAAAGTAACCCTTTCTGTTTCTGTGTCCCACGGTTACTTGTTTTATCTGGTGGTATATAAAATGACTTTTATTCTGGCCAGTTTACTCGTTAGACGATGTTTACCTCTTAAAGACATTATATGATGCAATTTGTGTGTACTTCCCTTGGAGACTCAAGGAATAAACCTTATTAATTTTTACAAAGCTTATATCAGCTCACTTTATTTGTCTGGTAAGAAGTTTGTACACGTTACTTCTCCCACACTAATTCTCGATCAAGTTGAAACTTTGCACAATTATTCATTGGCATAGACAAGACATGAATCAATAAAAAAAATAAACCTCTGGTCAATAAATTACTAATAATTAATTATTTTGTTTGATATCAAAAAGAGAAATTAATCCTTCAGTATTCACAAATACGGCTAAATATGTAGAGTCTCGTCCCATGAGGTAATCGAACACTTTATTTCTCCCACACCAATTCTCGGATCAAGTTGAAACTTTAAAGAATTATATACTGTACTTAACAAAACATGAATCCAATTAGTCACATAATTATTGATAATTGGTATTTGTGTTTGATGTCAAATAAGGGAAATAACTTCTACATTATTGAGGTATATATTTGTAAGTGCGGAGCTATTTCCTTTAGATAAATTTATTTTTAAAAGGGATTTTTATATTTTGCCTGTTTTTGTGTGTTTTTTTTCGTGAAACATTTTTAGTTTACTTACAGACGCCTCTTAGACCTGGGCACAATCTCATTATAAGTAAAAATAATTGAGGAAATAAGAGCTCCCGAATGAAAAGAATACAGCATTATATACTATACAGATCAAAGAAAATAAAATTTAAACCTAATTGAAATATATTTGCTTACTATTGTCAAAATATCAAGTCGCGATTTTATGCTTGTTCAAATTCTAAAATTTGCTGCATACATTACAGCGAGCCAGAATTATTGCCAGATTAACCACTGGCCAGACGGACATCACCCTCACCCCACTTCCTGTGACAGGTACGTAACCTGTACTAACGGACTGATTGCCATTGCGACCTGTCCACCTGGATCATCCTATGACGCAAGACTAAACAGCTGCAGCTACACAACTACCGAAAAATGTAACGACGCAGTATCCATTCCCACCGTAGCACCAGGTGAGTGAATTGACATGACATAGAATCTAATACCACAATGAAACCAGGTGAGTG
The DNA here is from genome assembly GCF_947242115.1 of Biomphalaria glabrata. Lineage (NCBI taxonomy): Eukaryota > Metazoa > Mollusca > Gastropoda > Planorbidae > Biomphalaria > Biomphalaria glabrata. The sequence goes on along the minus strand of NC_074713.1, from coordinate 16,651,258 downwards.
AACTGACATGACTGCCAACATTACATTTAATTTTCTTGCTAAAATCAGTCGCAAAAATCTCATTATCGATAATAAATTGTTCCAGATCTATCACTTACATGCACCCTTCACTGAATATTTATGATATATGTATTAGATGTTACATTGATAATGCTAGAAAAAAATGAACACACACACACTCGTATAATATATATATATTATAAATATTATGTATATATTGTCTTTGTACGTTTAGGTGAAGAATGGTGCAGAATCAATGACTGGGCTACAGGCAAACATCCACACCCTAACACTTGTGACAAGTATGTGGAATGTTTCAACCACATTACATTCATTAGGGTGTGTAATTCATCAGACAGCTATGACCCTTCAAAACAACAATGTGTCGACAGGACCCTGGCACGTCCGTGTAATGACAACAAGCCTATTGTGAATATCTCAGTAGGTATGTACTATAGTTTCTATTCTGATTTTACTAATCTCTCTCTCTCTCTCTTTCTCACACACACACACACACTCTCTTTCTGTCTTTCTTTCTCTGAATGGCTATGTTTGTACAGTGCTACCAGTGTCGGTTCCTAAGTTGTTTGCTTCATTCACTCTTGCATGTGTGACGAGATGTTAAAATAATTATTTTTGGGCTCGTTTATTAAAGTCTAAGGGAAATATAATTTACTTATCCCGCTCACATATACAACATATATAACAGGCTCACCACGACTTACAGTTAGAACAGACTAGTAGATTAAATTTATAAATTTACATTAATTAATAACATAAGTTTACTAAAGATAACTAATAAAAAAAATTATCTGAATTAAGGTGTTAATGGATAAAGCAAACTTTCATCATAGATTGCGTTGAGACTGGATGAGTGTTACTATTGTCTTGTCTACTTACTTTCTAAGCTGCTAACACGTTGGGTCTCCTTACAGTAGACGTAGGACTGACACTCAGAAGGATGAGTCATCCGGCTCTGTCTTAGGACGTCGGCTCGGGATGTCCTCTATGCTGTAGGCCAGGCAATATGGCTCTAGGGTCAGGCCGCTGCCAGTTTAGCAGTAGAGAGGGTTGGTGCTGCAGTCTAAGTTTGTGTAGTTATCACAAATAGTTACAGCTACCAGGCTCGGGATATGATAGACGATTAGGAGCCTCCTAAAAGCATTGAGTAGGGGTTCTCATAAGCCTGGCAATTAATAATATGCAGGCATTGGTATTAATCTCAAAAAGTCATTTAAAACAATTAAAGTGCACACCTAATGATGAACAAAATACAAGAATACAAGGGAGTTGACCACAATAAGTGTGTTATCATACAATGTAGAATGATACTAGTCAAGATTCATCCATTGAATATAATAACGCCGCCAGGCACGATTTGCATATATACCTTACATTATACTGCTATTAAACAATTTTAGTTCAAAAACCTAATTGCTTTTCTCATTTACTTAGGACTTAGATCTTCCCGCGCCGTTCGGCGCATTGGGCGTAAAGCTGTCTTCACAAAAATCTGTCACTGGCAATGTTTGAAGCCTCTTCTAACCTGGTGTCCATTGCTCTGAGGTCTGAGGTCCTCCATTAAAGTGTGACGCTAAGTTATACGAGGACATCCCTGTTTGGGCTTTCCTCGTAATGTCATCCATGTCATCGCAACTCTTGAAATGAGTAATTCATTTTGTCTTAGAACATGTCCCGCAAATCTCATGCGACACTCTGTCACAACCCTACTAAGTGGTTGACTCTCAGTTCGGCATAGGATTTCCTTGATTGAGACACGATCTCTATAACTGATTCCTAAAATCCGTCATCCATCTTTGTTGAGCTACTTTTAGTCTTTTTTCAATTTCGGCGGATGACTTCCATGCTATTCACTGCACTTTAGTAATGGGTCAAGCGACTGGTAAAAATTTGTAACCTCTCATGGCTACGCTCTTCGAATTAGGTGATTGTAGTTTGCTTTAGGTTTTATATCGAAAATTGAAGTTTTTTCGTCAAAACCATCTGTTGGGGAGTTTTAAACTAAAAAATCTCTGGATTTAAAAAAATAAATAAACTCAAAACCCTTTAAACTCCTTTAGCAACGCTCATAGAATTTGGTGACTATAGTTTGCTTTATAATAATATTGATGAAGGGGTTTTCAACCTCAAAACTATCTGTAGGGGGATTTTAAACTTAAAACCATCTGAAGGGGCTTTAAACTTAAAGCCCTTTGGAGGAGTGGGTAAACACAAAACCCATCTTGGCTACACTCATAGAATGTGGTAACTGATGTATGCTTTAGTCTTATATTGAAAATAGAGGGGATTTCAAAATCAAAATCCCCTTTGCCTATGCTCTTGGAATTTGGAGATTGTTGTTAGCATTATTTTTTGTTTGTTTTACAGAAGGGGGGGGGGGGGTTAACCGCAAAACCTCCTGGAAGGGAACTCAAAACCTCTCTTGGATGCGCTGGGGCATGTGATGGTTTAATATTAAAATCTCACCTATAATAAACAAAATCAAAGCAAATACTCTCTCAACTCTTCTCTTTCTTGACTCCTTCTAGACAATTCTCTCTTTTTCTCAAGATGTGCCACTTAAGTAATATATCATGTTCTGTTTTCTGAATTCTAACAGTGCCACACTGTGCTAACCAAACCAAGGATGATGTGCTTTTCCTTTTCGACTCTTCATCTAGCATCGCCTATCCGGACTACGAGATACAGCTGAACTTTGCTTCAAATTTGACCACGAAATTCACCTTGGGCGCCTCATTGGCACAGTTTAGTGTCATTGTCTTTTCTATAGTCGCACAAAGCATGTTCCCATTTAACCGTTACTATGACCACCATGATTTAGAAAAAGTAAGTGAAACTTTGATTAAAAATAAACAGTTAAAGGATGTGACAAAAATTCGTAAAAGAATCAAATCTTTCAAGCCCAAACAAAAGTATTGACATTTACAAACAGCATCTACTCCATAGCCCTTGTTTTCTTCTATATGATATATTTCATACTTCAAACTGGTTCTGTATGGTTGTTAAGGGATAATAGGTACAAGTGCACCATTAGCTATAAAATGGTTCAAATGGCATGCATCTAAAATATCCTCTGACAATCAGTCCAACACCTGGCCTTCACGGGTGGCTCGAAAATTGAGTCCGGTAGAACTGTTATCACTGACAGGAGAAGGAACAAAGGTGAGCAATTGGCCGCTTACTGGCGTCTAAACCGGTAAGCTTCGGGCATGATCAAAAGGAGGGTATTAGCTGAATACCCAACTGGGAGATGGAAAACTCTGAATCCAAACCTCTTCTGCCTTGTGGCTAAATACGAGAAATGCTTTGTGAGTCAACCCTTAGAAAAATCAGAAGCCGGTGGCACATTAAGCAGTTCCAAGCACACAGTGTTGCACCATGGCAAAACCTGCGGCGCCACTAATCCCAACCAAACTCTATCGTGTTCCTGCTGCACATGAAATGCATGGATAAAAGGGGGGAGGGTCTGCTATGTGGGCGGCATTATTCCGGTATTAGCTTATGACCAGGCTTTCATTTCATTGATATGTGATGATCCATATAATATCGTTCTACACTAATGGAGCCAAATACGTTTTATTATTCTAGGCTGTATTTTAGTATTGAGATTGTCATAAATACGACGGGTTTAATAATTTATGCTGTATTTAATATTCAGATTGTCGTAAATACGACAGGTTTTATAATTTATGCTGTATTTTAGTATTCAAATTGGGTAAATAAGACATGTTTTATAATTTATGCTGTATTTTAGTATTCAAATGGGCCTAAATACGACAGGTTTTATAATTTATGCTGTATTTTAGTATTCTTGTAGTAATGAATACGCTGTACCTATTGTTTCAGAGTAGAATACATAATGTTGGGTTATTTCCTCAGGCTATTATGAACACGACGTATGTTGGATCAACCACTAACACGGCACAAGCACTAGACTTTGCAAGGACCACTTCGTTCACCTCGGCTAATGGTGCCCGTTCAGGAGTCCCTCAGATGGCAGTGGTTCTGACTGACGGGCTGTCAAATGATCAAGATCTTACCAAAATAGCAGCCGAGCGCTTAAAGGCGAATAACGTTGGAGTTTTAGCCATAGGAGTTGGCAACTTCAGCCAAACTGAGCTGAACGCCATTGCCAGTGGACCACAGTTTGTAAAACAAGTAGATAGACACACCTCGTTGCCATTGTTAGCAGAGGAAGTGTACATTCTAATGTGCAATTTCGGTAAATACACATACCCAATTTCGATGTAATATAAAAGAAGAAATTGCACACAATCTATTCACGATAGAAAATTTAATACTTTTGAAATAAATTTTGGGAGACTGATATACAGGGGCAGACTGAATGTCAAAATTGGCCCGGGCCTTTCTATACCATTCGGCCGACACATTTGATGGGCATCCAATTCTAGGTCCTTAAAATCATACGTTAAGTTTGATAATGTGTCGATAACTGTACAAATGCTCTATAAGTTCATAAGAAATATAGGCCTCGTGTTGCTTTTTAATCGCTAAGTGTTTAGGCCCTAAGACGATGAAACCTACAAGTATCACTGTCTACGGATGTTGGCTATTACATTATTTCGGAAAATGTGTCAATCAAATTAACATTGCATTGTAGAGTCTGTAAAGGATTTCTTGAAACACGACGTTCAAATGGTAATTTTTATAAAATCTTTAACAATTTAGTATGTCATAGTGGCATACATGCTGTCCTTTTGGTGGCTCTTATCGGTCCATTTGAATACCGGCCCGCCGGGCATTTGCCCGAATGCCCATATAGCTAATTCGCCTCTGCGTTTATAGCTTGCAGGAACTTATGTTGCCTACACTTTTAGTTTCTAAATTTTTATTGTTACTTATTAGGTTACGTTGCACACTAAATTATTGGTCATGAAACCTATATATTGGTATTCCTTTGACCAATAGTTTAGTTTTTGTTTTATTCATGTCTTGTCTATGCCAATGAATAATTGTGCAAAGTTTCAACTTGATACGATAATGAGTGTGGGAGAAATAACGTGTACTCACTTTCCAGACAGACAGACAAAGTGAGTTTACATAAGCTTTGTAAAAATACCATAATTAGCCAGTTGAAAAAAAAAAAAGAAAAAAATATCTTCGTAAATTTAGATAGAATATCTGTTAAGATAAAATTTGTTCATTTCAAAATTAATTTTTTTGTTTCGTATTCAACTCAGCTCAGCCCAATTTTTGTGACAAGGCAGACGTGATATTTCTTCTGGATTCTTCTAGCAGTATAGGGCATGCCAACTACGTGGAGCAGCTTCGGTTTGCAGCCGACATTACACAGAATTTCAGAATTGGACCAGACGATGTCAGGTTTGCAGCTGTGATCTATGGATCAGACGCTCATCGACTTTTTGACCTGAGTTCTTACTTTGACCACAATTCAGTTTATCAGGTTTTAATTTTCTTTTCTTTAAGCTTTTAAAGCATGAATAAAGTAAAATTGCACAAATAGAAAAATTAACTTATAAAAGACAGCCCGAAAGTTAGTAAAAAACAGACTCTTACGGATGGATGCAATGATATGTTATGGAGAATAAATGATTTGTAATAGAGAGCATGGTATGTTTTTGAGAAGCAGCTATAAACCGTTTGGCTATCTTTCAAGAGGGCTTGAGTTTGAATCCTGAATCTGAGTTGTTTTTTGATAAGGGCCTAAAAGCAGCACGAATATCTTGTTCCAGATTCCAAATTCCTCAAAAAAAAAGATTGGACAAAAGCGTAATGAGTATGCTATAGCATGGGAAATGTACACTAGAATAAAAAACAAAAAAAGATGGTTAGGATTAGTTATGAATGCAGTTTGTGAAATGAATAAAAAAATAATAGTTTAAGTAATTTGATGAATATGAATGAGTCGTTGTATTGCTTAGTTCTCGCAATCTAAATGTGACAGACAGAAAAAGCCCACAAAATTAACAGCGGGAGCGGCTGAAACAAACCTTATAGTCACGAATAACTTGTGCTATAAGCAATAATGTTTTGTTCAACTTGCTAAATTCGGTCTCTAGTCTTTGTGCCGTACAACCAGACTATATCTTATCGGTCTGCCTGGTCGTCTCGATGGTCCCGGGTTCAAACCCTTCCAGCTGTCATTCCCATCCGCCATGCCGAGGTTTTGGCTAGGACGTAATAATCTTCCATCCTGAACTTACGACAGACACCAATAAGTCAAGATAATACTCTGATACTTTTCACGTCCGTTAACTCAAAAATTATAATTATAATTTTTAATACCTGAGTTATCCTCCTTATATAACTGGTAAAACAGACTCAATGGAGAAAATTTGTAAATAAACTACAAATCATTCCCGAAAAATATACGTCTATTTAAAAATACAATTAGCGGATGATGTGGGAAAACAACAACAACATCTGGGTTTTACGCTGATCCGCCATGCTAGTCTTGCTTGGAGATCATCGCTCAGCATCGCATGTTTCCCTCCAATAAATACAACTTTTGGTTTTTTGAAAGCAAACGATAATTTTAAAAATGATGCATGCTAATTGTTTTTAATACTCAGAGGACAATTTTAAAACGATATTAACTCTTTGACTGCTGTGTTTTGTTTTCAAAAAAATGCTACTTTTTTTTAAAAAATAAGAAAATGTTCCAAACATGGCTAAAACAAAAATTTATTGTTTAAGTACCAATGATGCTATAGTAACAAATTTGGTATCAAAGTAAAGGTAAATGAATGGAGAATGTGAAAATGTAAACATCTTTCTATTTAAATATAAGATACAAATTATAATCTAAATAATATGACACTCAGAAAAAAAAAATGGATGCCAACTTTAGAACTTTTGAGACCTAAATTTAGATTTTGTTCTTTGTATTACTGTTGAAACAACATATTTAGACTATTTACAGCATTTTCAAAAAGAAATGTGATAAAACAGTCAATAAAAGATGATGAATCATTGATTATATTATTATTTTTACCTTGTTTTTTAGTCAGAAAAAAAGTGAAAATTATTGCGCTTTTCATTTCTACCAATAACAATAGATACCAGTACTAAATCTATCAACCAAATGCACTCAAATATTATGTACATTTGAATCGATGGGATATAGATCTAGATTTGTCTTCTTTTTATTTGCATAGAACATCTTTCATTCTAATACTAGACCAGTGCAAGACATAGGCTAGCGAGAGATCAAAGCCTAAATCTCTAACTAGATGAAGGACAATAAAAATCCTAATTCATTTTACCTAAGATTTAGACATCAAATAGATCATTATTACTGTTCCTTTGTGATATTTTCAAAAAGAAATGTGATAAAATAGTCAATAAAAGATGATGAATCATTGATTATATTATTATTTTTACCTGGTTTTTTAGTCAGAAAAAAAAGTGAAAATTATTGCGCTTTTCATTACTACCAATAACAATAGATACCAGCACTAACTCTATCAACCAAATGCACTCAAATATTATGTACATTTGAATCAATGGGATATAGATCTAGATTTGTCTTCTTTTTATTTGCATAGAACATCTTTCATTCTAATACTAGACCAGTGCAAGACATAGGCTAGCGAGAGATCAAAGCCTAAATCTCTAACTAGATGAAGGACAATAAAAATCCTAATTCATTTTACCTAAGATTTAGACATCGAATAGATCATTATTACTGTTCCTTTGTGATAAATTATGGATTTAGAATAGTTTTATATTTTACTTTTATTTAGTAGTAAACCTTTTGGAGTGCAACTTGAACCAGTATAGTGATGGTGATGATTTTTACCAAAAAACAATACTAAAAAAAATTGCTAGAAAATATACCAAGAAAAGGCCCAGCATGGTGGATGAATATTGGATTTAGATCTGCCATTTCTGTTGTTTTCATTTATCTAAGGGTTAGATCTATAGGAATCTACAAAGGTGTAAAGATAAAAGCATAGATCTAGTCAACCTTGATCTACATTCAAGACCTAGCCCTAGTCTAAGGCTAAGGCCTAAGCCTATAAGCATATAAGGCAATACTAGATCTAGATCTAAATCTAAATGCTAATAATGTCCAAGTCTGCTTCATCCTATGCTAAATCTTGATCAAGATCTTCATTATTACAATTCATAGAAGTATAAATAAAACAATAATAAAGCTTCTTCAGTAGTAAACATTGTGGGTGTGTCTTGGACAAGCATAGCCATGATGTTGTAGATTTTTACAGATAAACAATACTAAAAAAAAAAAGAAAATGGGGAAAAAATGCCCACAGTACAGTGGATGATTATTTGATGTAGATCTACCATTTCCTTTCTTTTTATTTACCAGAAGCTTAGATCTAAAGATATATCTAGATCTAGAGTCCAAGTCTAGAGATAAAAGCTTAGATCTAGTCAATCTCGATCTACAGACTACACCTAGCCTACTGACAATAATAGATTTAGATCTAAATACTAATAATATAGATATAATCATATAAATACGCTAAATTTAGACCTACCTGAATCTAATCTAGATCAAATTCTTCATTATTACTATTTATTTGTGATAATTTTTAGAATAATTATAAAGTTTCTTCAGTAGTCAACATTGTGGGTGTGTCTTGGACTAGCGTAGTCATGGCGACGTTTTTTTACATTGTAAAAAAAGTAATAAATAAATGTCTAAATAAAGCCAAAAGCTTCTAATTTCTATGTAAACAAAGGATGAAGAACTCTTTTATAAATTAAAAATAGTTCCACTGTTGTTAGTTAAAATTTTTAATTTAAAAATGCAACGAAACAAAGGTAGGGTAAGAACGTCTATGGGATAGACGTTCCGTGCGTTTAGGGCAGACAGACCGTCTATGGGATAGACGCTCCGCACTCATTGAGTTAAAAAGATTAACTGAGTGTAGTAAACATATTGCACAGTCTGTATGTCTCTGTCATACAATTCAATTATAAGTTAAACATAATCTAACGCTGAATTGTGAGGGTAGCACGATTACCTCTATGCCAAACTTGTTGTTTCCCAATTAACAATCGTTGATTGGACTATCCGAATCAGGGATGAACCAACAAAACACCCCTAAAGGATATTAATAAAACAAATTGGAACCAAACGTGAGATTTTTAACAAATAAATGCTTGCACTTGACTAAGAGTAGCAACATTAGTAAAATCACTTAAATTTGAGTGTCTTCAAGAGAAAAGATTAAATACATACAACAGTAAACCATAACTTACAAATACAAAAACATTACCTAATAATATATTCAGAAGGACTCAAAGAATAATGTTTATTTTTTACTTTAATATATTGGTAAATAAAATCCATACAAGTGCCCCATTTTCTCCAATGCCGTTTGAGCATGAACTTTTCCATTTTGCTTGAACTTCTGGAATAAAATGGAAAATAAACATTTTTTTTTACGTATTGATAACTTTGCCATGTCTTATTACATGAAAAATAACTTTTGTAGAAGTTTAAGAAATAAGTTTTTCATCTCTGTTTCTTTGTCTCTTCCAAAACTCTAGGCTATAACTTCAGCAACCTATTTGTCCAGCAGTACCAACACAGCAGAAGCTCTGAGACTTATCACAGACTTATCGATGTTTGGTAGTGCACGTGGAGGCCGTGACGGGTCCAAGAAAATTATTATCACTTTGACTGATGGAATGTCTGACGATCCCGTAGCGAGTAAGAATTTTAAATAAAGGGAAATCAAAAGTTTCATTAACTTAGCGAGTTCGTGAGTGTACGAGTCAAGTTATTACTATTATAACTTTTATATAGCGTTACTTTCATGCATAGGAGAGCACAGAGGGGGTATCTTGGTTTTCCGTGCTGCCTTCAGGCAGCTCAGTAAACACAACTCTGCCCGAGTCGAGTGTCGAACCTCGAGCCCCCTTCCAGGTAGCCAAACCAAGCCAAGTTCAAGCGCACTTGGCCTCTCAACCATGCTTCCCAATAGATGGATAAACAGGAAGTTTACTTACACATTTGATCATGCATTGGATTCGCGAAGATTCAAGTTTTTAAATAGAAGATTGGATAATGAAAGGGAGTTAATTAGAAATGAAATTTAAAAAAATTTTTTCCTGTTTGATATATTTCTATTTGAAAACCTATAAAAAAGGGTAGACAAAATTATATCGGAGCTTTTATTTGATAGGTTTCAAGCATTGACGTATATGTATTGTACTGGACATGGAGATCTTTAAAACTACAAAAAATTTGAAATTTTTAAAAAAGTTGAAACAAGGCGTTGTTTTGTAAAGTAGTTGCAAGAATAAAAGTGTATTTTTTCAACCCTAACCTATGTAACGAATAGTTGTAATTATTAGATCTAGATCTAGTAATTGAGCATCAAATATTACCATACTCTCGGGGCTCATCTCATAATTATTAAAACATTATCTTAATGGAAACTAACAGGAAATGGCTTTGTTTCATATATTTGCGTGAATATTTAGTTCTGTGATTAATATCCCATTCTAAAGAAAATCAGAAAAATGATTTTGCATAATTTCTAAACTTTGAACACTAAAGATCAGTACTTTTCTAAGACAGAAAAGATTGATTGGGGCGACTTCTTTAGAGCTTGAAAAAGAGTTACGTACATAAAAATCTATATATATAGGTCTGTGAATCGATCAATCGTGGATAAGAATTTGTTTCCGGTTTCCAGATATAATATATAATTCTGTGGTCTATGCTTTCAAGATTCATGTTAAATACTTTATGTGAATCTATAATTGAAGATGATGCTAGAGGAAATACCCTTTTCTAGAAATATATTCAGGATGGCACTATCACTATAGTTATTTTGTTATTTTGCTTATACTATCGCTGCCTGACTACAAATACATATTTGAGCTTTTAGTATTTGTCATACAAATTTTCCGCAAGCATGGACCATTAAAATTCTATTAAACTAATAACAATTTGCATTCATCTAGATGTCACACATCGTCGTGGTTTTTTATACAACACAAGTGTCAGGTGAACATAGAATCTAAGCTACTTAAAAAATTACACGACTCTATATTAATTTTTAGGATTGGAAGAATTGAACTACTTTTTGAATGCAGCTCTTTTTTGTTTCTGTTTAGCTAGACAGCGAGTCGATGAGTTGAAACAGAGAGGTATTCGGTTCGTGTCCATTGGAGTTGGTAATTCTGTGGACATCGATGAACTGACAGTGTTAGCAAGCTCCAGTGATGATATGTTCTGCGTAGAGAGTTATGAAGCCATTCATAAACTCCACGATGAAATTGTTAGCTCAACATGTCAGCGTAAGTAAAATTATCTAAAAAATCTAACTATCACAAGAGTCCAACTAACGCAAGATCATAGAGCCCAATTATTGAAAGATCTTAGAGCCCAACTATCGCAAGATCTTAGAGCCCAACTATTGTAACATCTTTGAGCCCAACTATCGCAAGATCTTAGAGTCTTAGAGCCCAACTATTGCAAGATCTTAGAGCCCAGCTATCGCAAGATCTTAGAGCCCAACTAGCACAAGATATTAGAGCCCGACTATCAGAAAAAGATCCTAAAGCCCAACTTTCGCTAGATCTTAGAGTCCAACTATCGTAAGATCGTAGAGCCCAACTAACACAAGATCTTAGAGCCAAACTATCGTAAGATCTTAGAGTCAAACTATCGTAAGTTCTTAGAGCCCAACTATCACAAGATCCTAGAGCCCAACTATCGTAAGATCTTAGAGCCCAACTATCCCAAGATCTTAGAGCCCAACTATCACAAGATCTTAGAGCCCAACTATCGTAAGATCTTAGATCCCGTCTATAAAATATTGTGGAGCCCAAAATCACAAAATATTAGAAACAAACAAACTATCACAACATCTTTGAGCCCTACTATTGCAATTTCTTAAATTCAAAGTATAAAAGATTGTTAATATCGCAAATAAATAAATAAATACATAAATAAATCATTGACACTTAATAAAAGGTGTCAATATTATCCAAAAGTCAACACTTTCTACAAAGTTTCTATTAACCCACTGCGTCGTCTTTCTGTGTTAGTTCTTCCAGTTTCTTTTCTCAAATCAAGTTGCACACTTATTTCATTGTCGATGACAACAAATCGATCACTTTGAAAATCAACTAATTAGTAAATCAATTAGTCGTCATTAAATATATATTTTTATAGAAATGCACTAAGGTAAGAGGAGATAAAACTTGTGTAAAGAATTAGGTTGTTCACTAAAAATTTAAGTTATAGACTTTTTTAGTCTATAAAAACTTCTATTTTTATAATACTTGAATAGCTCAATAACTAACAAGTCGCCTTCCACACGGAGGCTCGAGACCTCAAATTCAAATTCAGACTAAAGCATCTTTAAAAAAAATAGTTTTTGAATAAGCAGCACTGAAACTTTCTCTCAGATTATCCTCCTCCCCCCTCCCAACCTGGTCCCAAAAGTGGTCATAGCTCACTAAGCATTCTATAAGCATGAAAGTCTCGCTAAACAAAAACAATTAATATAATGTTTCCAATCACACACATTTATTATTGTTAGTCTAGATCTATTTGGACCTAGCATTACCCACCGGCTACATCCGTTGATTTGTTCCCAGACTATAGTGTTTATTTGTCATGTTCCTTTTATTTCGTACGGCCCGTTAATTTGAGTATCACTTTTTTTTCTCTCCCCTGCAACTCTCCGCCCCAACAAATAGTCCTATTTACAATATCTAACTATTCTTCTGCTTTTCAGTTCTTATTTCTAAATATTTGATAGGCTCAATCATATTTTTTGGTCCGGACCCTTTTTAGTTTTAAATTCTGCAAACCGTAATGCTTACATAATACTTTGACCGTACCCCCCTTTTTTTTTTTTTACACTTTCATAAAACTGTCCGCATTTTAGCAATACCATTTTTTGGCCAGTATATTCATGTATACGATGCGTTTAATTGGACGTCCCTTTTTTAAACACCCTTTCCCCCCAACACTCAAAGTTCTGACCTGTCCATTCGATATCACTTTTTTCTCCCCCCACCCCCTTTCTTTTCGCTCCGCTTCGGCTTCTTAATTAAATAGTTAAGATTTTCATAAGTTCTATGCTCCTTTCGGTGGGATTCCTACCCTTTGTCATAATGCTCACTCACCCAAGAATTCTATAATCTTTTTATTCCCTCCACCCTCAAAACACAAAATAATAAAGTTACACCTACATTTTATTTCCTTTTTGTACATTTTTTTGGCACAAAAAACGTATCCAGTTAATGTCGGCTTCATATGACAAAAATAAGAAAAATATAAAAAAAATACTTAAAAACAAAAGACAATACCTCCTTTATAAAAGATATAGAGCATTTTTTTTTAGCTCTTAAAAAACTAATGATAAAAAAAAAAACAGAATCATTATTACCCCCTAACACGAGAAAAAATCCTGGTTAAACGAATGTATGCCATTGATGTGGCAAAATATGTTGGTCACAGGCTGCTGGGGCTGCTTAGTCACTGCACTCCTGATTAATCTTCGGACTCAAAGACAATCCCTATAATTATTATAGACTTTATTCTATGATGATAGGCCTTAGACTTAGAAAAAGGATGCGCTAATTATTTCTGAGCATTTATTTATTAAACTCTTAAATGAATACTGCCTACATGCGGAAATACCCAAAGACGTATAGTCCGATCAAGAGAAATAATTTCTAGTTCTCGAGCCAAATTTAAATTAATTTCTTTTATACTTTGAAAACGGTCAAACTAGACTTTTCCAAGGGTGGCCAACGAGCAAGTAATTCTTTTACCAACGATATACATCAACTGTCAAATTTCTAGAAAAATTGTTAGAGTCGTTTTCGAGATCCATGTTCAGGTTTTTGAGCCCACCCCTCCCAGAAGGTTTCATGAAGTTTCCAGGAAGGTACGAGTTGAATAAAGGAGATACAAAATTTTTTTATAGCATGCCTATAAAATCAAGTTTCGCACCAAGGAGAAACTACGCTCGAAAAAGTTTAACTAGTGCTTACAAATGGAAGGAAATTTAATCTTGCACTTTTTAATATGCCGGCTTAAAAAAATAATGGTTCTAGATCCCAAATAAAGCATTGTTTTTTTGTAAGTTTAACCCCCGGGGTTTTAATCGTTACACGTGCTTAGTTGTTCTTGACACACGGAAAGTAATAACAGGTTAGATTTTGGTATTTTTTTCGTCCACCACAAGTGTAGGAGTTACTGATGAAGGAATCAGGGCTTTTGCGTTTAAAATACAGATTGATGACATGAATAGTTGGTGCAATGTCACTCAATATCAACGTTATTTAAAATAAAGTTTTGTTTATATTTATTTTACCAGTTTTATCTTCACATTTAATCTCGAAACTCTAGCTAAGGGAAATTACTCATTCAATCAAACAACACAATAACCGTATTTGAGAATAAAAAAGACCAAACAATTAACACAGATGTTGCTTGTTTTTTAGGCTGACGAAGGCCTAGTGGCCAAATGTTGTTTGTTTTTACTTGGTCCGGCAGGGTTACCTATTGTATTTTCTGCTCTGGGACAGAGATAATACTATTGGTTTACTTTTATTATGCTGTGTATCCTAGAAAACCAAGTACAGATAGGAAGTGGTAATAATACTTATACAGTAACAGTAGGTAAGTACATTCATACAATGTATACTTTACTGCACATCACTTCTATGCGTTATAGTTCAATATTAACATTTTTGATTTATATCTTCATTTTTTTTGTTATCCTGACTTTATTTTGTATCTTTACATTTTTTTGTATATGTTTGTATCTTGACTTTATTTTGTATCTTAACAGTTCTTTTGTATCTTCAATTTTTTTGTATCTTCTTTTTATTTTGTATCTCTACATTTCTATTGTATGCTAGAAAATTTTTGTATCGACACTTTTTTTTTCTTGATATTTTTATTATTCAATATTTTTTTTTTGTACATCGACATTTTTTTTTTACAACAATGAAAAATGAATGCACCTAATTGTTTAAGCACCCAACATACTCACTCACCAATGCTCTGTCAGAACTTTATCAGTGTCGTGGACCGTCGTTGACTTGTAGCACCAAACTGCTGGTAGACAACTTAAAGTAACTTCAGCAACTTCTTTGTGAACAAAACTGAATATATATTCTATTATAATATGGACAAAATCAAGTGGATATGAGATAAAATAAATGTATTAGACTTAATTAAGTAATAATAATTTTTAGCAAAATCAAACTCACTACATTAACACAACCTTTCAGTCTCGCGTTCTGGAGTCGTCTGTCTTAACTGCGACCGCTGACAATCTATCTTGCATAATTCACAACCAATCGCTAACATCTTTCACTGTCACCATAGAAACACACACACACACACACACACACACACAAGCCATAACAATCTGTACATTTGAGTTTCAGTTTAGGGGAGGAGAAAGAGACAAAACAGATTAACATATTCTGTGACATAATGCATATATTATGACATTGAAAGCTAACGACAAAGTTAACTTCATTTCGTGTTTGAATTTCCTGCAGGTATAATCGTGTTTCTGTGTGTCTGTTCAACGACTGATTGATTGTGATCGCACCACGAGTTGTTGTTTTTTTCATAGAAAGCTGTATCTATTCACTTTGAGGTCATACTGTCATTCCACAATAAAGTCATACTATCATTTCACTGAAATCATACTGTGATTTAACTATGATGTCATACAGTAATTTCAGTATGAGGTCATACTCTTTTCACTACTAAGTCACTACAAGATGACACTGTTAATTCACTACAAGATGACACTGTTAATTCACTACAAGATGACACTGTTAATTCACTACAAGATGACACTGTTAATTCACTACAAGATGACACTGTTAATTCACTACAAGAT
Source organism: Biomphalaria glabrata (assembly GCF_947242115.1). NCBI lineage: Eukaryota > Metazoa > Mollusca > Gastropoda > Planorbidae > Biomphalaria > Biomphalaria glabrata. The sequence continues at coordinate 16,635,383 of NC_074713.1, read as the reverse complement.
GAAACTGTTAATTCACTACAAGATGACACTGTTAATTCACTACAAGATGACACTGTTAATTAGACTGCAATTTCATAACTAGTTCAGACTGCTTTTCCACAACAGGCAAGATTTCCATTTATAACTAGGTTAAACAGTAATTTCATAACTAGGTCAGACTGCATTTTCCTGACTAGGCCAGACTGCATTTCAAAACTAGGTCAGACTGCAATTTTAATTCGGGTTAAAATGTCATTACACTAAGAGGTCGGACTGCTATTTCACTAGGTTAAAACGCCGTTTCAATACTCTCAGATATCAGTTAGATATCTCAGATGGATGCCACCGTATCATTGTTAACCTTTAAACTTTTATTTCCAAGCCTACACTGATTATTGGAGTCTATGCAGAGAACAGAATTGGGAAAACGGAATTCACGCCAATCCCTTTGATTGCACCAGGTACATAGAGTGTGTATTTCTCTACACCTACGTCATGTCTTGTCCTATTGGCTTAGTTTACGACCCATTGAAGAAAACGTGTCTTGAGCCTTTTAATGCTGTCGACTGCAAAACGTATAACGACTACAAACCTGTAAACAATTACAGACCTGTGATTGGCAAGCGAAACGTTGTCAGTGCCGGTAAGTTTCGGTATTTAGTCAGATCTTAAAATCTTTCTGATATTACGTTTTTAAATTTTCTTCCTTTTAAATGGAGTTGAAATTAGATGTGCATACAAATCTAGCTTTAAGCACAATGTCATGAAATTGTATTAGTGCATTGACACCCCTTTTCACATCATAACATAAGAAATTATGAAATTTACCTTTCTCATACCCCGCAATGTAGGTACTTAGAGCACCTATTTATGCTTTTAATTTTAACAGGGTCATTATGATCTGGTAAATCGGAACTAATGAAAGAAAGGAGTCGTAAAAAAATATCTCTATAATCCTAGTCCTCTCATGCTAAGTCTAAGTGCACCAGACATAACAATAACTTCATGTAGCTATTACTCATGAATGAATATCAAAGTGTGTGTTAAAACTACTGTACCATTATTCATCTCAAAGTTCAATCGTGTGCTGATATTTTATTTTCTTCTTGTTTTGCTTTATAGCCAGTTGCAGCCATTTAATGGGAGGTTCATTGCAGACTGCGTTTCCCTATATACCAACAGGATCTGTATATTATGGTAAGTTTCAGAGACAGATAAAAATTATTACGATAGAAGAAAACGAGAAGAGAATTAGGACATAGGCCTACGTGTATGCATTGAAAAACTTTTTAATGTCTAAAATATAGACTTATATATAGAATCTACTACTAGACTGGAAACCGGAAATAAATTCTTATCCGCGACTGATCGCTCGTGAACATTGTGTAGAAAGTTGGATCAAGGCGTTGTTTTGTCAAGTAGTTCAAAGAAGTCAAGTTGTTTTTTTTTTCAACCCTAACCTATGTAACATATAATTTTATTTTTTAGATCTAGGTCTAGTAATTGATTATCAGAAATACAAAAAAAAAATCACAATTTAGTGTTGCATTCAGTCTTTTGATAAAGAAGATTATGTATCTCGGCCTTAAAATAAGATTGATGCGCTCTTTGGTTATGGCCATATTCGTATATGCTTGTAAATCTTGGACGCTATAGAAATGCTAAAGAAATATCCCTGAAACAGGCGGCAACACAAATGATGAGGTTCGAAACAGGATCACAATGGCAATTGGTCCCCACAATGACCTGCTAAGCACAGTAAAAAAAAAAAAAAGAAAAGAAAACCTTTATGGCCATATCACAAGGTCCCCAGGGCTCGCAAAGACTTTCTTTCAAGGAACACTACCAGGAAACAGAAAAATAAGCAGACACGGACAGCGATGGGAAGAGAACGTAAAAGAATGGACTGTCATTAAAATAGATTCTATTCACGGCCAAAGACAGAGAGGAATGAAGAAAGACGGTCGACAGATCATGTGTGGTGCCCTAACGGTTCACCAGACTAAGGGATAGGTAAAGGTGACGGCGAGACTGCTCCACAGCTCATTCATGTAACAGCAAAACAGAAATGCTTCAATGTTCTGGTCAGTACAACATCCATCACAGAAAACATTTACATAAGCACAGAAACAGACGTCGCTTTCAAATGCATAGTATTCTAATTGGTGTAACGATAGACGTGTTTGGGCAAGTCTGAACAGATTCGAGCATATCCGCTGGAATATATTAATGTTTTATAATGCAATAAGTAAAAAAGTAGAGCATACCGATTCAGACTTGCTATGCAGTGGCGTAGCAAGGGTAGGGGCAGAGGGGTCCAAATTTGAAAATCCCCAGGGCCCCCCACTAGAGCTGGCCCTTAAATGAGTGTCGGAATTTTTGTTACATTAAATATTACTCCTTTATCTCATGTCATGACGTCGAATGTCGAAAGGCAGGGGCCTCTAAAGAGGTCAACCCCCCCCCCCCCCCCCCGGGCCCCTAAATCACTAGCCCTAGCTGTAGTTTACGGTTGATGAGTGTGCCATGTGGTCAGTACAAGAACAATCGCCTATACATTTTCCAACTAATTTTAGGTAACGAGAGGCGCTTTGAAAATTCCAAAGTTCACAGGTATTCAAACCACAGACCTCGCGGTTTGGAAGTTAAATACTTTACCTTTCAACCATCACGTACACGCTATTTCTCCCACACCCATTCTCGGATCAAGTTGAAACTTTCCATAATTATTAATTAGCATAGACAATTCCAGAATCAAGTTCCGATAAATTCTCCAAAAATTGGAAGTGTTCTGTTAAACTATAGTCTGGGAAACACTGCTTTAATGCAATAATATAACAAGAAAAATATAAAAATACCTTTTTTTTTTTTACAAACAAAAAGCTTATATTAAGTGTAATTATATCAATTAGTTGAGTTCAATCATGTGCTTAAATCTGTAATAGATCTAGAGTAACAATACAAAATCTGTGCAATTTGAAATATATTATGCACATTTTTTTTTTGTTTAGCGCAATTAAATTCTTTTAGCCTTCTGAATACGCTATGATCCTATCACTAGTCTGGACAATTGGGAAAAGACCTGGGGGGGGGGGGGGAAGAAGGGGGTATCTGGGTGACCGTTACTGTGATCTATTTTTTAATGTATATTATTTTTAAAAAGTTTTACGACTTGAATTTGAACTTGATGGCTAAAACCTCCTGAAGCCAATACACTAAACACTGTACCAGCAAAGCTTTCATAGCTATCTATTGTTAGTCTCAAACTTTTAAGTGACCACCTAATTCTTTACACCAAGTAAAAAGGGGGCATTGGGGACTAATTCAACTTATAAGCCACATCTGCTCCATACCAAAAATTGTACCAGAGATATAGAAAGTGAGACATAGTGAGCTAGTATGAGCTTTGTAAAAAGAGTGAATCTATTATTTGGAATGCATAACTTGAAATCTAGTCCAGGCTTATTCATTTTAGTATATATCAAATTGTTTTCTCTTCAGTGATATAATTTCTTATAATGTTATCTATCTAATATATGCTATAATTTTTTTTCAGATCCCAATAATGTTTGTGCATCTTATCGTCTGCCAAATGGTTTATATCCAGACTCAACCAGTTGCAGCAGATACCTGGAGTGCTATAATGGAGTTACCTACCACTCTAGTTGTCCCAATGGCATGGCGTTCAATGTACACAGCAAGGGTTGCATGGATGTGAACGCTGTGAATTGTTACGATAATGCCAACTTCAATTTTTTAGTCTCGGTTTAAAGATGTTGTTAAATCAAAACAAAGTCATTTTGGCAATACTTAGTAGCCTATGATTTTAAACAGCGAAGACTATTGGTGAATGTCAGACTATTAATTTTGCATATTTTTTTTATGCATCTATCAATTATAAGTGTCAATAATTGTGTTACATTGTTATATGAAGCTTAGTGAGGTAGAAAATGTTACAACACATAGAGGAAGTGTTAAGGCTGTCTGTATTTATTTATTTTGCTCATTGATGTGAAAAACTGTTTTTTGGATTTTGAAATTATAGCTATTTATTAAAATATTTTTAAAAATTATTATTATTTATAAGTTACTGTCACTAACGTTAAGAACATAGGCATAGAATATATGTCTGTTGTTTAGCAATAATTCTTGCGATTGACTTATTTTGCTTGCTTCCTTTGTTGTAAAGTTTGTTCTGCTAATAATAACATTGGTGTCGAAGAGCGATATTAGGTTTAAATCAGAGACATTGGTCTAGATTTGTGGTTTCCATACTATTAATTTTTTTAAAAGACAGTACCTTCTTTATACAACTTATACCTTCATTATACAACTTATACCTTCTTTATACAACTTATACCGGCCTTCAGATCTACACTTACAAGACGATGCGCAGAATTTTCCTGAACATTAACTTATTAAACTCTTCAATGAATAGGGCCTACAGTCGAAGACGTGTAGTCTGTTAAGATAAATATTTTGTAGTCTCTTAGCCAAATTTAAATTACTTTTTTAGACTTTGAAAAATAAAATGGTTTTCGAGAATCGCAACCACACACCCTTTGCTCGCCCAAAGGGTTCTGTCAAATTGAATAGAAGCATTTTAAAAACAAGTCACTGATCTGTGTGTACGAATTTTGACTCGAAAAACATATCTCTTCCTGCAAGGAAATTCATCTAATACCTGCCCATCTATCTATCTATCTCTCTCTCTATCTTTATCTCTCTATCTCTCTATCTCTCTATCTATCTATCTATCTATCTCTTTCTCTATCTATCTATCTATCTATCTATCTCGATCTATCGATCGATCTATCTATCGATCTATCTATCTATCTATCGATCTATGAGGGCAGTTGAAAATGTGGTCATCATTTTATCGAATCATATTGAAGTAAAAATTATCATGAACAGAAAGGCAATTGGATTTTGTTCGTCGACACTGCTTCTCAAGATAATTTCCTGTAGAATTTTGACCGAACTTTGCTGAAATGGCTACTTCAAAAATATGCCGACACTGTTATGTTTCTATTATGACCTGAAATATTGAAGACGAAATGGGGAAAATAATGGATAATAATTGATACCGTCGTGTATGAGGAAATCCAAGTAGCGTCAATCGATACAGCAAATTTCTTATCTTTACCTTTGAGGGGATACAAAGTTATGTTTGAAAGCTTTTGTGTAGTAATTAATAAAAAAAAAGCCGTTCCAAAGCTAATATTATGAACTATATTATGTATTCTACAGAAGAAGAAATCTAACTGGCGTACCCAGCATCAGAACTTCATCGAGTCTCTCAGATACGCCAAGAAAGTGACTCAGATCGAGAAAGAAGGCGGGGACTTAAGAAATCTGGCACCGCCTCCTCGCACCATTGACCCTGACCTTGTTCCATGTCCTCACTGTGGCCGGAAGTTCAACGAGACGGCTGCTGAACGTCACATCCCAAGATGCAAGGACTTGAAAACACGGCCTCCTACCATAAATACCAGACGAAAGTAGTCCTTAAACGTAAAGTGTCAAATTTAACAAATGTCTAAGTTATATAGCTATTGCCACAACTTTTGTCTTCATTTTTCTCTGAACAAAGAGGCATTTGTTATCAATACGTGTTGGTTTGTTTCCAATTCTTTTAATGAAATATTAGCATTCAAAAGTAAGGAATTATTTATATATAAACAATTTTACAGAGAGACATATGGGAACAATGCCTTCATTTAGATCTTTGTGGCCTACTACCATTTTATTAAAAAAAAACATTTGAAAGCTACAGGCTGTAAGAAAAATATTGTAAAATATCAATTAGCATCTGACATATTCTGGGTTTATTTACTAATATTTACACTTAGTCGATTTATAAGTGTATTCCTAAGTATTTACACCAGAATATGAATTGCTTTTTTAAAATGGGATGCATTTTTGTTACTAGAAGGATGATTTTTAATTGTCTTTCATTTTGTCATCACCAATGAACTCATAAGATACTATATATTGTTACAACTTTTGTAATTTTTTGAATTGATATTATATGTTTTTGAGTGTAAGAAATTTTAAGTATTGAAAAAAATGAATAAAATACTCTTGTCACTACGGAATGAATGAAACCTATTAAATTAGATCATCTAGATAGCTTTGCATAGCCAAATATAGCTGTAATGTGTTGTCCACTATTTACAGTTTGTCTTTGTTGCCATGGTAACATTGCATATAGGCCTACACATAGTTTACCAAAGAGGAGACAAATAAAAATCTGTTTTTTTTTAAACTTTGGGGTGGAGAACAAAAGTGCAAGGGGCTATCGATCGTCGATAAACCAAGCATTTAAATAGAAGATGTAATATTTGCTAACAATCGTCTTTACTTAACCTTACAGAAAGCTGAAATTATTTTAAATTCACATTTTTTTAGGAGCTGAATTTTTATTTTAGAACATTGTGCTTCAGCAGTGGAGTTTTTTTTTTTTTTTTTTTTTACCAGCGTGCAATTCAACGAAATCATCAATGTCTTTTTTTTTTTTTTTTAAATCAGCTTCATCATTTGTTTTGAAATATTTAAATCAGTTTTGGCCCTTTGCTTGATAGCGTAATATGCAGATTGAACTGCAGTTCAATGTTGAAGTTAATTATGTAAAAATTAATAATAAAAAATCATCACTTTCACCGGCCCCTTGAGAGGCCTTGTGTTTTACAAACTAGTAAAAGACTAAAAGATCTGTTTCCAAAGTATCTTAAAGAAAGAAGTATTTTTTTTTACTGATATTTCTTGACTACCTTCATCCAGCCAGCTTTGTGCTGCTGAACTCTGAACGTCTGCTCTATGGAAAAGAAGCGCGACGTTCTAATCTGACTCTCACATCGAGTAGTTTATACTGGGTTGTTGAGACAGTATGATCTGTCTGACATTCTCTTAATAGGAGAATTCGTAGCTTTATAAATGCGGGAGTCCGCAGAGGAGTATGTATAGTGGGTTTATTCTATGCAGATCATAATTTAATTCCGTCTAGATTTCGTGGGAAGAACTTTATCCGCCAATGGATATTTCCACTCTCCCGTCATGATCCTTAATTATATGCATGCATCAGTCAGTGTATGTAATGTAGATGTTGTCTCTTAGGTTTAATGATACATTTGTTTTTCTCTTTGAACTGATGTTCTCAGCTATTTTTATTTTTGTTTTTTTTCATAGGCCAATTTTCCTCGTAAAAAAACTCTCTCAGACGCACACATGCACGCACACACACACACGCGCATATTCACACTCACACACTACTGGCAATGTCATCTCAGTTCTTATTTGGAAGCTAGTCAAGATGGACACCAATGGGATGACAACAATGTTACTTTGTACCGTCTTAGAAACGTTCACCACATTTTTTTAGCTCTAATTTCAGGGAAGATGACAGAATGCTACGTGGCCAGGTAAACCACAAGTGTCACCTACACATTGTGCCCCACTTCTGACACAATGAATCCGTTATCTCCTGTTTTTTTTTTTTTGTTTCAATTCTTTTCTCGTGCTCTGCGACTTTCGGTAACTTTTCTTTGTAATCAGCTTCATTACAAATGTTCCAATTGTCCCAGTTTCATAGAAAAACTTTGGGTGTCCTTGACCCTGTAGTAATGTATTTTTTTTATAAATTTTATATCTTAAAAAAAACAAACTACACTTACATTTGTCAAAGATTAATTTATAAACATGTTCTTCATTCTGTTAGTATAAGTGCTTCTCAAATAGAGTAGATTTACTCTCACTATATACATTTTTCTTTACAATTCTCCATTGCAAGATGTACTAATAGAAAACGAGCATCTGCCGAAATTTTTAATAATAAAAAAACACAACAAACTTTTATGTTCAAACTTGCTTGTGGAGAATTATGAATTCTGGTCAAAGAAAAAAACGGGAAAAGAGGTGGGAGGAGTAGGAGCCATTATCTTACTATAAAATGCATGTACATAATAAAATCTAACAAAACAGACAAAATAAAAAACTATATTTTGGATTTCCATTCTTGCTGTTTGTTTCTGTTTATTAAATCCTTGTTTGTTAGCTCTAGCCAAAGGCTGGCTTTGTGCTTAGCATCTTGAATAGATGACACTGAACTACCAGCATTTCTCAAACTGAGGCATGAGGTGCACTCAAGGGAGTCGCAACATCCTCACAAAAAAGAGGGGCGAAAAAAGTTACTTTCATTGTAGTTATTAATCCATATCTAAACATTTGTAAAATTACATCATTACCAATTTAAAATACGTCTTTCATAATCTAATAAGACCTAAAATGTATACCTTTTTCGCGAGAGGCTTACGTTACGGTATTAATTCAAACTTTATGAAGAAGACATTTCAAAAATTGTCTGCTAATGTGATTTTTCTTGACTTTCTAGTCTCAAAAAATCTAAATTCTTCAGACTATTTCACTTTATTATAATGACGACTTTTGTGGAAAAAAAAAAAGATTCGCGGCAGAGACGTCTTACTTAACGCCAAGATCACGCCCATTACAGACGTCCGTGCGCTATATTATCTCGAATGTCCTTCGCATAAAATTTTAGCCGGTGCTGCCTCTTTATTATTAAACTTAATTTAATTTTTTTTATTGAAAGCAAACACTGGCGTTTTTTTTTATTTTTTTTTTTTACATTTCTAAGACAAGAAAGGCGTTGTAAATGCCATATTTTTGAAGTTAAGAACGCCAGAACCCGCCGGGGCTCTGACCTACACCCCGCTGGGTAAGTTTACTCAGAAAAGTTTTAGAAATATCTGTCAACAAAGTTCTAGACCCTAAAGAATGGGTTCTCTGGGTCTTTACGAGAAGCAGTTTGAGATTCCTTTTCATTTCAATCCCAACCTAGAAATAGAACGTTTTGTCTACATAGATTTTTTGTAGAAAGATTGGTCCATGCCAAATCAACAGACATTTCAACCAAGTCTACCGCCGACTAGAAGTCCTATCTTATCTTACTAGTATAAAGTGACATTTGTTTGGGCTTATGATTTTGTTGTCTTCGTTAAAAGCTTTCCTTTTAAACTCTATTCATTGCTAACTGCACACTTCCTGAAATATAATTAAAACAAAAACTGTAACTGGATTTTGTTTTTATCTGTGTATTTGTAGAGATGATTATTAGCCAGACTTCTCTATGAAACAAACACAAATATTCCGGACTAGCTGACGGCTCACTCTAGTAAATTCTAATTATCCTTACACCTTCGTCTCCGCCACTCCAACAAAATAGTTCCATATTCTAAAATAATGTTTTGAGAATAATTTGTGTGACTAAATTTAGTATTTCATGTCTTACAGGTTAGGCCTACTTACATTGTAAACAAAATGTTTCCGTTTGTTCTGAAAGGGAAAGAATGCATTTAAATGATTTAACATGTCTATAAGTCCAATATAATTTCAAATAACTATTGATAAGCAGCATTTCAAAATAAATAAATAATAAAAGGCTTGTCTTCGAGTCCGAAGATTATTGAGAAGTGTAGCATACACGTGGCTAACGCAGCCCCAGCTGCGACCTACACATTTTGCAAGTTGTTTTTTTTATATAGAAAGCTGTTGATAAAGACGTTCTACAAAGAATTAACTTAATTACAATCATTACATATCTGTCAGCGACTAGTTTGTTGACCAGGATCTATCTAATCCGTGAATGTTGATATGTTATTGTATACAGTAGAAGGAACTTTTAGTTGCCCGATGTTATGATTCTGTATTGTTTTAGTTATATCAAATAGTTTCAAGTGCTTGTAATGAAGTATTCAATTCAAAATAATTAAAGTTGTGATTATACCGTAGATTTTTTTTTGGTTACACATTCTGATTTTCTATAAACTTGAAGTCCAACTGTTAATAGAAATATACAACTTGACAGAACTGTTACTGTTACTGTTACGGGATCAAATGTAGAGCCACTTCTTGTTGGAAGGCATCGAAAGTTGAAAGTGCACATGTGGATTCAGGAATTAGAGAGTTATAGTCTGCATCTTCGTGGATTTGCATATTTCTTGGTCAGTTAACGAATGCATTTCTTTGCAGAGGACATTCTGAGACAATTGCCTTACTAGTGGAACCATAGTTTTCTGCATACGATATTAACTTGTGATATCGATAAATTAGTAGTACTAATGTATATGTTCAGGGTCCAGTTACATATTATATATAAAAAAATATATAGGGCCCTACTTAGTTCTGAAGCTCTCTTTAGGAGCCTTTATCTAAAAAAAAACATAAAGAAACTAGAACAGACACAATATTGAGCTGTGAGATGTTTAACAAACAAATATTCACAATATTAAAATAAAATTAGAGACATTTTGGCACAGAAGAAAATTTTAAAACACTTTAAAAAAAAAGACAATACCTCCTTTATTCAACTTATAGAGCGATTGTTTTTCTCTTAATAACTAATGAACGTTAGATTAAAAAACAATGGAATATTTTTACCCCGCCTCTCCCCCTGAGAAAAATCCTACTTAAACGAATGTATGGATCTACTAGACTCTATAATATTCCAATGATTGACCTTGAGATCAAGACTTAGAATAGAATGCGCGAGGATAAAAGTATACAAAATCTCTTTCTTCACAAATTCTATTAGAACATGGAATGAGTTGCCAGGAAAACCAACGATTTAGCAGAACCAGTCACTAATTAACATGCATGTGATAGATGGATACACTTAGGACGTAATTATCTTCTCTTTTGAGGTAACGTCTAAAGTATGATAAAGTAATATTTCATCGAGCTGTTGATTCAAACTAAAGCGAAGTCTATGGGACAATAAAAATAGGCTTTATGTATACACTACACTTCACACATTCTAAGTATTTAGCGGAACATTTTGGTTATTTCTTAGATTTATTCACGTGGTGACCTACTAGTTAATTATTCCAGTAGATCTTGGAACACCTATTCAGGCCTCTCTAAACACTAAGATTACAGTTTGGTATAAAGGATTGAAGCTTAGCAGAAGCACGGTAAATGAATACAGACAAAACCATGTTTACAGACAGTGTGGCAATTATCACACAGTAAGGTCTGAGAGAGAGAGAGAGAGAGCGACGCCGCTGATTGCAAACTGTATCGGCTGCGTGTAGAGGTTGTAACTGCTGTGTGGAAGACATCCTCCCGAGCAAAGCTTATGCCCAGATATTCCTCTCATTGAATGTTTATCACATTTCCATGAGCTGATCCATGCTCGGTTTGCTTCTAATGTCAGAGATAAGTTTTCATTTAGATTATTACAACGTTAGAATGAAATGGAGCCAATGTTGTAATGTACACAAATAGATAACTTCAAGTGAATGACGAAGAGAAAAAACAATCCCAGCGAACTTTTCCATCTGACTTGGGTGTACCATGACGCTGTGTGTCCTTATCTCTTCTCTCTGATTCGTGGAAGAGAACAGTTTGACCTTAAACCAAAACTATGGTCTTGAGGAAGTCACTTAGTTTGTTAACTTATTCCCTTAACGAAAACAAACAGGGATATAGGCTGGTATAAAAACTTCAAATGCCATTATTAAAATGCAAAACAAATGGATACTTTTACTATCTAAATCTATAGATTTATCTGGCCATGTAAGCCATTAACCTGCATTGTTTTATTTTGTGTGCGCTATTAATGAATTTATAAGTTCTTTACTTACGTGAAAACGAGACTTATTAACTCTATCACGTCTAGAACGAATGGTCTCGCTGCGCTTGGCTTATTTCTTGTTATTTATCTCATTTTTGTGTTTGTTCAGGAATGGCTTGCTCTAGGAATAATGCTTGAATAGAATTTGTAAACTCTCGGATGGACTTCCACTTATTAAAAACAATGAAAGATAAGCCCACGAAGCCACTTTCTTTTAGCATCTTGAATTAAACCTAGATCTACAAGCCAATGGCTTTAGAAAGAAACCTAGTTCTTAAACTAGATTCATAATTCAGGCCTCTAAACTTAAGACTTACACGAGGAGCTATCTTAAAGACAGCTCAGATCTATAGCTTTGAAATCCAAATCATTGGGAAGGAGGGTATGAAGAATGTAAAAATGTTCTCAAACTGTAGCAACTGTTCGGACACACAGTCTGGGAAGAGCGGAAGTAACAATTTGTGATACTCTAGGTCACGCTGCACAAAACTAAATACACACAATTAGATAATAAAAGAAATTTGATCAGTCTTTAAAACAATAACTTGCACTGTTTTTATAGGGTCTCTAGATTCTATTTTGAGAAACTTTAAAAAATTTAATTACATTTTCTAATCTGGTCATCTTTGGTTTTTTTTCCTTGAATTTTCGCCATATGAAGTACTGCTGAATTATAAAATGACTAGACATTCGATCCTATCTGACATTATCAGGGTCACACCAGAACAAGTCAGAATGATAAGAGGGATTCAAATACTGGCTGTTATATTTTTCAGCCGACTTGGTTTCTCAGGTAATTTGGTATTCATTATTCGATAAGGTTGTAATATAGTTTTGTCATCAAATACAAATATAGATGCATCGATGTATAGGTTCAAAGACTCAAAAATACAATTTTTCTTCTGCAGGGGTAAACTGCTGTATATAAAATACAATAAGCATGCATGTAGGTAACCGTGCCGGCCAAAGTAAAAACAAAGGACGTTAGGGCCACGAGGCCTTCATCAACTACAAAACAAACAAACAAAAAAAAAACAAATTATTAACACAAAATAGGCTTAAGTCAACTTATCTGTCCGATGTTATTCTCTGTGAAGACAGGAAAAATGAGTTGCGCTGGTGTTTATTCAGTAGAGAACAGCATCGGACGGATAGGTTCATTTAAGCCTATTTTGTTTTGTTTTTTTGTCTTTTTTTTTGCAGCTAATGAAGGCCTCGTAGCCTAAACGCCTTTGTTTTTACTTGGTTCGGCAGGGTTACCTATATGCATGCTTAGTGTATAGAAGTATATGTCAGTTTCTTCTCCTGGATCATCTAGGGTTATAATATTAGAAAAATCTCCGTAACTACAAAAACTCCTTGTTCAATCAACACTCAACAAAGCCACCATCGTCATCTAAAAACAAACGCCAACGAACGTCCTCTTCCAGTCCAGGTTAACAACTAACTCAACTGTCTGTATCCACATCACGTTTGTACTTTTCACATTACCATGAGGTTGTATAAACAAAGGAAACTAATAATTTCAAACCAAATTAATAACAAATTAACATGATCTCGACGTTACAAGCCCCCTGAAATTTTATTATTACTTATTTTTTAAATATGTTTACCAATGGGCTATCTTAACGATTTATTCTTCTCTATGTCATCACACTATCCTAGCACGAGTACCAGCTAGTAACATTCTTCTCTGTCATCACACTATCCTAGCACGGGTACCAGCTAGTAACATTCTTCTCTATGTCATCAATCTATCCTAGCACGGGTACCAGCTAGTAACATCTAATTTTGTCAGATGCTATAAAAATGACCTTTATTCTAGTCAGTTTACTTGTTCGGCAATGTTTACATTTGTATGACATTGTCTAATGATTCAAATACTTCCATTCGAGATACATTAGTTTTTTTTTTGTTCCTTTTTACCTTTCTTGTAACACATTTTTAGTTTACTTAAGCTTTAGAACTGAGCACGAGCCAGTATATAATGCAATTATAGGCAATTTCATTAGAAGTAAAAACAAACGAAGGAGATATGAGCTTCCAATTTGAAAGAATAAAGCTTAATAAACATATCATTGAAAATAAACTTCTATATAAAATTGAAAATTATGCTATGCAAATATTAAAACAAAAAGACTTGCTAACTATTGTCAAAAGATCAAGTCGATATTTCATTCTTGTTGCATGTCTTACAGCGAGCCAGAATTATTGCCAGATTAACCACTGGCCAGACGGACATCACCCTCACCCCACCTACTGTGACAGGTACGTAACCTGTACTAACGGACTGATTGCCATTGTGACCTGTCCACCTGGATCATCCTATGATGCAAGACTAAACAGCTGCAGCTACACAACTACCGAAAAATGTAACGACGCCGTAACCAATACCACAGTACCACCAGGTGAGTGAACTGAGATGATACATTACCCAATACCACAGTACCACCAGGTGAGTGAACTGAGATGATACATTACCCAATACCATTTCAGTATCCAATACCACAGTACCACCAGGTGAGTGAATTGAGATGATACATTACCCAATACCACAGTACCACCAGGTGAGTGAACTGAGATGATACATTACCCAATACCACAGTACCACCAGGTGAGTGAACTGAGATGATACATTACCCAATACCACAGTACCACCAGGTGAGTGAACTGAGATGATACATTACCCAATACCACAGTACCACCAGGTGAGTGAATTGAGATGATACATTACCCAATACCACAGTACCACCAGGTGAGTGAACTGAGATGATACATTACCCAATACCATTTCAGTATCCAATACCACAGTACCACCAGGTGAGTGAATTGAGATGATACAGTATCCAATACCACAGTACCACCAGGTGAGTGAACTGAGATGATACATTACCCAATACCATTACAGTATCCAATACCACAGTACCACCAGGTGAGTGAACTGAGATGATACAGTATCCAATACCACAGTACCACCAGGTGAGTGAATTGAGATGATACATTACCCAATACCATTACAGTATCCAATACCACAGTACCACCAGGTGAGTGAATTGAGATGATACATTACCCAATACCATTACAGTATCCAATACCACAGTACCACCAGGTGAGTGAATTGAGATGATAAAGTATCCAATACCACAGTACCACAAGGTGAGTGAACTGACATGGCGCAGTATCCAATACCACAGTACCACAAGGTGAGTGAACTGACATGGCGCAGTATCCAATACCACAGTACCACCAGGTGAGTGAACTGACATGGCGCAGTATCCAATACCACAGTACCACCAGGTGAGTGAATTGAGATGATAAAGTATCCAATACCACAGTACCACAAGGTGAGTGAACTGACATGGCGCAGTATCCAATACCACAGTACCACCAGGTGAGTGAATTGAGATGATAAAAGTATCCAATACCACAGTACCACAAGGTGAGTGAACTGACATGGCGCAGTATCCAATACCACAGTACCACCAGGTGAGTGAACTGAGATGATACAGTATCCAATACCACAGTACCACCAGGTGAGTGAACTGAGATGATACAGTATCCAATACCACAGTACCACCAGGTGAGTGAACTGACATGGCACAGTATCCAATACCACAGTACCACCAGGTGAGTGAACTGAGATGACACAGTATCCAATACCACAGTACCACCAGGTGAGTGAATTGAGATGATACATTACCCAATACCATTACAGTATCCAATACCACAGTACCACCAGGTGAGTGAACTGAGATGATAAAATATCCAATACCACAGTACCACAAGGTGAGTGAACTGACATGGCACAGTATCCAATACCACAGTACCACCAGGTGAGTGAACTGAGATGATACAGTATCCAATACCACAGTACCACCAGGTGAGTGAACTGAGATGATACAGTATCCAATACCACAGTACCACCAGGTGAGTGAACTGAGATGACACAGTATCCAATACTGTTTAATGGGTTCACGTGACAGACCAGATATGGCCAGTCGAGTCATATTGGGATAGATCTGGCTTCAATGCTAGAAAGAGAAATGACAGGCATAAACAAAAATCGCATGTTCTGGCCAACAAAAGTCTATGAATTTGTATTAACAATTTTTAAAAAGGTAATTAGTATACCAGCCTTTAAAATATACTGTCTTCAAATTGATATAAAATAATTAGGTACCTTAGGTGTGCTGAAGTAGCGCCTCATAGAACAAATCACCATTTTTTTTCAAAAACGTTGCAAGAATGTCGTTAGCGATAATATAGTGGTCTGAATTAAAAAAAAAGAAAAGCAAGCCTCGTGACTGTTTAAAAATAGTCCTTCTAGTATATGTTTATTTTTTTCTAGCAATAATTTTATTATCAATAATAGGTTGTTCCAAAACTACAGGCAGTTTCTCTTATTATTTATTACACTAGTCGACCGGTGGCGTAGTATACGCCGCTATTTCGCAGGGCCGACCTTAGGTGATCGCAGTGGGCTCCGAACTTATGCGACCGCAGTGGGCCCCGCATTTTCATAGGAACAGCGCTAATTCTAGCTGTATAAATTATTAAATTAAACCATTGTATAAATTATAACAGCTTTCCCGCGGCCTCCTGTCGATTTACCTGGAGCTCCTGGAAATCTCCTGAAATTGCAAAATATACGAGAAAAAGTCCTGGAAATATCCGGAAATTATTAAAATCTTTAGAAAACTCATACCAATCTCCTGAAATATATAGACAAAAATTGTCATTTTGGGGTGTCATTCAATATGGAAAATGCCAATCCTATGCGAGATAAAAAAAAACAACGGCATTATCCCGTAATTTTGGAATCTGGTGAAAGAAGCTTCTTTTGTACTTTAGTTCAACAATTCTCGTAGATAGATTGAAACATTTGGTAATTCTTGCTATTGAGCGTGATCTATGTAAGAAATAAAATTATTATGATATACTCTATGACTTTGCTACACGCAAGGCTCCTAAAGTAATTCTGTACGCAGTAAAGAATGAATAAAAGTGACCGGTGAATACTTGTTCTCCCCCCTCTTGTTTTTTCGTGGGGTGACTTTCCGCAGAAATAAGAGAGTGATCTTTCCTTTACTTCTTCTTCTCGTCCAACGCTTGAGCCATGAAGAGAATTATGTATATAGATAGATTATTTGATGTATAAGTTTACATTAATAATGCTACAAAAAAAGGAAGATTTTGTGCATATCTTTATATAGTTGTATTTGTACATTTAGGTGAGGACTGGTGCAGAATCTATGACTGGGCTACAGGCAAACATCCACACCCCAACACTTGCGCACTGTATGTGGAATGTTTCAACCACATTACAGTCATAAGGGCGTGTAACTCCACACTCAGTTATGACCCTGCAAAACAAGTGTGTGTTTACAGCACCGTGGCAGATTCATGTCATTACAACAAGCCCAATGTAAATATCACAGTAGGTCTGTACAATTCTATGCATTCTGATTTTACTTCTCTCTCTCTCTCTCTCTCTCTCTCTCTCTGAATTGCTGTGTTTGTACTATTAAAATAGTCTGCTCTGTTAGCAGTGTTGTTTCTTTCGATGCTTGTTACTTTTGAGACTCACACTTGTATGTATATGTAGCATTACTAGCAAAGAGGTCTGGGGGAACGCTGATATTGAAAGCCAACAAAATGCATATTCTGAGGTATCTACAGTGCATTTCCTGCTATTAAAAAGTTTTATTTCAAAAACCTAATGTGCTATTCTTACTGACTTAGACCCTCCCGCGCCGTTCGGCGCACTTGCCGTCAAGCTGTTTCCATAAAATTGTAGATTCCCCGCAATTATTATCAAGGGGGTCTGGGGGAGCGCTAGGAGTTCCCCCAGCGCGAGGCGAAGCCCCGCAGCCAAGCACTATTTCTGTTATTAAAAGCCAACCTAATGTGCTATTCTTACTGACTTAGACTTAGCATTTGACGTCAAGCTGTTTTCATAAAAATCTGTCACAGGTAATGTCTGAAGCCTCTTCCCCCATGCCATGAGGACCTCTGTGAATGAGTGGCGTCAAGTTGTACTAGGATATCATTGCAATTCTTCTTATGCGTAATTCATTTTGTCGGAGAACATGTCCCGCAAACCTCATGCGTCGCTCTCTCACAATCTTACTAAAGGGTCGACTCCCAGTTCGGCATAGGATTTCCTTGATTTAGACCCGATCTCTATAACTGACTCCTAAAATCTGTCTTAGCCATCTTTGTTGAGCCACATTTAGGGTTTTTCAATTTCGGCAGATGACTATTCACTGCAGTTTATTAATGGAACCTTGCCACTGGTAAAAATGTGTAACCTCTCTTGAATACGCTCTTGGCATTAAGTGACTGTGTTTTGCTTAGATTTTATATCGAAAAGAGAAGTTTTATCGTCAAAATCATTTGTTTGGGGTTTTCCACCTCAAAGGGGGATCTTAAACTCAAAACCATCTGGAGGGGTTTTAAACTTTAAAAAAAAAAGCAATCTGTAGAAGAGGGGTTTAAACTCAAAACCCCCGATTGGATTAGCTACGCTCAAATAATTTAAGCGTGTAATTTGCTTTTTTTGAATTTATATTGAAGAGGTATTTTTAGCATCAAACCCCTCTGAATTGGGGTTTAAACTCAACACCCCCTTTGGCAACGCTCATAGCATTTTGAGTGCGTAATTTGCTTTTTTTCTTACACTGAAGATGTACTTTTTAGCCTCAATCCCCCAGGGGAGGGGTTTAAACTCAAAACCCCTTTGGCTACGCTCAAAGATTTTAGAGTGAGTAATCTGCTTTTATTTATATTGAAGAGGTACTTTTTAGCTTCAAACTCCACTGGATGGGAGTTTAAACTCAAATCCCCTTTGACAACACTCATAACATTATGAGTGTATAATTTGCTTTGTTTTTATTATTAAAGAGGTATTTTTTACCTTCAAACCCCGCTGAAGTGGGGTTTAAACTCAAAACTGAGTCAAAACCCATTTAGCTACGCTCAATAACATTTTGAGTGCGTAATTAGCTTTTTTTTATATTGAAGAGGGGTTTTATCGTAAATTTTAGAGGGGGGGTTAAAAATCAAAATCTTCCTTAACTGTGCTCTTAGAATTAGGGGATTTTCGTTTTCATTTTTTTTTTTGGTTTTGTTTTATAGAAGAGGGAGAGTTAACTGCAAAAACCCCAGGTAGGGGGTTTAAAACTCAAAACCCCTGGTAGGGGGGTTTTAAACTCAAAACCCCTTTGGTTGTGCTGGGGCAAGTGATGGTTTAGTATTAAAATCTCACCTAAATAAACAAAATCAAAGCAAAAAATCAGTCACTAAACTCCGATCCCCCCATTTCGGGGGGGGGGGGGTTGAACCCCAACCCCCCCTTGGCTACGCCGATGATATTATTAGATTATTTATTACTTTACTGTAGCAGTATTTGTTTTAGTGTATTGTATTTTAAATATCCCAGCATTCATCTTTAAGCTTGGATGAAGAGCTTTTCAAATTTCCTGCTTTCTGTAGCCCAGCCATTTTGTTTGAAGCAGTGTTACTTTCAGAATATCTCCTCGATTCATCGTGGGACCTTTTTGTTGTAGCTGTTAATCTGTGACAGCTTTATAATTTGAACGTCTGTTATGTAGTCAAAGTCAAACGAACGCAGTTTATTTATTTTGAAGAGCGTAGGTGGAAGGAGTTTCGCTTTTTGTAATGGTCGGAATTTATGGAATTTATAAGAGTAAATGGAAAGCTACAGTACTGTACACATTCAGTTTTTGTAGATATGCTGCATCCTTTCAACTATAATTGTAATATTACGTTGATTATATATTTCATCATTATCTATCTGTCTCTCACTCTCTCCCCTCCATTCTTTTTTTGTTTAATCTTTCCCCTTTCCCTCTCTTTTCTCTCGTCTTTTCTCTCTTTAGACTCTATAAGCCAATTTTCGCACCCCCCTCTCTCTCTCTGTTTTGTTCTCTCTCTCTCTCTCTCTCTCTCTATCTCACTCCTCTCTCTCACTCCTCTCTCTCACTCCTCTCTCTCCCCCTTACTGAGAAGATGTGCCACTTAAGTAATACATCATTTGTTCTGTTTTCTAAATTCTAACAGTGCCACACTGTGCTAACCAAACCAAGGATGATGTGCTTTTCCTTTTCGACTCTTCATCTAGCATCGCCTATACGGACTACCAGATACAGCTGAACTTTGCTTCAAATTTGACCACGAAATTCAGTTTGGGCGCCTCCTTGGCGCAGTTTAGTGTCGTTGTCTTTTCTATAGTCGCACAAAGCATGTTCCCATTCAACCGTTACTATGACCACCATGATTTAGAAAAAGTAAGTGAAACTGGGTTTAAAATAAAACATTTACTAAATGTAACAAATCGTCCAAGCTAAAAAAAAGGATTGACATTTACACAAATTATTTAATTAATAGCTCCTGTTGTCTTCTTTCGACATACTTGATATCTTAAACTGGTTCTGTAAGGTTGTTATTGCCGGAAGTGATGATATATCCAAGTACTTCACAAATAATAAAATGCTTCCAAATCCAATGGCATAGTATGTTAAATATCCTCTGATAATCAGTCCAACTCAAGTGTGACTTCAATATTGATTCCGGTATAACTGTTGTCACTGACAGGGGAAGGGACCAAGGGGTCGTCTAAACCAATGCTTCGGACATGAGCATGAGAGGTTATTAGCATTGGCTGGCGTGAAGGACAAATCTGAACCCAATCATCTGCTGCTTTGAGGCTTAAAGCAAACATACGTGGGGGGTGGGGGGGGTACTATGTGGGCGACATCATTCCGGCTTTCATTTCAATAATATGAGATGATCTTTAGTCGTTTAAGATTGAAGGAGGTAACAACAATTTAATTGTATTTTAATATTCAGGTAGTAATAGACACACTATACCTATGATTTCAGACTAGCATACATTTGTTTGGGTTATTTCCCCAGGCCATTATGAACACGACGTATGTTGGATCAACCACTAACACTGCCGAAGCACTAGACTTTGCAAGGACCACTTCTTTCAGCTCTGCAAACGGTGCCCGCTCAGGGGTCCCTCAGATGGCAGTGGTCCTGACTGACGGGCTGTCAAACGATCAAGACCTTACCAAGATAGCAGCCGATAAATTAAAGGCGAATAGCGTTGAAGTTTTAGCCATAGGAGTTGGCAACTTTAGCCAAACTGAGCTGAACGCCATTGCCAGTGGACCACAGTTTGTAAAACAAGTAGATAGACACACCTCGTTGCCATTGTTAGCAGAGGAAGTGTACATCCTAATGTGCAATGCCGGTAAATACACTTACCAAGTTTCGATGTTATACATAAACAAAATAATATTTATACTTCACAACAGTCGTAATAGTTGATTTATATATATATATATTTTATTTTGAAACACTATTAAAGTCTCAATAAAACGGTCCGCTTCACAACGCCCCCCCCACACCAAAAAAAAAAACAAAACAAAACAACAACAACAACAACTTCTAGCTTCAAATTCTGTGATCTTTTTGTTTCTTTCATCCTACAAACGAAGGGTCTATAACCTCCTATTATAGAGTATGCATAAACATTTTTTAGGCCCATCAGTTGTAGCCTTCCCACAAAATATTTTGAAATTAAACGCCCCTTCCCGCGGAACAGTTTGAAAGAAGAAACATCCCTTTTCTCAACTTAGGCCACCCTTTACATATTTGTTTTTATTTATACTTTAGTCAGTCATGAAAATAAGGGCATTTAAAATTCTGAATGGGTGGCCATTGGCTTATTCGTCGAAGGTGCTAATATGTTGTAACTGTGATGCCGGGGATCCTATAGATATATCACTAGATCTAAATATGTCTTAGAGATTCAATAAACGAAGAGATAATTTTAATTCAAATACAGAACTTTAATTCAATAACTGGGAATCACTGTAATAAAACTATATCAAATGAATATCTTATTTCAAGCTCAATAACAAACAGATTCAAATGAATACTACATCTAATTTCACAACTAATAAAATATATGACTTGCCACTTCAAGTTACATCTCCCGAAACTAATTTCTCTAAATCACGCTTTTCCAATCATTTTCTTAACTCCTCCCAAACGCTTGTTCTAACCAATCCAACTATTTCCTAGGAAGCGCTACCTAAAGCCATGGGTTTTTCTATACGCCTGCAGGTGAGATTTTCCATACTGGGATAAAAATATACTAAATTTATTACCCTAGCTTAGGTTTATTTAAACTGATACGTGAAACCAACCTTCCCAATCTGTATTAACATCTTCCCTCTTCCCTCAAAAAAAAAAAAATACTTGTAATAGGTCCTTATATTCATTGTGATAATTTTAAGGACTTTTATTAATTTTTGCTTTATAATACAATCAAACATAGGCCTATAAGTCATTTGAAAATTGATCCACATATTATCATTAACGACAGTATTTAAATTTCAAATCATGATAATTGAAGCTAACGATGGATAACTATAAAACCTTCTATTTTCATAAGCGATTCACTGGCACAGTGGTTAGTGGTTTTAGGACGCTTGAGAAGGCTTAACCCTCGAGTTAGAATTCAGGTCTTTCAACCTTTCATTTTATAAATGCATTTAAATAGCGATCATGGTAACATTAATACCCTTCCTCCCCCTGCCTTTTCCTAACCGGTCCAGACAAGTGATAGGGTTATAGCGTATTGAGAAAACTAAAAGCATGAAATCGCACTAAACAAATTATTATTAGTCTATATCTATAACTGCACAGGCTGTAAGTTTTCATCAGCTATAATTCAAAAAACAGAAATGGAAAAGTGGTATGAGTGCTGGGACTAGTCTCAAAAAGCCCGTGTAGTCTGGGAGCGCATGATTCGCCCTGACTGCACTTCCCCGTGGTGGAGGCTGTCCAGGCCTGAGCAGGCTATTATAGCACAGTGCAGGACAGGCCACTGTCCTGTTGGCTCATATTTCTCACGGCTATGGCCAAATTTCGATTCACGGTGCCCCCGCTGCGGGGAAGAAGAGGAAACCGTACCTCATATTCTGTTTGACTGCCTCAGACTTGCTGATCTCCGCATCGACAGTTCTAGGAAACCAAAAATTCTCAACCTGTATGGTGACATGCACTACGCAAGACAGCAGGGTTTCTGTCCAGGGCTTTCGCAAGAGAGGATTTAAGCCTCTCAAGCCGTCACTCAAATGGAGTTTGATGATGATGATGATATCTATAATTAACTTAATTACACGACGGATCCAAACTAACTGATACAACTACGCTTAATATAAGCTTTGTTAAAATGTTTTAAAATATTTTCTTGTTTAAATTGTCTGAATTGTTTTGTTTCTTATTTACTTCAGCTCAGAACCATTGTGACAAAGCAGACGTCATATTTCTTCTGGATTCTTCTAGCAGTATCGGGTATGCCAACTACGTGGAGCAGCTTCGGTTTGCAGCCGACATTACACAGAATTTTAGAATTGGACCAGACGATGTCAGGTTTGCCGCTTTGATCTACGGATCAGACGTTCATCGACTTTTTGACCTGGATTCTTTCTTTGACCACAATTCAGTCTACCAGGTTTCAACTTTTTTTTCCTTAAATCCTTTTAAGCATAAAGTAAAACTACGTGAATGGAAATATTACTTTGGAAAGAAGACCTTTAAGATGCAATTAAACTTTAACTAGCAGATGGATGTAATGATATGTGATATTACATGATATATTATAGAGAACGGCATGTTATAAAGAAGCATCTATACCCAAACCACACTTCCATTCTAACAGTCAATGGAAGTAACAGAAAAGGAGAAAGTAAACATTTATTAGGGGAAATATTAAGTGGCGTGCGGCTAAGTGGCCAAAAACCTTTTGTCTACCTATCAAATCCCGACTCAAGCTGAGCTGATTTTGCTGATGGCCTAAAGCCAGCACAGAAACCTTCCATGTACACGGGATTAAAAAATTTAAGATTGTCAGGAAAGCGATTTGCAACATGAAGAGAAAATTTTAAGTTCAATTAGTTTGTCATTGTATTGCTCATTTATTTATTTATTATTTTTCTTATTTATTTATTTATTATTTTTCTTATTTATTTATTTATTATTTTTCTTTACTGGCTTACTTCTAATACCGCTCTTCCCATTGATTTAAAGATGCTGAGTACGATGAAATATTAATGTCCGGGTCTTGTTTTTGATTGAGAAAAGTAATATCGCGACGAAATGATTCTTGTTTTGCATTATTCACTAACAGAGTAATTGCCCCATTCATGTAGGCCCTCGATTACCCATAGAGTCCAAATAAAGAAATGTTCGGTCTGCAATGGTTAATCTAGTTCTAAATTCTCAGCTAATAAAATTGAAGCAAAAAAGTGTTTTTTCTCTACTATTTCTTTATTCAGCTTGCACATTCATGGGCACTTGGTGAGTGGGTGGACGATGTTCTCGAAAATGGCTTAAACGATTTACCTAGACATTTGACAGTTGATATATATCTTTAGGAAAAGAATTACTATCTATTAGGTCACACTCGGAAAACTGAAAAGTAAAGGGGCGATACTATATAGAAACATTAATATCACATGAATAATAAATATCCAGAACGTTGAAACAAATAAAAGCTTACCGGGGTATTTCTGATTTCAAATGCCAAGAAACATTCATACAAGTGTCCCTTCATCCCTGGTGCCTTTAGAGAATCAGCAAAGAAAGTTAATGACTTAACAAAGCTTTAGTATATAATCAACTTGCAAGTCTAATTTCTAAAATGATTTGGGTTGCTTTTACTGCATTGATTAATAACAATTAACACCTTAGGATAATTACACACATTATGCCGACTTGTGAAATAAAATGGTA
Organism: Biomphalaria glabrata; assembly: GCF_947242115.1. NCBI lineage: Eukaryota > Metazoa > Mollusca > Gastropoda > Planorbidae > Biomphalaria > Biomphalaria glabrata. The sequence goes on along the minus strand of NC_074713.1, from coordinate 16,610,920 downwards.
AATAATAACTTTGCCTCATCTTGTTACGTTAACATAACATTTGTAGAAGTTTCATGCGAAAGTTTTTCATCTCTGTTTCTTTGTTTCTACCAAAACTCTAGGCTATAACTTCAGCAACCTATTTGTCCAGCAGTACCAACACAGCAGAAGCTCTGAGACTTATCACAGACTTATCGATGTTTAGTACGGCACGTGGAGGCCGAACCGGGGCCAAGAAAATTGTTATCACATTGACTGATGGAATGTCTGACGATCCCGTAGCGAGTAAGAATTTAAAAAAATATTTAAATGAAGGAAAATAAAAAAATTGCCAGAATTCACGAGATTGAAGCCACTTTAAGATATCAAGAGATGTGTAAACAGGAAGTTTACTTACACACTGATGTCACTAACATTTAAGTTTTTAAACAGAATATTGGAGAATGAAGGAATTAATTAGAGAAGTTTTTAGAATATTTCCTGTTCCTGTTGGTATAAATATAAAAAAACGTAACACACTATTATAACGCTTCCTTTGTTTAATATTTTACGTTTCAAGCTTTATCTTAACAATGAATGAGTTTCAAGCTTCATGTTCAATATTTTTTGTTTGTTGATTAGCTAATAGTAATTAACTATTTTGTTTGGTCTCGAACAAGGGAAAAAACTTGTACTTGACACTTGTGGATGTATAAGTTCAGTTAGTCCCCTTTATACTTTGAGTAAAGAATTAGTAGTTTTAAGTACAAAACTAATTTTAGAAAACTATAATCCCTTCTATTTTCAAAAGCGATTTTCCGGTACAGTGGTTAATGGATCGCCTCGAGTTGGAATTGTAGTCGTACAATTTTTTTAATGAATTTAAAAAGCGCTCACGGTAACATTTACATGAATACACCTCCTTTTCACCCCCTTTTTCTTACTGGTTCAGACAAATGATAGGATCTCCGAGAGGGATGTGGCCGCCTGCGTGCGAAATTATAAAATGCCGCCCCCCTTTTTTTTCTAGAAAAAAATTCATTACACTGAGTTAGACGCTGCACCAAAAGCGCCTTTTGATTTAAATCCGTATTTGTAGACCATTCTTTTCATATTCGTACCTTTTGTCATATCCCTCATGCCCTCTGTTTTATTTCCAATTTTAACTTTGATTTTTTTCTTCTACGATGTCACAAAGTCCTTCTCTAGTTGTCTCAGTTATTGGGCGAAACCCCAGAAAATTCAAATGTATTTCAACATGAGGTTGTAAGGACCATACAAATGCAGAATAAATTCCTCGAAAGATAAAAACCATTGATAGTGAATCTTTTTCAACGTTTCGTAATTTTTTATAATGATGACCACGATTGTATTTTGGAGAGACGTGCATTGTCTCCACAATCATCTATCATACACGGATTCGGAAGTGCGTACACATTTATTCAATACATCACTAGGACAAAATGATGCAACTCAGCACTGAATATTTTTCTTGAATTGATACAAAATAAATAATCCAAAGTACAAGTTACTTATACAATGATTTGAAGTAAAACGGAGTAAGCCTGTGTTTCTCACGCATTTCCAGGTGTGACCCCTACATGCCAAAATTTTCTTTCGAGCCCTGGAGAAGCTAGTGATCTAGAGGAGAGATGTAGGCTCCCACAGTGAGATCCGTGAATTTTTTTAAAGGAAGTAATGAAAAAGAAAAGAAACTTACTAATAATTATAACACAACTTCTTGTATTGTTTCCATCTATATTAGTTTAAAACTATGTTTTTAGAATCCAAATTTACATAATGAAATTTCACAAAGAAAGTCCGTTTTTTATTTGTGTGTGTGTTCAGAACTAGTGTTGCCTATACAATTTTTAAGCGTTATAAAAAGTTCTTCCTGGAAAAAGAAATGAAAATGCGGAGGGTTTAGGCTAAAGTCGGCAAGGAGTTTGATGTCAGGATGGGGCCCGGCGCCTTCCTTCGTTTTCATTTTCAGAAATTGTTTCTCCTGGCGTCTAGAACTCATTTTTTTCTTGTAGTAAGAAGAAAGATACCGAAAACACCAATGTTGATGTGTTTTCTTCTAGAACCCACTAATCATCCTAGTAATAAAAGTAAGGGCTATATTAAATCTAATTATAAAAAGGCAGCCCTGGCCAATAGTGTTATGTGAGGGACATTCTAGGTACGTATATCGCATGGACGTCTGTAATGGGCGTAATCTTTTTTAAGACCATTTTCGTGTTAAGTACATCTCTGTCGCAGACCATTTTTTTCTCCACACATAAGTCGTCACTATAATAAAGTCCAATAGTGGGAAAAGTTTCGACCATTTTGAGACAAGAAAATCCGCAAGAATCACACCAGCGGAGACGTTTTGAAATCTTCAAAAGTTTTGACCAATACCGTTGCAAATACCTCTCGCAAAAATGGTCTACAATTGACAAGGTCTTACTAGAAGATAAAACGATGTCTCTCACATAAGTTATTTTAAATTTTTAAACATTCGTAATTATATAATTTTATTAATATTCAGACATGGATTAATAAGTACATTGAAAATAAACTTTGTTTTTGCCGCCCCCCCCCATACCTTGTTGTTGGTCAGTCGTTGGCTTGTAGCTCCAAACAGCTAATAAAACTGAACCGATGTAGGCGTATTATATTTTTAATAAATAAACTTTAAATAACTTGAACAAACTTCTCTTGTGAACAAAAACTGAATACACTGTTGTAAACATGCACAGAGATTTAACTTGCTTAAGTAACAGCCATTTAAAATAAACATTGGCTTTTTAATTACGGTACTAGATCTACTTACAGGGCGGCTATTCGACTAAACAATAGTAGTTAAAGATATATGTAGTAAATAGATACTAAGAAGAAAAAAAATGTGTTGACTGATTTGATTCTGTGAGAAACATTCAAAACAAATATTACAAACAATCCGCGAAAATTCAAAGCCAGAAATAAGTAGGTGCATATGGAAAATTCCTGGGAATCCCTACCGCGCCTCTCTACTTTTCTTTCTTTTTTAAAATAAATTTCCAAAATAACTTTTTTATGTACGAATGTCGTTTTTTAAAAACATTTGTAAAGGATATAGATCTAGGCATAATTAGAACTTCTATAAAATATTTAAATAATTTTTTTTTATTTAACTAAAAATAATAAAAGAATATTCTTGAAATAATGATTTGGCCGCCGCTTAATTTCGGCCGCCTGCGTGCAATGCACACATTGCACAATTGATACAGCGGCCCTGATAAGGCACCGAGAAAGCTAAAAACATGACATTGCACAAAACAAAACAATTGGTAAAAATATTTCTAATCTCAAAAAGATTCATTGTTATTACTCTATGTGTACTACAAATTTAATTACCTGACTGATTCAAAACTAATTGACACAATTACATTTAAAATAATTTTTTTGGCAAAACTATTTTTTAAATTATATTTTTTTTGTTTCTGTTTAGCTAGACAGCGAGCCGACGAGTTGAAACAGAGAGGTATTAGGTTCATGTCCATTGGAGTTGGTAATTCTGTGGACATCGATGAATTGACAGTGTTATCAAGCTCCAGTGATGATATGTTCTGCGTAGAGAGTTACCAGGTCATTGACAAACTCAAAGATGAAATTGTTAGTTCCACATGTCAGCGTAAGTTAAATACCTATAGAAAATCTCAACCAGTTCAGTTAGTGTTGAAATGAACATTAAAAAGCCAATACACCTTAGGCAGACAATCACGTCCAAATCAACCTGTGCTGAATTAGAGACAGGTGTTTACATTTCCTAGTCATTAAACAAAGAAAGAAACATTATCATTTGTTTTGTTAGACGAAGAGGGACAAGTTCAATAGGAGGAAGAATATATATATATATATATATATACATTTTTAGTCTTCCTATCTAATCAGGGAAATGCAGAAGCGAATCAAGAAAAACATAAAAAATATACTTATAAAAACATAGCTTATATTAAGCGTAGTTGTATCAATTAGTTTGGATCTGATCAAGATACCAAGCAAAAAAATTGATTACCGACAGTTTATTAACTAATTAATATATTTTAAAAATTATTATTACAATGCCTATATCAACTCTGTCTCTGTCTGATAAATGTTTATACTCGCTATTTTTCCCACAGCTATTCTCGGATCAAGCTGAAATTTTGCACATTTATTTCTTATAGACGCCAACACAAGAATAAAAAAAACCAAACAAATTAATCCATTAGGTATTTGACTATTGGTAAATAGTTGTTTTGTTTGGTATCTCGCACAAGGGAAAGAATTTTTATTAGACTGATAAGGTGGTATTAGTTGAACTAGTCCCCCTTTATTGTTTGCAGAAAGAAAAAATTGTTAAGTAACTATAAAACCCTTATTCATAGCAGCTCCTTGCCACAGTGGTTACTGTATTGTTTTGATGAGACTGAGGAGGCCTTCGCCCTTGAGTTCGATTTCAGGTTGCTCACTTAAAAAAATACTTTAAAAAGCGATTACCAATACCATGTTCTTTCTCTTCCCTACCCCTTCCTAACGTGTCCAGACAAGTGATGGGATCATTGCGTAGTGAGGAAACTAAAAGCATGAAATAGCGCCAAACAAAAATAATTGGTAAAATATTTCTAATCGTATTATTTCTAGTCTAGATCTATTAAAATTTAATTACATGAATGATTAAACTAATTGATAAAATTACACTTAATAAAAGCTTTATTTTAGTCTTTTTTTTTGTATTTTGCTTGTTGATTCTTATTTTGTCAGGTAAAGAAATTATAGTGCAAAATATCAGCTTGATCCGAGATTAACAGTTAGAGTGAGTTGAAATGGGTTTCATAAAAAGTTGCTTAGTTTGATAAGCAGATCAAACGTGCTAAGTTTCTGCAATAAATAATGTTTATTAGATGGCAATACATGTCAAGCATGCTATAGTGATGGTAATTTGACTTTTTTTTCAAAGAACTGTATGGGAATTTGTTGTTAAGTGGCTTTCTTTTGACATTTTTTAAATAACATCTTCGAAATCATTTATAACATCATAAAAACGATTATAACAACAGTAGAAATAAGTTATACAAAATTATAGAATGGACCTATCAAATCTATAACATCATTTTAAAGACGACTTGTAGACGACCTATAACATCTTAATAAACGAGTAATATAAGATCGCTATTCTCCAGTATCTTTTATACTTGAGCTCTAAGATCTTGCTGTAGCTGTCTCTAACAATTCTGTTTAACTTCTGATTTAGAATTTAGAATATTCAGAATATTGTCGAAACTATTGAAGACATAACTTTTAGGAGGCATAAACATGGGAAGAGGCGACAGGCAATAACCGAGGTCAATGGAGACCAATCGTCAAAGAAGGACTGGACACTGACTTACTATGTAGCAACCTATGGGCAGTGGAAACCAATAGCTATTAGCCACGTCGCAGGTCAGTGTTCAGTCCTACTGTAAAGATTGGTCTCGGGTCAGTCATGTCACTAGTTAAATAAGTAGGAAAAGATAGTACACGTCACTGAACCTTGTACACGTACATTTCGTACATTATGGAATAAAGACTTGTATTTACTATCTAGTAGTTCTGATATCTAGTATCGAAACTGCTCATGGTTGCAGATGGTTTAAAATAATAATATTGATTTCCTATCTCTTATGTTCTATGTTCTAGAAAATCAAGTCCAGGTCGGAAATAATACAATAACGGTTGGTAAGTGCATTGAACTAATGATCACATTAAGACCTTAATTACCTTAAGACCTAATTCACCCTAAGACCATAATTAACGTAAGACTTTAAATACCCTAAGACCTTAATCACCTTATGACCTTAATCATCTTATGACTTTAATTACCTTAAGACCTTAGACATCGAAAGATCTTAATCACCTTTTGACCATAATTACCGTAAGATTGACAAGGCCAACGTTGATTTGACCCCCATTAAACTAAATTGATTTTTGGATTTATAAACTTTAATTTGTGTTGTGTAAAAAGAGCATACATTCCCCTATAATGTGATGCCAAATATAACATTTTCTGATATCAAAAAAAAAGTTATTGAAGTTTAATCATAATAGGATAGTGAAATACAAATGAGCAAAATAAATAATTACGGAGAGAAAGAGTTAAAAGATGTAGGATATATATATATATATATATATATATAGATAGATAGATAGATAGATAGATAGATAGATAGATAGATAGATAGATATATTTGAGAATAAAAAAAAGCAGTATTTCTCAACCTTCGGCGAAAAAAACAAAACAAAAATAAAACAACAGCCATGTTGAGGCCTTTCTCTTGACAGCTAGGAGATCTGGGGGAGCTCTGCAAGCTCCCTCAATGGGTTTATACATATAAGTAGTTTTTATCATATAAATATGTAACTAATTATGTTAACAACCTGTGATTTCTGCAAAAAATTTGGACCGCTCCCCCCCACTCGAAAGTTAAGAGTAGGGGGGAGGATTTATGCTATCGCCCTCCCCACCCCACCAAATCGGCCAACATAACTGAAGGGGACCTTATAATATTGAGATTAATTAAAATATCAATAAGTAGCTTTTATTAAATAGATATTTTACTAATTATGTGATTTCTGCCCCCCCCCCCCCAATTAACATAAGTATATAATTCCTATATGAATTGTGTAATTTCTCTACTAAAAGTCGATCGCCTCTACCGACCCCCCCCCCCACCCCGGATCCGCCAGTGGAGTGCACTGATTCCCGTGACTACACAAACCCTGTTGCAACCTGGATATTTTCGCATCTTGTGCAGACAAAGCCTTGTCCGCCGACGGTCTATTTAAGTTTTTTTTATAGTCTTCTGCTTTGTCTCCAACAAAGGACTTTCCTTTTGTGTCTCAAATGTGGCACCCTCGGCATTTGTGAGAACGCTTCAATTGTCTCTTTCAGAAGCCATCCACTACGAGCAACGTTATGCGAGTTTACGGTTACGGGGGAGGGATAAACTCGACAAATAAGATCAGCATACGTGTTCGACCTTGTTGTCGAATTGTTATTAGTGCCTCTTTTCTGCAATATTAAGCATATATTATGACATTGTAAGAGAACCACTAGGCTCCCTTTTGTTTTTATCGGCAGGCATATTCGTGAATGTGTTGTGCGCACCATAGGATCAAACTGTCTCTACATTGAATTTATATTATCTTTTCATTTTGAGGTTATACTGTCATTTTACTATAAGATTAGAACTTTTGATTTTAATCCGTGGTAAAAATGCCAATTCATTATGCGATCAAACTGTTATTTCACTACAGTCGGATAGCAAACTTAATACTAGGTCAGATTGCAATTTCATAACTAGGTCAGACAGAGATTTCATTACTAGGTCAGACATCTACTTCACAACTAGGTCAGACAGATTTCATATCTAGGTTAGTCTGCAATTTCATAAACATTTAGGTCAGACTATAGTTTCACAACTAGGTCAAGCTGCAATTTGATAACAAGGTCAGACATGCAATTTCACAAGTAGGTCAGACGGCATTTTAAATACGGATTGAAAAGTCATTACAAAAGTGCTTAGTCTGCTTGTTGACTACCAAGTCAGAACGCCATTTTATTTTATTTCCAAGGCTACACTGATCCTTGGGGTCTATGCAGAGAACAGAATTGGGAAAACGGAATTCACGCCTTTCCCTTCGACTGCACCAAGTACATAGAGTGTGTGTTTCTCCTCACCTACGTCATGACCTGTCCTATTGGCTTAGTTTACGACCCATTGAAGAAAACGTGCCTCGAGCCTTTTAATGCAGTCGACTGCAAAACATATAACGACTACAAACCAGTAAACAATTACAGATCTGTGATTGGCAAGCGCAACGTTGTCAATGCCGGTAAGTTTTGGTATTTAGTCAAATCTTAAAATCTTTTAAACAATTAGCTTAAAAATATAAAAACAAGATTACAAAGGAAGTTTGTGTTATAACACAAACTCACTAGTATCAACCACCTACTCCACCAATGGACAAGGAATATCCAAGCCGTGGACTTTTTTTTTATTGCTTAAAGTAAAAAAAAAATAATTAAAGAATCATTTGAATTGTTTAAAAAAAATGGACAACCTATTATTGATAATGAGACTTGTAGACAATTTAGCAAGAAAACTAAATCTGCAATATGAAATGCTGGATCCTGAACTCATGATACAGATAAAATAATTCTCCCACTTGCCATGGGCGATGAAATTTGAAAACATATCTCGTCTTACTAATGCCTCGGAGAGCTAAACTATTTTCAAGATCGAAACCAGAGCAGTTAAATTTACCAACAAGGATTATTTCTACCAATTATGTATCTGAAAGCCGACATTGTAATGCTTAAAGTAAAAACAATAATTCCTGTCGATTCAAGCAATTATTAACATTTTTTTCGGTGCTAAACTTTCTTTCTTTTCATTTTTAGCGACCGGTTTTTGAGAAAATTGGCTATTAGTATTGTGTAAAAATGTCCGTCTGTCATACTCAGATTTCAACGATTAGAAGAGAAATGAAAGATCATATTTTACCATGCGTTGTGGCCTGCAAATTTTAGGTGCAACGGCTACTTTTGTTTTCTAAAAGCAAGCCGTTTTGTTTTTAAAATTAATTATGCAAGTGATTTTTTCTCTCCATAAAAATACAATACACTACTTCTAAAACAATACATCTTATCTTATTTTATATAATACAGACGTTACTTCAAAAAAGAAGATGATTACGTCCTACGCGTCATGCATTTAGTCATGCATATTAACCAATGACTTAAATTCTGCCAAGTCACTGGTTTTCCTGGCTAGCTCAGGCAACCCATTCCATGCTCTAATAGCACTAGGGAAGAAGGAGTATTTGTACAAATTTGTCCTAGCATATGGGACGAGGAATGTGCCTTTATCTTTGTGTCTTTCAGAGTATTTTATTAAATTTTGTTTTTGTATTTGAAGATTATGGTTCAGTGTTTTATGTATTATTGCTACTTTACTTTTGAGTCTTCTGTCCTGAAGGCTTTCTAAATTTAGTGATTTTACTAAAGGTGTTACTCTAGTCAAATGTGAATATTCGTTTGTTATGAATAGCACTGCTCTATTTTGTGTCTGTTCTAGTTTCTTAATGTTTTCTTGAGTTGAGGGGTCCCAAACAGAGGATGCATATTCTATTATTGGCCTAACCAAGGTTAAATAACATTTTAGTTTTGTGTTCTTATTTGATTTATAGAAATTTCTTTTAATAAATCCTAATGCTTTGTTTGATTTTTTTGTAGTTTCATCAATATGTGGATTCCATGACAGTTTTTCATTTATTATAACACCTAGGTATTTTGCGTTTTTAGTCTGTGTTACTGGTTTGCCATGAATAAGATAAGTGGAATTAATTTGTTTTAGTTTTTTTGTTACTCTTAACAACTGACATTTTTCTGGGTGGAAAGACATGCTCCAATTTGATTCCCATTTCTGTAATTCATCTAATTCTCTTTGTAAAATATCTGTGTCTTGTGTTGTTTTTATTGTTCTATATATTATGCAATCGTCTGCAAATAATCTAACTTTTGTTCCTGAACTAATGCAATTTGGTAAATCATTTATGTAAATTAAAAATAGTAGTGGACCCAAGACTGTTCCTTGAGGTACACCTGAGTTTACTGTTATCGGTGTTGATTTAGAGCCATTTATTATTACAGTTTGTTCTCTCCCTATCAGAAAATCTTTAATCCACTGATGCAGTGGACCATTAATGCCGAAATATTTTAATTTTTTAAGCAAACTATGGTGGTGAACTTTGTCAAAAGCCTTGGAAAAATCTAGTAAGATAGCATCTATTTGTTCACTAAACCTTTTGAAAAATCATCAATAAGTCCTATTAGTTGTGTTTCACATGATCTATATTTCCTAAAGCCATGTTGGTATGGTGTGAGGACATTATGTTTGTCTAAGTGGTTTATGATGTTGCTACATATGATGTGTTCTAGGATAAATAAATGTAAGGGAGATTATGTTAGTAATACATTAGCAAAGAATGACAATTTGTATGTATTTTCAGTATCACTTTTTCAAATATATATCTTAAAAATGTAGAAGAAATACGTATACCTAGTATTTAAAAGAATATTAGAAGCTTCAAGGGCACCTAATCATGCTCCTGCCTTTTTCCAGGGTCATAATGATCTCCACAATCTGAAATTACTTACGACTGGAATGAGTCGTCAAAAATCAAATCCTAATCCGATCATGCTAAGTGCACAACATTTAACTGTAATTTAATCTATCTGTTACCGATGATTACCATTACAGTGAGTTTAAACTAATGTACCACTATTCATCTCTATGTTCAATCGTGTGCTTTGCTTTACAGCCAGTTGCAGCTACTTAATGGGCGGTTCATTGCAGACTCCATTTCCCTACATAACAACAACATCCGGATATAACGGTAAGAGAATCAAAGGTAGACAAATGTGAACTTTGTATGATTTACCACAGGAAATGAGAAGACAAACTTATATTTGCACTCCGAAGTATGCATTTAATTTTATGAATGATTTATATTTTGTTAGGGACAATAAATAATTGTTTTAAGTTCCAGGTTAATCCGAGAATGAGAAATAATGTGTACAATTATATAAGGGGACAAAATCCCACATATTTAGACTTATTTCTTAATACTGAAAGATTAATTTCTCTTGTTGGAATCAAGCAAAACAATTAATTACTAGTAATGATTTATAAGCTATTTTTTTTCTTATTGATTCAATTTTTCTTAGGTACAATAAATAATTATGCAAAGTTTTAACTTAATTCGAGAATGGCTGTGGGAGAAAAGACGTGGTCAAAATTTTTACCAGACAGACAGAGTGAATTGATGTAAGCTTTCTATAAATAAATCGACTCATGGCTGTTTTTATGTACACAATTTTAAAGCGTTTAGTTACGCAAAAATAAAATAATAAAATGAAAAAGTATCATATAACATAATATTCATTATTCATAAAGATTGCAAAAGTAGTGTACTTCAACTTCATGCTTTCAATTAGACATCACCTCCCCCCCCCCCCTTCCCACACCAATAAAAAATTTGAAACTGTCAGGTAGAATTGAGCCATAGTCTCTCGAAACTCTAGGTCTGTAAAAGCGAAAAAGATATCCCTCTCACCTGCCTGCTTGAACAGTGTGTCATTTCCGGTGACACGGCCACTCCGGACTCTCGGACAAGAGACACCAGGAACCACTGCCATTTTCTTATTCTATGCCATGCTAACTGTGCGGGAGACGCCATTTATGTAATGGACCCTTGAGGAACGGCGCCTGCAATGTTGACAAGGTCGTGGGAGCTCTTTTACAATCCCGCACATTGCAATGGGAATACTCTCGCACCCTACTTTAGGCACTCCCACGGGAGTCTTGTTTCGCTACCCGTTTGGTCTAATCGTTTTCTCTTACGGCCGTTTTCACCAGAGCGCCACTATGAGGCGTGGATAGGGGAGAAAAAAATCCCCCCCCCCCCGGTAAAAAATCTCATCCAGCATTCTGCTAACATTCCTTCTTGACTACAATACTACAATACTTAATTACTAATAATACTAAGTACTGTACTAAAATTTCTTTATTACTGTAGTACAGAGATTACTTTAGTTGTAATATTACTGTTATATTCAATATTTCTCATTTCTAATATTACAGTAGTACCAAATTTACTTTATTAATCATATTGCATTCTTATATTTTCCTACATTTGTTTTCGACCCTGTACCGACAGCTTACACCACAAGTACAACACTTTCAGCAGGTGAGTTAAATCATTGTCGTTATTATGCGCTAGTTGCCAGGTAAATTCAGATATATTTGTACAAGTTCTCTCATTATATTGTGAATTCTTTATGAGTTCAGGAAACTGGACACTTGCTTTAAGGATTTTCCTAGAAATTAGACAGTTTTTTATAATCCTTATGGAAATAAACTAATTTCAACATAGTGAAAACGCAGGTTGGACTGTTAATTAAGTATTAAAACTATAATCATCTAAAGATTACGTTGGCTGACAACCATAGACATAAATAAATATAGACTGGAAAAAGGAAATACCTTCATGTAACTTAAAAACATGTATATCTATTGTTGTCGTATTTCCGAATTCTGAAAAGTTGCATGATCTTCAGTCTTAGAAATTAAACAAAACTACACTGCTGCATAATAAAGTACACGAAATTGCAAGTCACAAATTTTCGTTTCATAAAACTCTTTTATCGGACAGTCTATATTTATTTATGTCTATGCTGACAACTCGGTTTAGCAGATATCTTGCACTCGACCCAAATGTTTCTCAGTATTCAGTAAAGAGTTGAATAAATAAAAAGAATCACAGGAAATCGTCTTAAACACCATCCCAAACCAAACTCATCAACCACTAGCCAGATCCACTCCTGTTAAACCTAAATCTACTAAAATAAATACAACAGCCTCATTAAACAACCCTACTACGGATGCAATACCAAAATACCTAAAAACCTTAGTAATACATTTTCAAAGCATTAGGAACAAAAAAGGTAGACTTTTATTAGAATGTGAGAAACCAGACATAATTGCAGGAACAGAAACTTGACTACACCCAGAAATGTATAATGCAGAAATTTTCAATAGTAATTATGAAATTTTTAGAAAAGATAGGGCTGATAATCATGAAGCAAAAAAAAAACAACACTCTTGTAGCAGAAGAAATTACCTTACCCAACTCAAAAAATATAGAATCAACATTTTGTAAAATTAATACCACTTCAACATCCCTAATAATAGGCCAAATTCTAGTTTAGAATACATGCAGGAACTATGTAATCAGTTTACTACACTTGAGACAAATAAAAATGCAGTTTTTTTTGGATTATGGGGGATTTCAACCTACCTGATATAAATTGGAAAACACTAACCATAGATAAACACCAAAACCTTATGGACAAAAATGAGCTTTTCATAGAAACTTTCCACAACCTAAATTTAGATCAAATCATTAAAAAGCCAACTACATTAAACAACACATTAGATCAGACCTGAATTAGTAGTTGATTATGATATTGTTATAAACTTGGTGGTGGCACAGAGAGGGGTAGTGGTGTGTGTGTAGTCAGCCGACGCAAATCGCCCCAGGCCAGCGCTAGACGAGCGGTCAACCGTGACGAGTTACGACTGTCAGCCGAGTCGAGTGTCAACGGGACAGTTCGGGAAGGATCGCCGTCGTGAACGGAGCTCAGGAGCGTCACAAGATTTGTAGTCATCTGACCACCTAGAAACGTCGAGGGCCTTCTGTCCGTTTCGAGAAGGCCAGTAGGGACCCTATATAAGAGCGGAGGTGTCGCAGTCAAGACGGTTCACGGCAGGTGTTCAGAGCCCGGTTCACTACAGTCCTGTCGACTACAGCACAGTTCAGCGGTGTGGTTCTGTACGGACGACGGTTCAGTGCGGAGTACTGTCAAGTACAGTTGAGACGAACGGCGTCTGATCTTGGTCTGTGATCGAGTCCGTCACAGCGAGCCCAGTCCTGAACTGTTGAACCCAGTGCAAGCCCAGAACGAGACGGAGAGGCCAGTTCAAGAATTGATACGGCGGTACGGTGTTATCGAAGAGATATTTGTACAGTCTTGTGTTACGTGCTGCCAATTGTACAGTATTGGCTCAGATTTATTCAACCATTAAAGTGTTACGTTACTTTGGAGCCCTGAGTTGTCAAGTTCTTTAAGTTGGTGGTGTATGGTGCAGTTTGCAGAGAGCCTGGATAGTGAGATTCGTAACAATATTATCCCTGGTCTCTCAGACCATGAGACCATAAAAATACACAGTCAGATAAAAGCAGTAGCCAATACATAACCCAAAAGAAAAATCTTACTCTGGAATAAATGTAACCTAACACAACTACACCAAGCTGAATTAAACTTTCAACAAACATTCTTATTAGAAAAAGACATTAACCAACCAGTCGATGACCTCTGGAATTTCATTAAAAACCATCTTAAAAGCATTATAGAAAATCATATACCAACTAAATACACATCAAACAAAATAAATAAATGCTGGTTCAATAATAGACTAAAGAAGCTTTGTAAACAGACAGCTGCAGAGTGAATACATAAACAATGTAATATCTAAAGATAACAACAAAAACCTATGGTCATACATTAAGTCTAAGAAAATAGAAACAACAGGCAAAGCGCCATTAAAAGATGAACATAACATAATACACAATGATAATGAAACTAAAGCAAACATTCTAAACAAATACTTTGCATCAGCATTCTCAGCCCCAGGAGACAAAGACATATTACTTAATTTGATCCAAGTAGACAACATAGAAGATATAGTAGTACAAGTAAATGGAATCCAAAAACTATTAGCCAACACCAAACCAAATAAAGCGTCTGGACCTGATGGTATTCCAGCTAGATTACTCAAAGAACTAAGCAATGATCTAGCCCCAGTGTTCAAAATACTCTTTCAGGCATCGCTTAACCAGGGCAGAGTACCAAAGGACTGGAAAGAAGCTAATGTCACCCCCCCCCCTATTTAAAAAAGGAGAAAAATCTGACCCAGGAAACCAAAGACCAGTATCACTTACCAGCATCACATGTAAAATCCTAGAACACATAATATGTAGCAACATCATAAACCACTTAGACAAACATAATGTCCTCACACCATACCAACATGGCTTTAGGAAATATAGATCATGTGAAACACAACTAATAGGACTAATTTATGACTTTTCAAAAGGTTTAGATAATAGTGAACAAATAGATGCTATCTTACTAGATTTTTCTAAGGCTTTTGACAAATTTCACCACCATAGTTTGCTTAAAAAATTAAAATATTTTGGCATTGATGGTCCATTGCATCAGTGGATTAAAGATTTTCTGATAGGGAGAGAACAAACTGTAATAATAAATGGCTCTAAATCAACACCGATAACAGTAAAATCAGGTGTACCTCAAGGAACTGTCTTAGGTCCACTACTATTCTTAATTTACATAAATGATTTACCAAATTGCATTACCTCAGGAACGCAAGTCAGATTATTTGCAGACGATTGTATAATATATAGAACAATAAAAACAACACAAGACACAGATATTTTACTAAGAGAATTAGATGAATTACAGAAATGGGAATCAAATTGGAGGATGTCTTTCCACCCAGAAAAATGTCAGTTGTTAAGAGTAACAAAAAAAAACTAAAACAAATTAATTCCACTTATCTTATTCATGGCAAACCAGTAACACAGACTAAAAATGCAAAATACCTAGGTGTTATAATAAATGAAAAACTGTCATGGAATCCACATATTGATGAAACTATAAAAAAGAAGGTTACAAAAGACAGTTTGTGTGGAAACACAAACTCAAAATCGGCCCCCGAAGAGGTCCACCCAGGCAGGCTTCAATATTTTCAGAAAGAACATCCAAATGAAATTATATCAAAGACAAATGAGAGATAAGAATGGAGAAAGAAGGTTAACAGATTTTGTGTAGTGCCCCAACCGTCCCGTAGATCAAAGGACAGGTGTAAGTGAATGTAAAGTTAGATGTGAAAATGGCCTAACTAGTTCCCCTTTTAGACCTTGTGCTCTATAGGGCAGATGATGTAAAGTTCATCTGTTTTTTGTGGCCTACGGTTAGCGAGGGTGTCATGTAGCCAGCACAACGACCAACCGCCTATACTTTTCCCCAACTAATGTCAGGTACTCATTAGAGCTGAGTGGACTCAGAGGCGCCAAAAGATTACAAAGTTGAAAATCCCAGTCTTCATTAGGATTCGAACCCCCGGTTCGGAAGCCAAGCGCTTTACCGCTCAGCCACCGCGCCTCCCCTGGCCTAACTGATGTCTTATAATTGATCTAATTGTTTTGAAAAGGCTCAATCTCTTATTCGAATCCTCAAAAAAAAATAAAAAAATTCCACAATGAAAAAAAATATTCAGAAAAATGAAGTTTATAAGATCACTATTCATTTTAAATTAGGTCTAACTAATAATGCATACTAATTAGCTTTTTCTCTTTAAAAAACTGCTTGCATAACTGATTTTAAAAATTAGATTTTTCGCTCTCAGAAAAAAAAAAGGAGCCGTTGCATCAGAACTTTGAATGGTCTAAAATATTGTGATGTCGGATTTTCAATATCTTTTCTAGTTTACGAGAGCTAAACGGGACGGACGGACAGACGGTCAGACGGACAGATGGACAGACATTTCGCACAAAACTAATAGCGTCTTTTCCTTTCGGGTGCCGCTAAAAATCAAACAAAGCATTAGAATTTAATAAAAGAAATTTCTATAAATCAAATAAGAACATAAAACTAAAATGTTATTTAACCTTGGTTAGGCCTATAATAGAATATGCATCCTTCGTTTGTAAGATAACATTATAAAACTGGAACAGACACAAAATAGAGCAGTGAGATTCATAACAAACGAATATTCACACTTAACCAGAGTAACACCTTTAGTAAAATCACTAAATTTGGAAAGCCTTCAGGACAGAAGACTCAAAAGTAAAGTAGCAACTATACATAAAACACTGAACCATAATCTTCAAATACAAAAACAAAATTTAATAAAATACTCAGAAAGACACAAAGATAAAGGCACATTCCTCGTCCCATATGCTAGGACAAATTAGTACAAATACTCCTTCTTCCCTAGTGCTATTAGAGCATGGAATGGGTTGCCTGAGCTAGCCAGGAAAACCAGTGACCTGGCAGAATTTAAATCATTGGTTAATATGCATGACTAAATGCATGACGCGTAGGACGTAATCATCTTCTTTTTTGAAGTAACGTCTGTATTATATAAGATAAGAAGATGTAGATTCATTCGCTACACTGCTAATAGAAGAACTTGATTATATGATGCTTACTGGACAGACTCTTTGCAATAAACATTTTAAAATTTAAACTATTACGTGATGGGCCAAACCCACAGAAGGACAATAATAATAAATGAAAGATGATTGAGTGAATCAATCTGGGCCCTTGGAAATCCACAAATTAAATTGTTTGGTCCTGTTCACTCATAATAATTATGATCACTAATTCTGCAACTTGCCGTGGACGATGAAATACGAAAATATATTCTTTCTTAACCGATGCCTAGGTTAACTAAGCCATTTTAAAGATTGTAACTGAAGCGGTTAAATTTACCAAAAGTGATTTTTTAATCGCAATTTCTATCAACTAAGAATTTTAAAGAAGATTTTTAAAGCACAAAACAATAATTCCTTTCCCTTAAGCACTTATAAACGCTCTTTGTTGCGTAATTTTCTTTCGTTCCATATAGATATAATTCCCCTCTAGGTGTAGCTAACAGCCATGTTGAGACCTTCTGTTAACGGCTAGGGGAGCGCTCTCCCAGTGGGAGCCGGGGCGAAGCCCCGACGTTAAAAGCGTTTTCTTGCATTCTTCACTCCAGAAACGCATTTTCCTGACATCTAAGGCTCATTATTCATCATATTAAAAGGACCTTTTAAATAATATTTTACTTGAAAAATATTCTAATACGAATTTACAGGCCCTTACTACATTGCAAATACAACCCATTTGTTCCTTGAAAAGATAAGATACCCCACATATTTAGAAGAAGACTTTGAGGATCGTAGCCGAAAAAATTTTTTTCGAAAAATAAAATAATAATATTATAAAAAACAGCCATATTTAGGCCTTTCTCTTGACAGGTAGGTGGTCTGGGTGTGCGATGTAAGCTCTCCCTGTGGGGTCCGGGACAAAGCCCCGACGCCAAAAGCTTTTTCTTGCATTCTTCACTGCAGAAACGCATTCTCCTGACATCTACAGCTCATTCTTCATCCTATTAAAAAGTACCTTTTCTATAATGTTTAACTTGAAAAATATTCTAATATGAATTTACAGGCCCATACTACAATGCAAATACAACCGATTTTTCCTTGAAAAGATAAGATACCCAACATAATTAGATTAAGACTGTTTTGAGGATCGCCGCCAAAAAAATTATTCGGAAAATAATAATAAAAACAGCCATGTTTGGGCCTTTCTCTTGACAGCTAGTTGGTCTGAGGGAGCGCTGTATGTCCTCCCAGTGGGGTCCAGAGCGAAGACCCGACGCCAAAAGCGTTTTCTTCACTGCAAAACGCATTCTCCTGACATCTACATCGAAAAATTAATTATATTTTTTAAAAAAGGTCATTTGTAAGTGATACATTTTGTTCAATATGCATGTTTGTAACTTTGTTTTGATACAGAACTATAATTCAAATCTCTAAACAAAATTTTCGGAAGAGGGAGGAGACATTAAGTGGACCAATTAGGTTCTACTCTAATTTCTTTGCATTTTTAGGATTCAAGTATACATTGTGAGATATAGTCCCAAATTTTTTTTATACAATAGAAAAACATCCGTATATGTAAATGTTGGAAAAAGGTGACTAGGAAAATAATATTTGGGTTCAGAACTCATCTCAATTGTTACTCTTATAATGAAAAATTTCGTATGAATTCTAAATTTTCCAAAAAAAAAATAACTTAGATAAATTCTTGTGCAATTACATAAACTCTGTCGCCATATTTGACTTTTCTGTTTTAAAACGTCATCTTTTCGTCTTGAGAGAGAGAAGGGGGTAGAGTGAAAACATTAACCCTCGCTCGTTTTTATGATATCTGCTAATGATTGCATTTGGTATTAAAGAATAGGGGGTGGGGCGACTCAATATAAGAATTTAATTTATTGCATATATAAATTATATTAGTGACAAATTTGTTTACATTTTGTAATTTTTAACTAAAATACTTAAAGAAAAATGCATTGGTTTGTTCGATGAGCGGAAGCTGATTGCATGTATCGCCCTTCCCACCTGGTACATCCCTTTTTCATTTTATATTTACTATTGATAAAATTTTAGTCAGAATGTTTGTGCGACATAATATACAAAGGGGTTAAAACATCAATACGTAGCTTATATTATATAGATATTCAGCTAATTTTGTTTACAAACTATGATTTCTCCATAAAAATAGGACCGCCCCACCACATTCAGAGGGCTAGAGTGTGGAGGCAGCAGAAGCTATCGCCCCCCACCTAACCTCACCGAATCGGCTATGATACCAGAAGTGTAGCAACATAATATAAAAATTATATTGTAATTCAACTAATTTTGTTAACAAAAATATGATTTCTAAATAAAAGTAGGACCGCCACCCCCCTCAAAGGGTTTAGGTGGGAAGGGCAGTAAATGTATTCTCCCCCCCCCCCACCCAATCGGCTAACATGAGAACGACATAATATAAAGATCGGTTAAAATATCAATAACAAGTTTTAATCATATAGATATTTAATTGATTCTGTTAACAAGCTGTGATTGCTACAAAAAAAATTGTCATCGCCACCTCCCAATCCCTCCAAATAGGTCAACATTTTGTGATTTCTTTACTAAAATTCATCCACCCTCCCTTTCGCGGGAGGGGGGGGGTGTAATGACGACCCCTCTTTGAATCCTTCAGTGGATTAATGTGATTATCAAATGTGCTTTAACATCTGTCTGAAAGCATGTGTGAGTAGGACAATTTTAAAACGATTAAATCTACAAGTAGTAGCATAGGACGTAATTATCTTGTATTTTGAAGTAACGTCTGCTTTATATAAGAT
Source organism: Biomphalaria glabrata (assembly GCF_947242115.1). Taxonomy (NCBI): domain Eukaryota; kingdom Metazoa; phylum Mollusca; class Gastropoda; family Planorbidae; genus Biomphalaria; species Biomphalaria glabrata. The sequence goes on along the minus strand of NC_074713.1, from coordinate 16,591,301 downwards.
AAGTACTCTATTAGATCTGGATGTACAAGTAGTTTTCTATTCTAAAGCAAAATTTAAAATTGGATTAAAATTGTCACAGTGAATGTGAAGGCATATTAAATTGTGAGAATGTACGTGTTGTTTGGGGGGGGGGGGTGGAGGATGTGCGATAGAGTTTGTGAAGATGGGTTATTCTAAACAAGGTGTCTCTCAGATTCTAGATCTATGACTCACAAAAGAAACATGTAAAGAGATATTATTGTAAAACTGGTAGTTCAGTGAATACACAAAGGGTCAAATAGTATTGTTATAAACCTGGTGGTGGCACAAATGGGGGTAGTGGTGTCTGTGTAGTCAGCCGACGCAAATCGCCCCAGGCCAGCGCTAGACGAGCGGTCAACCTTGACGAGCTACGACGGTCAGCCGAGTCGAGTGTCAACAGGACAGTTCGGGAAGGATCGCCGTCGTGAACAGAGCTCAGGAGCGTCACGAGAGTTGTAGTCATCTGACCACCTAGAAACGTCGAGCTGCGTTCTGTCCGGTTCGAGAAGGCCAGTAGGGACCCTATATAAGAGGGGAGGTGTCGCAGTCAAGACGGTTCAGAGCCCGGTTTACTACAGTCCGGTCGACTACAGCACAGTTCAGCGGTGTGGTTCTGTACGGAGCATTACGACGGTTCAGTGCGGAGTACTGTCAAGTACAGTTGAGACGACTGGCGTCTTGATCTTGGTCTGCGATCGAGTCCGACACAACGAGCCTAGTGTGTGAAGTCAATCCTGAACTGTTGAACTCAGTGCAAGCCCGGAACGAGACGGAGATGCCAGTGCAAGAGTTGATACGGCGGTACGGTGTTATCGGAGAGATATTTTCAGAGTACGTGTTGCCAATTGTACAGTATTGGCTGTTATTTATTCAACTATTAAAGTGTTACGTTACTTTGGAGCCCTGAGTTGTCAAGTTCTTTAAGTTGGTGGTGTAAGGTGCAGTTTGCAGAGAGCCTGGATAGTGAGATTCGTAACAGTATATTGTTGGGGGAGGAGAGTTTCATTAAAAATAGTGTATGTGTGTGTATTTGGGGACATTAGAATGCAGGTAGATAAGAAGACTACAACTAATGGGTCTTAGAAATATTTGTACACTCTCCATAATATGGATTTGTGGGCCGTTCGATTGAAGGATGAAAGACAAAAATAAAGGGAACTTATAGAATTGGAGGCTAAAACATTGTGTGGCGTCGGGTAATGTTGTAATGCTGGCCGTTTTATTAATGGTTTCAAAGTGTTCAAGGCGATATACACATATATTGATTATTTCAACAGTAGCGTAGCACTGGTATCAAGCGTAGCTGTGCACTTTAAGGATTCAAGGACATACGTTTCATTAAAACATTCAATTGCTAAACTGATGGGCATAAGAAGTGTTTGAGCATACTCCTTAATAGAAAGTTGTGGTCGCTTTGTTTGTAGAGTGAAAGAAAAAACAACATGGATATAGAATTTTTTTTGCGGTGGTGAAGCGTTGTAATGCGGGCCGTTTTACTTATGGGTTTAAGAGTGTTCTGACGAAATAAGCAAATACTTACTAATTAAACCGTAGCGTAGCACGAGTATCGGCAAGTAAAATATAGATTTGTGATTTGATTTCATTGTCACTTTGAATTATTTTCAGAGTTTACTGTCTGCTCGAGTGCCGCTGATGTACTCTTAATCCTGGACTCCTCTGGAAGTATCGGATCTTACGACTACGCCATTCTGTCCAACTTCTCAGCAGAACTGTCCAAAGGCTTTCGGATTGGCCCTGACAAAATCCAATTCAGTGCCATCCTCATCGAAAGCAGCGCCCGGAACGTCTTCAATTTCAACACGTACAACAACAACGCCGATGTTGCTCAGGTAGCTGGTTCGGGCTTCAACCCGATAGTGATTCTAAAGTTTTTAACCAACAAATGTAATGATTGTGCAAACTTTTTATCACCTCGCAAATTCTTTATGGGTTTAAAAAACAAAAACTTCTTGTTTGACCGTTTTAATATTTCAAAATATAATCATGTTAAAATTTAAATTTGGCCTGGAGATTGAGATGATGAAAGCCTTTAAAAATATCAGTGGAAATTCTCGAAATATTCACTAAAATAAAAATTGACATTCAGAATCTAGCTAGATCCAGTAGTGTAGGCTAGACTACTTTCTTTTGACTTTACCATGTCTAGAAATTAATATAATCAGTCTTAGTAGATGTTTTTACTTGCGCGTAACTAATAATCAAAAAGTCATTAAAGGAAAAACAAATGTCTTGTTCGCATGTTATCTCTCAAAATGTTTTATTTACCTTTTACAGTTTCGTTTTGCATCACGTAGTACTATTTGTTTGTAATGCACTAGTAGACCCGCGGCGTAGCATACGCCTCTAGTTAGTGACGGGTAAACACTTCCTGAAAGACACAGTTGTCCAAATGGGGTGGGTTTGGGCAAACGACTGCTCGCCACCATAAACGCCGGAAGTATTCATGTAGGCAGCGTATTGTCGAGAGTATGATTGTTCCGTGAGTAAGAACAACGGACAGGGCGTCGCAATGTTCGCAAACAAAGCTTACAGAAACAGTTTCGTCGAAGATATTTTTCCAGAAATATGCGACTGATAGAAATCAACAATTACATGATGCAGGAATTTCGACTACATTGAAAGACCTGTTGACTCTACGAAATAAATGTGAAGCCGTGGCCATGGTTAGGAAACGAAGGGAAATACGAAGGGGTAAATTCAAAACAAAGCTACAGAAAAAACATGCAACTATTTTAATGACACCAGATATTGACGTGTGTATACACAATAAATGTAGTCAAATATAGAATGTAAAGAGAAAGATTACTTGTTCTAGACCCCCCCCCCTCTCTTTTTTCTGAGCCGTGCTCTCTGTCACCTCAAAAGTTACGTAGGGTAACTGTAGTCCAGCTTGCAGAAATAAAAGAGTTATCTTTCCATGCTTTTGCGTGGTGTCTCGCATGGTTGGGCGACGAAGAGAATTATATATATATAAATAGTAAAGTGCCGTGATAATTATGAATGTTACAATAGTGTTGGGGGATGAATTTGTCTAGGTATTTCCAGAAGTGAAATCTCATTGAATCTCAATCTCACCCCGTCGTATGCCGCAATTCTAGTGTTGGTTTAAAACCAACGAAACTCTTGTTTTTGAAATAAATTTAATAACACACAATAAAATTCAAATTCAATTAAAAAATTCACAGTAGTAGACTTAGCATGAAGCTTGAAACTTAGAGACTCAATGTACTGATTAGAGCCCCTGATACAAACTGTATCATATATTTATAATTTTTCAGACCCAGTCAAAAATAATTATTGAATAGTTACCCCCACATTATCACTCTTCTATGCAGAAATTCAAAGCTACCAGAGGTTAATGTGTACGAAAGTGTCTTTTTTTTTCTCTGGCAATCTCAACACTCACACCACGAGACAATAGAATTAGATCGAATCAGTTCGTAAGTCTACTGGATATCCAGACATGTGGAGTCTTTAACTGCAGCCCTTTAAAAAAAAGCCCTTTAAGAAAAGATGAAAAGAGAAATGAAATTGACATCTGACGAATACAATTTTTTATTTACTTACTATTGCATTGGGAGCATGTGCATCATTTTTCAAATCACTGCTTAGACTATTCTTAAACTATTCTTAAACAATTCTTTAAGTGACACTTTTCCTTTAGCTCAAACTACTTAAAGACATCTTGCTTAAAAGTTTTAACTTGCTCGTCGCTCGCTAATTATTTCTCAGCATTGTTTTTTTAGGCCCTACTGAAAATTCCGTACATCTCCGGCGGCACAAACACAGCCGATTCCTTGAACTATGCAAGGACGACTTCCTTCAGCACAGCCCACGGAGCCAGACCCAATGTCGGCAAGGTCGCTGTGGTCATCACAGACGGAAACTCAAACGATCGTAAGCAACTTTTGTGTGTCTGTATTCATCCGCCTCTTTCTAATCTTATTTCCTTTGTACAACTCTAACAAGAAAAAACACTTTAAAAAAGCTTACATTAAGCGTACCTGTATTAATTAGTCTGAGTCAGTCATGTAATTAAATTTGTAATAGATTTAGACTAACAATATAAAAGCATTTATACAAGTAAACAAAAAAGTTGGAACAACCTGAATTCGAACTCATGGCTCAAGACTTCTCAGGCTTCCCAAGCCAACACGGTAACCACTCAGCTAGCGGAAAGCTAATGAAGATTGTATAGTTATTGTATAGTTATCTATTTCTATAGTCTCGACCTATTTTCCAGGTTTGTGTTCACTAAGACGACTGTGAAATATCAAACAAAATAATTTATTACCAATTGTTAACTAAATATTTCTTCTATTTTTTATGAATTGTGCACAATGTCAGCTTGATCCGAGATTGGGTGTCGGAGAAAAAACGCGTTTAAACTTTTTTTACCAGACAGAGTGAGATGATATAAGCTTTGTAAAAAGTGACGAAATTAAAAAGTAAATAATTTAAATTATTTTGCTTGGTGTCGAACAAGGGAAAGATATTGTTCTTGACTGATGTGGTGGTATAAGTTGAATATACTTATACTTTATACTTTGTAGGTCGGCGATTTCAAGTTTGAAGCTAACCCATTGTTTTCACAAAAGCAATTTTTACTCATATTTCTTATCGCACAGATTTATTATTGTTAGTCTAGAGTCTGGATCTATTACAAATTAATTATATGACAACTACGGTTACAAAAGCTTTTTTTAAAAAAGTGTTTTAAAAAAATTATTGTTTAATTACTAGCTAATGCTAATTGTTTCTTTCTCTCTTTGATTGCGTCAATTTACTTGATAACTTCAGCACTCCTGACTGCCCAAGCTGCTGCGGCCCTCCAGCAAAGCGGCGTGACCACCATTGCTGTGGGGGTCGGTAGCTCCATTTCACAATCTGAGCTCCTGGCCATAGCCTCGTCTCCTAGCAACGTTTTCAATGTCACAGACTTCTCTGTGCTGGACGCTATTAAGAAGGGTCTTGTCCAGACAGCATGTCACAGTACAGGTAAGGAGCAATGGGAATAGCGTCACAAATGACAGGTAAAATATCAACCGCAAGCTTTATGTTATATTCGGTGTGCAAAAAAAATATGTGTTGATAACAATGATAAGTTTTGTATTTTGAAAAGTATATCATAATTTGTCTACACGTTATAACACTTTTCAGCACTGTAGAATCAATTTTTTAACCTCATTTTTTTTGTAGCTTAAAATGATATCAATACAGAAGAAGCATTAATTTTTCACAATATAACATGCAACTTATAAGCAAATGGGCAAATAACTCATGGAAGTAGTCGGGGGGGGGTGGCTTACCTTCCCCGCCCCCCCCCCCACCGAAATGAAATTCCCACCCCCGTAAAGGGGGGGGGTCGTAATTTAGTGACTGTTTTGTGTTTTGATTTTTATTTTTAGGTGAGATTTTGATATTAAACCATCACTTGCCCCAGCGAAGCGAAAAAAAAAAGGGGGGGGGGAGGGTTGCGGTTAAACCCCGCTTTTCTATAAAAAAAAAATAAAAAAAAATGCAAACGACAATCCCTAAATTCCAAGAGCATAGCTAAGGAAGATTTGGATTTTAAAACCCCCTCCGAATTTTTTTCTACGTCGTCAATATAAGACTAAAGCATACATCAGTCACCAGATACTATGAGCGTAGCCAAGAGGGGTTTTGTGTTTAAAACTCCCCTCCAGTGGGGGTTGAAGCTAAAAACCACCTCTTCAATATAAAAAAAGCAAATTTAACACTCAAAATTCTATGAGCGTAGCCAAGGGAGGTTTTGAGATGAAACCCCCTCCTCCAGAAGGCTTTAATTTTAAAACCGATTCAGATGGTTTTTAGTTTAAAATACCCCCAAAAGATAGTTTTTAGGATGAAAACCTGTTTCTTCAATTTTATTCTAAAGCAAACTACAGTCACCAAATTGAATGAGCGTATCTAAGGGAATTTTTGATTTGTTAAAAAAAACTCCAGAAAATTTTTAGTTTACCCCCCCCCCCCACCCAACAGATGATTTTAGAGATAAAACTTTTCGATATAGAATCCAAAGAAAAATACATTCACCGAATCCCACGAGCGTAGCCAAGAGAGTTTACCAATTTCTACCAGTCGCTGGGCTCCATTAATAAATTGCAGTAAATAGTCATCTGCCGAAATTGAAAAAAAAAGGCTATATGTGGTTATAACATAGATGACTTAGACGGATTTTATTAGTCTCAATCAAGGAAATACTATGCCGACCCCTTAGTAAGGTTGTGACAGAGCGTCGCATGAGGTTTGCGGGATATGTTCTCCGACAAAATGCATACTTTGCGATGACAAGGAGGCCATTAAGAGGAAAGAGCAAACAGGGACATCCTAGTACAACTTGGCGCCACCGTTTTATGGCGGTCCTCTGAGCAGTGGACACCAGGTGGGAAGAGGCTTCACATATTGCCAGTGACAGATTTTTGTTGAGGCAGTTTGCCGCCAAATGCGCCGAACGGCGCGAGAGAATCTAAATCCTAAATAAGGAAGAATAGCAGATTAGGTTTTTGAACTAAAACTTTTAAATAGCAGAATAATGCACTGTAGATACCTCAGAATATACATTTTTTGGGGGTTTAATTATCGGAAATAGTGGTTGGCTCACAGCGCTCCCCCACACTCCCTTGCTGTCAAGGGCAGAGTGTGTACAATTTTTACACTAACTCCAGGAAGAACCTATTTCAGGGTACAATAAACGTCTTCCGAAAGAATGAAGGGTCCGAATGTAATAAAGATTAATTACGTATACACACACACAAACATAGGTCCATGAAATAACTAATTATAATAATGTTAGTAATAAAGGATATTTAAGCAAAGATAAGCTAATTGAGATATTGCTAAAATAATAGCACAATTTGTTTTGTTTGTTAAAGTTAACGTACTTGACGTTATTTAGCTTATAGTGAGAATCTCCAATAGTACTCCGATCACTTGGTGAGCCGATAGAATTGCTAGGCTGCAAATGTTTAGCGTAAATAAAAGTAAACAAGGTTACAAAGACAGTTTGTGTGGAAACACAAACTCAAAATCGGCCCCCGAAGTGGTCCACCCAGGCAGGACAAAAGGCAAGTTTCAATATTTTAAGAAGAATTTTGGTATTAAATTCTATCAGAAGTGGTCCACACAGGCAGGTAAAAAGGCAGGTTTCAATATTTTCAGAAAGAATATCATAATGAAATTCTATCAAAGGCAAATGACAGAGAAAAATGGAGAAAGAAGGTTGACAGATCCTGTGTGGTGCCCCAAAGGTCCAGCAGACCAAGGGATAGGTGAAAGTGAACGTGAAATTAGATGTGAACCTGGCCCAACTGATGTCTTATAATGAGTATCTAATTGATATAATTGTTTTGGAAAGCTTCAAGAAAAAAACATTTCCCTAAAAAAAATAATTCTTTTAGTTTCGTGCTCCATGGCGGTGCTTGAACTCTGCAGTTCACGCGATAATATGAAAAACTACTTATTAATTGTTGTTTTAAATTGTGTCCAACTTATTTGCATAGTATATAGATTTTCTATTAAAAAAAAGTTATCATTTTTTTTGTAAATGTGGTATTTAGTATGACAGAACTTACATAATTTAGCAATACAATGGTAAAAAAAATATTTTTTGACCAATAATCTATAACCGGTTGCATAAATGTGTTTAAAATGGTAAATAATATATCCCTTACTAAAAAGTCTCCGGTGTTTGTTACTATTAATAGTGAATAGTTGTAAAAATGGTGTATTTTTTTAATGAAAAAACTGCTTGCATAATTGATTTAAAAATTAGATTTTTCGATTTCATTTCAGAAAAGAAAAAAGTAGCCGTTACATCAGAACTTTGAATGATCTAAAATATCATGATGTCCGATTTTCATTTTCTCTTTTTGTTTCTGAGATATAAACGGGACGGACGGACAGACAGACGGACAGATAGGCTGCACAAAACTAATATCGTCTTTTCCCCTTTCGGGGGCAGCTAAAAATAAAGTTTCTCTTTCGAAAAGACCATGCGATCTATAGGGCAAATGATGTAAAGGTCATCTGTTTCTGTGGCCCGCGGTTAACGAGGGTGTCATGTAGCCAGCACAACAAACAACCGCCGTTAGTTCTCCCCAACTAATATCAGGTACCTATAGAAATGGGTCAACTCATAGGCGCCCAAAAGATCCCGAAATTAAAAATCCCAGTCTTTACCAGAACCCGGGACCCCCGTTTAGGAAGCCAAGCACTTTACCACTCAGCCACTGCGCCTCTGATCAGGCATAAAGAACAATTTAAATATCCAAATATGTTGATTTTTTTCTCTGTTTGCTTTGACTTGCTTTGATTGTAGAAATTATCAGTTGATTGCGAATTTAACACGTAAGTTTTAAAATACAATCACACCAAAAAAAAAAAAAAACAACTAACGAATTATAATTTTACTAGTCTACCCACGGCGTAGCATAAGCCGCTTTTTTGCAGGGCCGGCCTTAGGCCACTGCAACCTCTGCGACCGCAGTGGGCCCGGCACTTTCAAAGGACTCGTGCTAATTCTAGGTGTAAATTTAATTAAATTAAACCATGTTATATCTTATAACAGATTTCCTGCGGCCTTCTGATTTACCAGGAGCTCCTGGAAATCTGATATTGCAAAATATACGAAAAAGTCCTGGAAATATCCGGAAATTATTAAAATCTTTTGAAAACTCATACGAATCTCCTGAAATATATAGACAAAAATTATCACTTTTGGGTGTGATTCAATATGGAAAACACCAATCCTACACGCGATTAAAAAAAAAACGGCATTATGCATTAGCCGTAATTGTGTAATGTGTTGAGAGAAGCTTCTCGCACCGCAAACTAATGAAAAATTACTTGAGGTCAACAATTCTCGTAGATAGATTGAAACATTTAGTAATTCTTGCTATTGAGCGTGATCTATGTAGGAAATATAATTTTTATGATATACTGTATGACTTCGCTACACGCAAGGCTCGTAAAGTAATTCTGGACGTAGTAAAGAATGAATAAAATGCAAAGACGAATTTATTTTCTAAATCAAACTCTTAATTTTCACTTATTATCCGTATCCCTCCCCAACTTGGCACCTCAAAATCCGTTTCGCATTGGGGCCCACCATGGTTAAGTTCTCCCCGCCCCCGCTCTTTTTTTCGCCGCTAAAAATACGTGGGGTAACTCTAGTCCGACTTGCAGAAATAAAAGTGTGATCTTCCATTTACTTCTTCGTGTCCAGACTGTTGAGCCAAGAAGAGAATTACATATTTAGATAGACTTTATAAAAATGTTGAACTTTTACTATTATCAATTAAAAAATTGTAAGTCAACTCCATCATTTACGTTAAACTAGCTATCCTTTCATTACACTTATTATAAGTTAGTTATAACGATGCTTTATCAAATCTAAGCGCCTTCTGTATAGTTTATATGTACCTGTCATTGAACGTCACTTTTTTATGTGTGCCACGTGGCTATTTCTACTTTCGTTAACCTAAGTTATCACTCAGCAGTAAAGTCATTGTTGCGAGATGTAATTAATGAATTTTTGTTTTGTTTTTCAGTTGCCAATAATATTTGTGCTACATATCAGCTGCTGAATGGTAACTACCCTGATCCATCCAATTGCCAAGGGTACGTGGAATGTTCAAACGGAGTTACAATCCATGGAAACTGTCCTAATGGGATGGCCTTCAATGTCGCCAGTAATGGCTGTATGGAGGTTCACAGCGTCAACTGTAACGACAATGCAAATTATCATTTTATTGTCTAAATACTGTTTGGATGCTACGTGAAGAGTAAGACAACATCTAGAAGCCGTGAGTTTTAAGAGGGTGAAGACTATCGGTCAATGAAAGTGACTAAACCTACTGTACGTATCATTGGACTGATTATACAGTGTTGACTAATGAGGCAGAGAATGTTTCAACCCATGTATGCATTATTAATTCCCTCTCTATTTATTTTTAATTGTTTTTAATTATGTAAATAAAATCTGGTTATCGAATTATAAAATTATAATAAGCAAAGATGTGTTCAAATTATAATTTTAAATGATTCTAATTTTTTTTACTGTTATTACAATTTTTGCCAGAAGGCTATCTATCTATCTATCTATCTATCTATCTATCTATCTATCTATCTATCTATCTATCTATCTATCTATCTGTCTGTCTGTCTGTCTGTCTGTCTGTCTAGTTTCTATTATGACGATATTTATTTTACAAAACAACGTAATGATCGTGACTGAACCTTATCCTAATAAATATTTGAATAAAAATCATGAACTTGTTTCTGGAGAGGATAGGGTTCGACATGGAGGAATTTATCGTGGTCGAGCAAATATTGATTACGCATGGAGACCTAACAATGCTACAGTAACATGGAGATCTAACAATATAATATTTTGTCAGTCATAGATTTAGGTCCAGCAAAGCATCTTATACAGAATCTCTCATCTCAACGAACAGTATATAGATCTCGCTCCCCATAGTCTATACATTTCAAACTGTAGTAAGTTTCTCCATACAGATGTTCAGTCCTCTTTGTAAACATATATTTGATAATCACACTGATTCAAGAATAATCCCTTACATTCACACCGACAATTATCTAGATTTAGAGAATACGATTCAAATCTAGATCTGTGGAGAAAGAAACATAAATTTAAAAAACAAACGTGGAAGGAAAACATTGACATAAACTTAATTTTATACTTAAAACTATGCTTAAAACATTTAAAAACATTTCGTTTAAATTGCGGAAAAATACAAATCGTTTTTGGTAAATTAGAACCCTGTGATTTTGATTATGAAAAAAAGTTTAGTTGTTCTAGGCTTAAGTTAAGTAATAAAAGCTAAAATTTTTCGCATCAACTCTCTCTGGTAAAAAGTTTGTGCACGTTATTTCTCCCACACACATTCTCAGATTAAGTTGAAATTTAGCACACTTATTTCTTGGACCTGGCAAAATAGGAATCGTTTAAAAAAAACTGTTAGTAAACTAGCTTTTTGGTAATTAATTAATTGTACTTGACAGGTAGAGTAGAACAAACAACCCGGGACCGTGGAGATAATCAGTTCAGCACGCTAACTGCACGACCAGGCATTGCTCTTAACTTAATAACAAACTGGTTACAAACTAATAGCCTGACGATATTTGATAATCTTTCAGCATTGATTTGTAGGGATGTAGATCTACATAAACTAAACTTCTGATTTAGCACTCAAGATCTAAGATATCTAAGATCTAAATTTTAAATAATTTAAATGATTTAGATAAGAAACAGGAAGTAAGAATGACAACATTGACTTTTAGTGCAGTCAGTAGTATCTTTTGGTCCGGTGCGGACAGTAGTGACTTAGAGAGTCAAGTAGTAACTTTGAAGTTTATTGTTACCCGCTGTGATGCGGATGTGATTTAATAAAATTTAGTATATTGGATGTGTATAGTAACATCGTTATGTGGACGCGACTGTATTCTATGTATTGGATCATTTTCGTAACTACCATAAAGTGTGCAACTTATTGTTTTATTAAATAAATGTTATATCTTGTCTGCCAAAACTGGACTCATTCAATCTCTACCATTTGTGTTGGTTACATGTTAAGTGTGACTCCAGGAAGCACGAGCCCAGCATTCCACGACATTCGCATTCTTCAACATTACACTATTTAACCTTTTGCAGTCTGACCTGTACTATTTTCTTCTGCTGTTAACGCGATCTATTGATAAGAAAATTTTACGAAATAAAACTGTCAATAAATGTTGTTTATCTCCGAGACTTCTTCCAATGAAGTTAGGACAGCGAGACAAGATGGCTAGGTCGTTTCAACATCAAGCTGTATTCTTTTTACTCCTCAGTGCTGTGCTGGTCAATTTTGCAGGTAACTTAAAAATCATTTACTATCGATGTCTATCGAAGAATGAAGGATTTAATAATTACTTTCTGAGAGATATGTTTTTGACTGTCAGATTGTGCCGAAAAATACGCAATGAATTAAAAATGTTCCTGTATCAAAATCAACAAATAAGTGGAATTCATAGAGAGCCGATAGCATGAATGGATGATTTATGATCGCCAGACTAGAAATAACGTTTCTACATGTCACCATAAGGAAGAAACAATGGTCTTCTAACATATGCAATCTAACAACTAGATCTAAACATTCACACATTAACATTGAATTATAGTAGGAGGTATAGACTTATAGCTCTGAGCTAATCTAGTAGATACAATGCCAAATAGATCTGCTATATTTGAGATGTGATCAATGCTTCACAGGTTTTTGTCCAAAAGCGAATAGCAAGTCCCTGATTACTGCTGATTTAGTTTCTGATTTTGTATTGAGCCGCCTTGGGTGGAATTAGCCACCATCAAATCTGTATGTTATATTTATCCTGATGTTTTCTCTCTTTGTGAATGCATCTGTCAGCATAGCAGAGAACATAATACTGAACAGAGTAGGTGTTAGGACACAGCCTTGTTTTACCCCGTTTGATACTTCAAAGGGCTCAGATGGTTTTCCACTCTCCTGAACACGAGCCTTCATGCCCTCATGACATTGTCTTAAAATGAATATGAAGTTTTGTAGACATCCATACTATCAACATTGGAAAAATCCGAGAATGTTTGAATGCGCCCAGGTAGCCTATTTAACAAGTAATGATCCGAGACTAGTATAGAGCTAGAAATGAAGACCAATACTTGATTGAGTTAAAACAAAAGGTTGTCTCAAGTTTTTATGGCTCACATTTGTTTTTCGACTACTTCGTTCTTATCTGAAAGTCTTAGAATGTACTTTCAACATTACTCGTGCTTATCTAGGTCAGTGCTTCTCAAGGATTAAGAATGTTTTTTAGGTGGCGATGACATTTGCGCGTATTTAAAAAACTCTAGTAACTTCTAGAGGCGCTATGGGTGATAAAAACATTTAATGTAGCCACGGCTGTACACGTTCCCTAGTCACGTGAAAACTAAAATGATCAAAGATTATGATTAGCGTCAAATTTGTTTCTCTGCAAGTAACTCCACATCACATGCTAATTTTGATAGTAATACTTGGTGCAAGTTGCAGACAGTGCTGCTAAATATGGGAGACTCATACAAAATGTTAATATTAAAACATGTTTTCCTGGGATCATACACAATCAAAACACGAGGACCTGTTTGTAACCAGTCTGAACATGGCTTGTGGGAACATTTGTATTTTTTCATCTGTAGATTGTAGACAAATAGATAAATGATAACAGCGGGAGTTTTAGTCAATAATCAATTGACTTATTAGTTAATTTTTTAAATTGATTCATATTTTGTTAGGTACAATAAATAATTATTTCACGTTTTAACATGATCAGAGAAATTAGGTGTTAAAATATCTAAGGAGCGAGACCTTACATATTTAGGCGTATCTGGGAATACTGAAGGATTAAATTTCCTGGTTGGTATAAAACGTCAGGTTCCACTCAGACGGCAATGCGTTCTATCTACTGATTAAACTTTACATATCTGGGAAGTGCAATAACAAATGAGGGATCACTTTTAAGTGGAATTGATAAACGTCAGGCTAAGACCAGTAGTGTTTTTTGGACGCGAAAGCGAAGCGAAAGTGCGTCGGAATAAATCGCTCCGCGTGCCTACAACAATCAGTGTCAAGCAAACAATTTTCTCCCAACTCTTCCATATGAATCTGAGACATGGGTACAGAAAGCAACTAAGACCAAACTTGAATGCTTTCACCAAAGACGTCTTCACTTCAACATGACATACATTGACAAGGCTAAGCTACTAATAGCGATGTTTTTGCGAAAGATTGTATGTGGTGTATAGAGGCACTGCTTATAGTTCGACAGCTATGTTGTATGGGGTGTATAGAGGGACTGCTTATAGTTCGACAGCTATGTTGTATGGGGTGTATAGAGGCACTGCTTATAGTTCGACAGCTACGTTGTATGGGGTGTATAGAGACACTGCTTATAGTTCGACAGCTATGTTGTATGGGGTGTATAGAGAGACTGCTTATAGTTCGACAGCTACGTTGTATGGGGTGTATAGAGAGACTGCTTATAGTTCGACAGCTACGTTGTATGAGGTGTATAGAGGCACTGCTTATAGTTCGACAGCTACGTTGTATGAGGTGTATAGAGGCACTGCTTATAGTTCGACAGCTACGTTGTATGGGGTGTATAGAGAGACTGCTTATAGTTCGACAGCTACGTTGTATGGGGTGTATTGAGGCACTGCTCATAGTTCGACAGCTACCTTGTATGGGGTGTATAGAGGCACTGCTTATAGTTCGACAGCTACGTTGTATGGGGTGTATAGAGGCACTGCTTATAGTTCGACAGCTACGTTGTATGGGGTGTATAGAGGCACTGCTTATAGTTCGACAGCTACGTTGTATGAGGTGTATAGAGGGACTGCTTATAGTTCGACAGCTATGTTGTATGAGGTGTATAGAGGCACTGCTTATAGTTCGACAGCTACGTTGTATGAGGTGTATAGAGGCACTGCTTATAGTTCGACAGCTATGTTGTATGAGGTGTATAGAGGGACTGCTTATAGTTCGACAGCTACGTTGTATGAGGTGTATAGAGGCACTGCTTATAGTTCGACAGCTACGTTGTATGAGGTGTATAGAGGCACTGCTTATAGTTCGACAGCTATGTTGTATGGGGTGTATAGAGGCACTGCTTATAGTTCGACAGCTACGTTGTATGGGGTGTATAGAGAGACTGCTTATAGTTCGACAGCTACGTTGTATGGGGTGTATAGAGAGACTGCTTATAGTTCGACAGCTACGTTGTATGGGGTGTATAGAGGGACTGCTTATAGTTCGACAGCTACGTTGTATGGGGTGTATAGAGAGACTGCTTATAGTTCGACAGCTACGTTGTATGGGGTGTATAGAGGCACTGCTTATAGTTCGACAGCTACGTTGTATGGGGTGTATAGAGGCACTGCTTATAGTTCGACAGCTACGTTGTATGGGGTGTATAGAGAGACTGCTTATAGTTCGACAGCTACGTTGTATGGGGTGTATAGAGGCACTGCTTATAGTTCGACAGCTACGTTGTATGGGGTGTATAGAGGCACTGCTTATAGTTCGACAGCTATGTTGTATGGGGTGTATAGAGGCACTGCTTATAGTTCGACAGCTACGTTGTATGGGGTGTATAGAGGCACTGCTTATAGTTCGACAGCTATGTTGTATGGGGTGTATAGAGGGACTGCTTATAGTTCGACAGCTATGTTGTATGGGGTGTATAGAGGCACTGCTTATAGTTCGACAGCTACGTTGTATGGGGTGTATAGAGGCACTGCTTATAGTTCGACAGCTACGTTGTATGGGGTGTATAGAGGCACTGCTTATAGTTCGACAGCTATGTTGTATGGGGTGTATAGAGGCACTGCTTATAGTTCGACAGCTACGTTGTATGGGGTGTATAGAGGCACTGCTTATAGTTCGACAGCTACGTTGTATGAGGTGTATAGAGAGACTGCTTATAGTTCGACAGCTATGTTGTATGGGGTGTTTAGAGGCACTGCTTATAGTTCGACAGCTATGTTGTATGAGGTGTATAGAGGCACTGCTTATAGTTCGACAGCTACGTTGTATGGGGTGTATAGAGGCACTGCTTATAGTTCGACAGCTATGTTGTATGGGGTGTATAGAGAGACTGCTTATAGTTCGACAGCTACGTTGTATGAGGTGTATAGAGGCACTGCTTATAGTTCGACAGCTATGTTGTATGGGGTGTATAGAGAGACTGTTTATAGTTCGACAGCTACGTTGTATGGGGTGTATAGAGGCACTGCTTATAGTTCGACAGCTATGTTGTATGGGGTGTATAGAGGCACTGCTTATAGTTCGACAGCTATGTTGTATGGGGTGTATAGAGAGACTGCTTATAGTTCGACAGCTATGTTGTATGGGGTGTATAGAGAGACTGCTTATAGTTCGACAGCTACGTTGTATGGGGTGTATAGAGGCACTGCTTATAGTTCGACAGCTATGTTGTATGGGGTGTATAGAGAGACTGCTTATAGTTCGACAGCTATGTTGTATGGGGTGTATAGAGAGACTGCTTATAGTTCGACAGCTACGTTGTATGGGGTGTATAGAGGCACTGCTTATAGTTCGACAGCTACGTTGTATGGGGTGTATAGAGGGACAGCTTATAGTTCGACAGCTACGTTGTATGGGGTGTATAGAGGCACTGCTTATAGTTCGACAGCTACGTTGTATGGGGTGTATAGAGGGACAGCTTATAGTTCGACAGCTACGTTGTATGGGGTGTATAGAGAGACTGCTTATAGTTCGACAGCTACGTTGTATGGGGTGTATAGAGGCACTGCTTATAGTTCGACAGCTATGTTGTATGGGGTGTATAGAGGCACTGCTTATAGTTCGACAGCTATGTTGTATGGGGTGTATAGAGGGACTGCTTATAGTTCGACAGCTATGTTGTATGGGGTGTATAGAGGCACTGCTTATAGTTCGACAGCTATGTTGTATGGGGTGTATAGAGGCACTGCTTATAGTTCGACAGCTATGTTGTATGGGGTGTATAGAGGGACTGCTTATAGTTCGACAGCTATGTTGTATGGGGTGTATAGAGGCACTGCTTATAGTTCGACAGCTATGTTGTATGGGGTGTATAGAGGCACTGCTTATAGTTCGACAGCTATGTTGTATGGGGTGTATAGAGGCACTGCTTATAGTTCGACAGCTACGTTGTATGGGGTGTATAGAGGCACTGCTTATAGTTCGACAGCTATGTTGTATGGGGTGTATAGAGGCACTGCTTATAGTTCGACAGCTATGTTGTATGGGGTGTATAGAGGCACTGCTTATAGTTCGACAGCTACGTTGTATGGGGTGTATAGAGGCACTGCTTATAGTTCGACAGCTACGTTGTATTGGGTGTATAGAGGCACTGCTTATAGTTCGACAGCTATGTTGTATGGGGTGTATAGAGGGACTGCTTATAGTTCGACAGCTACGTTGTATGGGGTGTATAGAGGCACTGCTTATAGTTCGACAGCTACGTTGTATGGGGTGTATAGAGGCACTGCTTATAGTTCGACAGCTACGTTGTATGGGGTGTATAGAGGCACTGCTTATAGTTCGACAGCTACGTTGTATGGGGTGTATAGAGGCACTGCTTATAGTTCGACAGCTATGTTGTATGGGGTGTATAGAGGCACTGCTTATAGTTCGACAGCTACGTTGTATGGGGTGTATAGAGGCACTGCTTATAGTTCGACAGCTACGTTGTATGGGGTGTATAGAGGCACTGCTTATAGTTCGACAGCTACGTTGTATGGGGTGTATAGAGGCACTGCTTATAGTTCGACAGCTACGTTGTATGGGGTGTATAGAGGCACTGCTTATAGTTCGACAGCTATGTTGTATGGGGTGTATAGAGGCACTGCTTATAGTTCGACAGCTACGTTGTATGGGGTGTATAGAGGCACTGCTTATAGTTCGACAGCTACGTTGTATGGGGTGTATAGAGGGACTGCTTATAGTTCGACAGCTATGTTGTATGGGGTGTATAGAGAGACTGCTTAAAGTTCGACAGCTACGTTGTATGGGGTGTATAGAGGCACTGCTTATAGTTCGACAGCTACGTTGTATGGGGTGTATAGAGGCACTGCTTATAGTTCGACAGCTACGTTGTATGAGGTGTATAGAGGCACTGCTTATAGTTCGACAGCTACGTTGTATGGGGTGTATAGAGGCACTGCTTATAGTTCGACAGCTACGTTGTATGGGGTGTATAGAGGCACTGCTTATAGTTTGACAGCTATGTTGTATGGGGTGTATAGAGGCACTGCTTATAGTTCGACAGCTACGTTGTATGGGGTGTATAGAGGCACTGCTTATAGTTCGACAGCTATGTTGTATGGGGTGTATAGAGGCACTGCTTATAGTTCGACAGCTACGTTGTATGGGGTGTATAGAGAGACTGCTTATAGTTCGACAGCTACGTTGTATGGGGTGTATAGAGGCACTGCTTATAGTTCGACAGCTATGTTGTATGGGGTGTATAGAGGCACTGCTTATAGTTCGACAGATATGTTGTATGGGGTGTATAGAGGGACTGCTTATAGTTCGACAGCTACGTTGTATGGGGTGTATAGAGGGACTGCTTATAGTTCGACAGCTATGTTGTATGGGGTGTATAGAGAGACTGCTTATAGTTCGACAGCTACGTTGTATGGGGTGTATAGAGACACTGCTTATAGTTCGACAGCTATGTTGTATGGGGTGTATAGAGGGACTGCTTATAGTTCGACAGCTATGTTGTATGGGGTGTATAGAGGGACTGCTTATAGTTCGACAGCTACGTTGTATGGGGTGTATAGAGGCACTGCTTATAGTTTGACAGCTATGTTGTATGGGGTGTATAGAGGCACTGCTTATAGTTCGACAGCTATGTTGTATGGGGTGTATAGAGGCACTGCTTATAGTTCGACAGCTATGTTGTATGGGGTGTATAGAGGCACTGCTTATAGTTCGACAGCTATGTTGTATGGGGTGTATAGAGGCACTGCTTATAGTTCGACAGCTACGTTGTATGAGGTGTATAGAGGCACTGCTTATAGTTCGACAGCTATGTTGTATGGGGTGTATAGAGGCACTGCTTATAGTTCGACAGCTATGTTGTATGGGGTGTATAGAGGCACTGCTTATAGTTCGACAGCTACGTTGTATGGGGTGTATAGAGGGACTGCTTATAGTTCGACAGCTACGTTGTATGGGGTGTATAGAGGCACTGCTTATAGTTCGACAGCTATGTTGTATGGGGTGTATAGAGGGACTGCTTATAGTTCGACAGCTACGTTGTATGGGGCGTATAGAGGGACTGCTTATAGTTCGACAGCTATGTTGTATGGGGTGTATAGAGGCACTGCTTATAGTTCGACAGCTATGTTGTATGAGGTGTATAGAGAGACTGCTTATAGTTCGACAGCTACGTTGTATGAGGTGTATAGAGGGACTGCTTATAGTTCGACAGCTACGTTGTATGAGGTGTATAGAGGCACTGCTTATAGTTCGACAGCTACGTTGTATGGGGTGTATAGAGGCACTGCTTATAGTTCGACAGCTACGTTGTATGGGGTGTATAGAGGCACTGCTTATAGTTCGACAGCTATGTTGTATGGGGTGTATAGAGGCACTGCTTATAGTTCGACAGCTACGTTGTATGGGGTGTATAGAGGGACTGCTTATAGTTTGACAGCTACGTTGTATGGGGTGTATAGATGCACTGCTTATAGTTCGACAGCTATGTTGTATTGGGTGTATAGAGGGACTGCTTATAGTTCGACAGCTATGTTGTATGGGGTGTATAGAGAGACTGCTTATAGTTCGACAGCTATGTTGTATGGGGTGTATAGAGGCACTGCTTATAGTTCGACAGCTATGTTGTATGGGGTGTATAGAGGGACTGCTTATAGTTCGACAGCTACGTTGTATGGGGTGTATAGAGGGACTGCTTATAGTTCGACAGCTATGTTGTATGGGGTGTATAGAGAGACTGCTTATAGTTCGACAGCTACGTTGTATGGGGTGTATAGAGACACTGCTTATAGTTCGACAGCTATGTTGTATGGGGTGTATAGAGGGACTGCTTATAGTTCGACAGCTATGTTGTATGGGGTGTATAGAGGGACTGCTTATAGTTCGACAGCTACGTTGTATGGGGTGTATAGAGGCACTGCTTATAGTTTGACAGCTATGTTGTATGGGGTGTATAGAGGCACTGCTTATAGTTCGACAGCTATGTTGTATGGGGTGTATAGAGGCACTGCTTATAGTTCGACAGCTATGTTGTATGGGGTGTATAGAGGCACTGCTTATAGTTCGACAGCTATGTTGTATGGGGTGTATAGAGGCACTGCTTATAGTTCGACAGCTACGTTGTATGAGGTGTATAGAGGCACTGCTTATAGTTCGACAGCTATGTTGTATGGGGTGTATAGAGGCACTGCTTATAGTTCGACAGCTATGTTGTATGGGGTGTATAGAGGCACTGCTTATAGTTCGACAGCTACGTTGTATGGGGTGTATAGAGGGACTGCTTATAGTTCGACAGCTACGTTGTATGGGGTGTATAGAGGCACTGCTTATAGTTCGACAGCTATGTTGTATGGGGTGTATAGAGGGACTGCTTATAGTTCGACAGCTACGTTGTATGGGGCGTATAGAGGGACTGCTTATAGTTCGACAGCTATGTTGTATGGGGTGTATAGAGGCACTGCTTATAGTTCGACAGCTATGTTGTATGAGGTGTATAGAGAGACTGCTTATAGTTCGACAGCTACGTTGTATGAGGTGTATAGAGGGACTGCTTATAGTTCGACAGCTACGTTGTATGAGGTGTATAGAGGCACTGCTTATAGTTCGACAGCTACGTTGTATGGGGTGTATAGAGGCACTGCTTATAGTTCGACAGCTACGTTGTATGGGGTGTATAGAGGCACTGCTTATAGTTCGACAGCTATGTTGTATGGGGTGTATAGAGGCACTGCTTATAGTTCGACAGCTACGTTGTATGGGGTGTATAGAGGGACTGCTTATAGTTTGACAGCTACGTTGTATGGGGTGTATAGATGCACTGCTTATAGTTCGACAGCTATGTTGTATTGGGTGTATAGAGGGACTGCTTATAGTTCGACAGCTATGTTGTATGGGGTGTATAGAGAGACTGCTTATAGTTCGACAGCTATGTTGTATGGGGTGTATAGAGGGACTGCTTATAGTTCGACAGCTATGTTGTATGGGGTGTATAGAGGGACTGCTTATAGTTCGACAGCTATGTTGTATGGGGTGTATAGAGGGACTGCTTATAGTTCGACAGCTACGTTGTATGGGGTGTATAGAGAGACTGCTTATAGTTCGACAGCTATGTTGTATGGGGTGTATAGAGGCACTGCTTATAGTTCGACAGCTATGTTGTATTGGGTGTATAGAGAGACTGCTTATAGTTCGACATCTACGTTGTATGGGGTGTATAGAGGCACTGCTTATAGTTCGACAGCTATGTTGTATGGGGTGTATAGAGAGACTGCTTATAGTTCGACAGCTACGTTGTATGGGGTGTATAGAGGCACTGCTTATAGTTCGACAGCTATGTTGTATGGGGTGTATAGAGGCACTGCTTATAGTTCGACAGCTACGTTGTATGGGGTGTATAGAGAGACTGCTTATAGTTCGACAGCTACGTTGTATGGGGTGTATAGAGGCACTGCTTATAGTTCGACAGCTATGTTGTATGGGGTGTATAGAGGGACTGCTTATAGTTCGACAGCTATGTTGTATGGGGTGTATAGAGGCACTGCTTATAGTTCGACAGCTACGTTGTATGGGGTGTATAGAGGCACTGCTTATAGTTTGACAGCTACGTTGTATGGGTGTGACGAACCGTTTTAGCTCACTCAAGATATCACTCAGGTCTAAGCATTTAATTAATTAATTTACTCGCTATTAATCATCAATTTTATTAATTTAGCCAATCAAGCGCTAAAAACGCAGCCACCACCCCTCCAATCCAACCCCACCCCCTTTGGCAGCGATGTCACATTTTACTATCCCCACCTTGACACGTGCCACACTAGACTCTTGACAAGAGTACACTCCCCTTTTCCTATCTTGGCAAACATCCGTTGACCCCCCCCCCTAGTTGGGAGCGGCTGGTCACTTCAAAGTGCCCATTCAACTCAACGCCCCGGGCAACGCTGTTCGTCTAGCACTAGCCATTATCAAGGTATAATCTCCCTTGATTTTGGCCGAGCTCCGATAATCTCCCCTTCATAATCCACCTGGCCACCTGGGCTGATTTCCTGGACTTTCAACTCGCGCCTTCGCGCAATGTCTATCTCCCGGAAACTCTCGTCACGGTCAAGCGTGGACCCCCTTTGTCAAAGACGTCAAATAATCTAGACCACCTTTGCACCTATCTCCCGCCACTCACCCCCCCCTTTCTATCCACGTGTATATGGACAAACTTCATCGTCCGATCTCATTCACGCTGGAGAGCCCACAGGGAGCACATCTAACTCTTGCTTGAGCTCCAGACTATTTTCATTCCCTTATTTCACTTTGGATTGGTGGTATGTAACTTAGTAAAGTGCTTGAGAACCATTTTACTTATTAATGTATATATATATATATTTGTGCATTTATTACTACACTAGACATATGTTACCCGCGACCCGCGGGTCTTTATTTGCGCATTACTGTCGATATAGTCACTGAGAGTGTTTGTAAACAATTAAACGAAATAATAATGTAATAAGTAAAGCGAATGTGTCAATGTAAAAATAGTGTGAATGAAGCTATCAGATCAAAATAGCTAATAGGGGAAAATCCATTTTTTTAAAAATTAAAACATTTGCTTTTGAATAATCTAGTGGATTGGATTTAGATGTATGTTAAACGTAGCTAATGATCCTTTCACGTTATTTCTCTTTCGCTACGAAAATAAAATTAGTTTTGCGAAAATGGTTTACCCGAAGTCGATACATTCTTATCTATTAAAAACGAAAAGAGCGATAGCTTTGTTAAATGAATGGGATTATAAAGTGAACAATTAAACGAAATAATTTTTAGTACGCGATTCATGAATGAATATAGATCTAGGCCTATCTCACCTCGGCTTCGCAGCTTTCGTAACCGAATGTAGATTTAGAAAACCAAATTGGAATGTTTATTTGATCAAAATATGAAATGAATGGACTTTAATTAATATATTTATACGTTAAAATAGTTGGATTAGAGTTTTAGATCTAGGCATGGTATTATAAAGTGAACAATTAAACGAAATAATTTTTAGTACGCGATTCATGAATGAATATAGATCTAGGCCTATCTCAACTGGGCTTCGCAGCTTTCGTAAACGAATGTAGCTTTAGAAAACCAAATTTGAATGTTTATTTGATCAAAATATGAAATGAATGTACTTTAATTAATATGTTTATGTGTTAAAGTATAAAACTATCTGTGCGAAGAGAAGTTTTATCATCTTAGAGTTGAATTAGAGTTTTAGATCTAGGGATGGGATTATAAAGTAAACAATTAAACGAATTAATTTTTAGTACGCGATTCATTACGGAATTGTCTAATGAAAGAATGTTCGTCAGGAAATCTGTAGTCACAGATATAAGGAACTAATTAATGTAAAAAATGCTTTTGAAACACAAAATTGAAGGTTAATTTTATTATATAATGAAATCAATGGATCTTCTTTTGTATTTTCATGTGTCAAAGTAAAAAACTATCTGCGCAAAGTGTATTTCTTAAAATTAGATCTAGGTCTAAATCCTTTCTATCTTTTCTCATGTCAACATTGTAGACATGGCCTAGATCCATAAAATACTATAGCTGTAATAGAGTCGGACAACTTTATTTTTTTTTGAGGGTCTTAAGTTTGTTTTAGGGCTACAATACATACACTACGGTCTAAGTTGGTACCCAAGGAACATTCCTGCCTAGTTTTATCAAGATTGGTCAAGCGGTTTTGATGTCTATAAGTAACATACATACATACATACATACCCCTCACATTCTACTTTATAATATAGATTACTTGTGTATATATTTGTGCATTCTTATCATGGATGATGTAAGTAGATTACTGTATACTTATATTTTATATCATGACCTTTGTAGCTAAATGTTCAAGCCATCTGGACTAGAATTTATTAACAATTCTTACCAGATGTATTTAGCTCTTTGACTATTATTAATTTAACTCTGATATAGTAGCGCTCGGCACGAGCTTTCAATATATTATCATTGATTAATTCCTTGGCAGGGAGTTATCAAAGCATTTCTGTAAACATGTCTTATTACTGAGTATGTATTTACTTATGCTCTATGTTTACTTATGTGAGAGCATGGGCGAGTATCAGACGTTGATCTCCCCTTCCCCTTTTCATCTCATTTATCTTAGTGATGTATGTACTTGCTATTCACCGTGATTGGTGAACGACACTTGTATTACTTATCATATATCACTTATTACTGTTTGTTATTTCCCTTTATGGGAGTCCCCATTATTATTGTTATCTCCCTTGATGGGACACTATATTCATTTGTTAGGTCCCTTTGATAAATATGAAACTAGCTTATGGTTTCTATACATCAGTCTGAAGATGTCCTTCACGGAAAGGCATCTACCTCCCAGTGTTATCATTATGGCTAAACCGACGCATACATTATATCGTTGCAGCTTTTATCTATAGGCTACATCCGCCTGAAATCTTAGCAACCTAAAGCTGATAGCAGATTTGCTGGCACCAGATCTGTAGACATCAGACCTACTCATCCTTCAAGAGTCCAAGTAACAACGCTAGCCACAGACTCGTCACTGGCTTAACTGATTGGTAGACGCAGCTTAGCTCTGCAACCATACAAGTTGGACTGCACACGGAGCCTGGATCCACTACGCCAGCCCACCAGCAGACAGCATCAGTATCAGCCACACCCGTCTCACCAGTGCAGCACAGGACCAAAAGCTAAGCAACCAGCCTAATGACACTCAGACCATTTGGTTCTAATATCTGATGATGATAGTCCTATATATGTAAATACGCTAGATCCCATACTAGCAACTGTACAGCATTTCACCCTTCATTATCTTATTTTGTATAATAAACTGTACATAAGTTTACATCTAAATATAGTATTTGTTGCCTGCATTATAACGCTGTGCTTGTAGTTTATATGTGCAAGTAAGGATTCTCAAACTATAAAATCCCCTAGACACCCAAAACGGCCAAGACTTTAATCCGACTTGTCACAATGGGGTGTATAGAGGCACTGCTTATAGTTCGACAGCTATGTTGTATGGGGTGTATAGAGGGACTGCTTATAGTTTGACAGCTACGTTGTATGAGGTCGACCGTCAATCTTTTTTTTTTTGGTGAACAGAAGTCCTTCCTCCCCCCCCCCCCCCACCTGAAGCGTCAACTTGATATAGAAGAGGGCAAATGGCAAATGAACACAAGGCGGTTTTCGAACGAAACAGCTGGATATTTCTTACATAGGCCGCAGTATACAGACGTAGACAGCGAAAAGAATCTAAATCGACCACAACCGGACAATGGGTATGTCTATGTTGGTAGTGGCTAAATAGGTAGGTCACAGCTAGGGCTGCGTAGCCACGTAAAATTCCTCATTAATTTTCGTACTCGAAGAGTATGTGTGTGCTAAAACTCAATGCACTAATGTTACAACAAAAGATAGATAATAATCTTCTTTATCTGTTAAAAGAGGTTTATTTTTATGAAAAAAAAAAGAACCGCTTTTTAAAATAGTTCACAAGACAACAAGTTGCTTTGTCCCTAAACTTTGCAAAGCACAAAAGAGGTCAAATATAATTTTCAATAGCTCTTCTTTTTTTTTTATAAATTAAAACGTGATAGACGGATAGACAGACTACACAAAACTAATAGCGGCTTTTCCCATTACGGGAGTTGCTAAAAAAAAAGATTTTCTATTTATTTTGCAATGTTCAAACAGAGGCACAGAACTTCGTAAAAAATATAAGAGTATCAATATATATAATTCTCTTCATGACTAAACAGTGATGAAGATCACTATTTTATTTCTGCAAGTCGGACTAGACTTACCTCATGTAACTTTAGCGACGAAAACAAGAGGGTGGGGAGAACAAGTAATCTAGTTGTTTATATTTCAAAGTACTAGACAAAATGAGGGGACAAAATAGACACTTCACACATTTTCGATGAGTAACAGTAATGTTTTACTGAGGAAGAGAGTAGAACTTAAGTTTTGATTTTCTTCCAATTCTGTTTTCCATTAGGTAAAAGACTTTTTATAAATTATCTCCAATACAATATTTTTATTTTTAACATCATCATGTTCAATCTTAACACTATTTTGAATGAAGCAGTCTACTACAGTCTACTACAGTCTACTAGACATTCTTTCAGGATCTGTAGGATTGCAATCTCTTTTTTTTTTTTACTGTCAACAAAACTAGAGCTACATGTGTTCGTCATTATATTGGTGTATGTGTGTGTATCTTTAACTCCCTTGCTGTTTCCAGTCTAATGTCGAATCAATCGTTTCTATCAAGTCTGTGTTTAACTCTGCAGCTTGTCAAAACTATTGTCAAATCTTGTCATTTCAATTGTGTGCTTAACTTTGTGTTGTGTCCAGACCATTGCCTAATCAATCGTTTCATTCATGTCTTTGTTTAACTCTGTCAAGTCTAGTATCAAATCAATTCGTTTCATTCATGTCTTTGTTTAACTCTGTCAAGTCTAGTATCAAATCAATCCTTTCATTCATGTCTTTGTTTAACTCTGTCAAGTCTAGTATCAAATCAATCCTTTCATTCATGTCTTTGTTTAACTCTGTCAAGTCTAGTATCAAATCAATCGTTTTGTTTGTGTGTGTTTAACTCTGGACCCTGTCAAGACTTTTGTCATACCAATCCTTTTATTTATGTGTGTTTAACTCTACAGCGTCTCAAGACTATTGTCAAACCAATCCTTTTATTTATGTGTGTTTAACTCTGCAGTGTCTCAAGAATATTGCCGCATCAATAACTGGAAGGACGCTGTACATCCTCACCCAGTGTATTGTGATAGGTTCGTAAAATGTTACAACTTTCAAACCACGATCACCTCATGTCCCGCCGGAACACTTTTTGACGCCGTTTCGAGAACCTGCATGAACGCAGCTTCAGGCACAATCCACTGCAATGACGCTGGTACTACAGCTACACCTGTGACAGTGCCTCCAAGTAAGTAATGCACTAGTCAAGTAAAAGCGACCATCTGCACATATGTATTATCTACAGTTTCTTAGTGTGTCTCTAGAGTGTACCTTGATTGATTGTCTCTATATATAGTTTACCACTTTACCATAAATGTTCTAACAATTCCAAAACTCCACATGTATGTCTCTAACAGTTCACCATAGTTCATACTATGTGGCAATATGGCATTCTGTAGGCACTCAGTTCATTAAAGTTTATATTATATGGTAATGTGGCATTCTGTAGGCACTCAGTTAATGGCATGGTTCCCTCAACAAGTATCGTCCACTGGTAGCAGTGTATAATAGTAACATTATAAAATCGATTATAAAAGTTATTTCAAAATTTAATAACATATTTCTGATACCCTTCTACGTGATTTTGTCCATTTTTTTCTCTCTCACCATTTTCAACAGAGCCTAACTTTCACCAATGATAAATGATATGATGCAAAATAAAATATATATACATACTTACTTTCAGATGCCTATTTACATACTTACTTTCAGATGTCTATTTACATACTTACTTTCAGATGTCTATTGACATACTTACTTTCAGATGTCTATTTACATACTTACTTTCAGATGCCTATTTACATACTTACTTTCAGATGTCTATTTACATACTTACTTTCAGATGCCTATTTACATACTTACTTTCAGATGTCTATTGACATACTTACTTTCAGATGCCTATTGACATACTTACTTTCAGATGTCTATTTACATACTTACTTTCAGATGTCTATTGACATACTTACTTTCAGATGTCTATTTACATACTTACTTTCAGATGCCTATTTACATACTTACTTTCAGATGTCTATTTACATACTTACTTTCAGATGCCTATTTACATACTTACTTTCAGATGTCTATTTACATACTTACTTTCAGATGTCTATTTACATACTTACTTTCAGATGTCTATTTACATACTTACTTTAAGATGTCTATTTAGATACTTACTTTCAGATGCCTATTTACATACTTACTTTCAGATGTCTATTTACATACTTACTTTCAGATGCCTATCTACATACTTACTTTCAGATGTCTATTTACATACTTACTTTCAGATGCCTATTTACATACTTACTTTCAGATGTCTATTTACAAGAACTATACATTTTACTTATGTCAACTTTTCACTCTCATTCAATGTGTGCCATGTTAATTAATATTATAATATAATAATATAATACAAAACAGCAATGTACTATATACAAAGTATTTATATGTATCTGTTCCTCATCTAATTTTCATTCTAGACATCATATAAACCTTTTTGTATCGAGGGCCGCATTAAAAAAAATTGAATGGCGGGCCGCACACACACATAAACACACACACACATATATATATATAACTTAGAAAGATACGCTAGCTAACTGTGTAAAATGTCTTTTAGTTCATATTTACACTGTATTATAGTCACGTTTCTTTCTTTCTTTTTTTCACAGTCCACCTTAAAAAATTACAACAAGAGTTATCAATTTTTGAAATCAATTTTACGATTTTTAAAAAAACTGCTGTTGTCTTTTTGTATCACAATATCGCTACAAATATATATTTGTACTTAATGTGCAGTATTTTACTTTTTACACTCGTGCATAAAGTTCCGGAACTGTGAAACTATCTTACTAGTTGTTACCCTAGTGACTGCTGTCAAATTACAGTCATTCAACATTGACCAGTGATTATACTTGTTTATTTTCCTCACAAAAAATGCTTGCTCACTGAATGAGACAATATAAGTTCCGGAAGTTAAATGTCGGGACTAGCGAAACCTGCCCCATCATCGGAGAATGTTGACCATGTCCTTCAATGGTGCATACTAAATCAAGAGACCCGAACAAGACTCTTTCCCAAAGCTCTCCAAAGACTATTCGGCGAACTGCCTGATCTGGAAATCACTGCGCAGTTCATCTCAGATATAGAATTACTGATCTGAACAATCCAACATGCAAAATGAAAATAAAAAAGAAGAAAAACAGATGTATGTGTACCCAAATGGTGTGAACAGAAGCAAAGTTTTCTTAAGTGTGGAAATACAGCTTCTGGCACCAATAAAACTCCCGTGGAAGTACTGACTGGAACTTCTCTTTTCTTGGAGTTATGTCCTCTGGAGCTTAATCAGCTTCTGCGCTAAATGATGAGCAGTTGGTATTGAAAACTGGTTCTTGACGTTTTAAAATTTGTTTTTATAAATTGCACAATTAATGAATCTTAATAAGTGTTGTACTTTTAATTATTTCACCAGAAATGGTTTCACCTTTCAGCAAAGGAAAATGACAAAACCTGTTATCTTTTGCTTGCTTGTAGAAATGGCAAAGCCTTGTGTAGAAAGATTTAACATGGATTTGCATTTAATATGCAAGAAACCAATTGCAATATGTATTATAATAAAAACATGAAATCTTTCTTCCACTCTTCATTAGAAATATTGGTAACAAAATAACAGTCAATGTCCTTCAAGTAACATAACTATTTCTTCCTTGAGATTTCATATTCTTCTCATTTGCTTTGCTCATGCTAACCTAGCAAATACATTAAATTATTTGGTTCATAAATTGTAACTACCAGTGGTTAACATCTCTAGCTCAAATAAGCTTTATGGTAATATTGTTTAGACTATTGTAATATTGAAATTTTATTTAGCTTTGTGCAAACTTTCATGTTTAGAGTTTATGGTTCGGATATTATATAAAACTATTTTTCTCAGTGAAGGATCGAGCTCCATCAGTTGATACACTTGTCATCTTGTTCCAAGGCTATCCAACACTCAGAAATTGTGTTTTCAATTGAGTGTATTTATGTATAGCCAAAAAGCATAATCTTCGTTTAATTCAAACTTTTATTGTGAGACAGTTTCAATAATTTATATAATATACTATTTTTAATTTTTGCATTTTTATATGTATACACTGTGGGCACATCTGATTTCTGTAGGTGTCGGCGGACCGCATGAAACACTCCGGCGGGCCGCATGTAGCCCGCGGGCCGTAATTTGCCCATCCCTGATATAAACTATTTACCATTATTTATCAATAAACATGTGCCAATATAGTACCTCTCTGTTCCCCCCCCCCCATTAGTTTTACAACTTCATAAGTTTAAGACATATCATCACTATTCTATGGAATGCCGCAACTTAGAATGTACTCATTACTCATTGTAGTCATATACTCTTTAACCAACATTATATTTCAAATGAAGATTCATCTGTTTCATATTATTTTTAACTTGTAATAATCCAATTCTTTAAAAACAAAACTTATAGAATTTCATATATCATTTCATAACATCAGCTTCTAGTTTAATTTAACTTACTTCCATATTCAGAACACTGAACTCTTATTTTAATTTAAAACATCACATCTTGTCCTATAATCATAGTGATTACTGTAACTTCTGTACTTACTTACTTCTGTATTTACACTATAGTCATTACTGTGTTTAGTTTTATTTTGATTCATTCTTTCACTTCTATAATAATGAGAACTCGCATTCTTCTTTTGCCATGATCCAACAATCTCTGGCAAAATGTCCTTGCTTATTACAATTATAGCTAGTTATGTTTCTTTTAAATGAGTTATTCCTGGGTCTATTTGATTGTTTGGTATTTCTTTGTCTCTTGTTTCTGTTTAACAAATTCTTTCTTCTTCTTCGTTCTCATTTTTATGCTGGAGTGTTCAGATAACTAGACCAATAAATGAGATGAACTGCGCAGTGGTCTTCAAATCAGGGAGCTCTCAATATAGTTTCTTTCTATTGGGGTGCTTTGGGGCCAGTGTCATATACGGGCCTCTTGATAAAGAGAGCAGTCCTAGAGGACATAGACAGCATTCTCTGGTGACACTCTATACGGGCAGACTTCACTGGTTCCAATTTTGAGCTTCCGGTGCAAATGTTTAACAAATAACTATATTTGTTTTGCCATCTATGTCCCTGATGGTACAAGATCTAATTCCCTTATGTTACCTTATAACTTATCCTGTGATAAACTAAGTAGGGCTACTCCATTACAAGAACCTGTAAAGAAAGGTGTCTTAACAAATATTATGCAAGCTTTAGACTTCTTAATACTGCCATCTAATAGTCTGACACTTTTCATGTAACCTTAGTAACACCAAGATTCTACAAATTTTGATTGAACAGCAATTGTTGTACAAGCGGTGTCCCTAATGCAATTTACAACTTTGCCATTCACTAAACCTGGGAATAGTGTAAAATTATTTCTCTTTTCTTCTACCATGTTAATCTCTTCTATAACATAACCATAGTTTCACTATCCTCATCACTATGATCCCTATCTTGATTTTCATATGTATAGTAAACTCTGCTTGTTTGATTTTTATCTCTATGTTTACTACTTCTTCTTCTGTTTTGATATCTATTATATGAATTCCTATTATTTGATCTATAATATATAGTTTTTTTGCAATGGGAAGCTTTGGGACCTTTCTTTTAGCAATTAGAACAAGTTATTTCCTCAAAATGAGTATCTCTAGATTTAGATCTTCCATTTCTATCTCTGTCTATTTTCAAACCTATCTTCATTTTCTCTAGTGTATTTATTCTTACTTCTGACTTTTTTTTTCATCTGAGTATCCTACTAAATGTATCTTATTCTTATATTTATGGGAGAATGGATTAGATGGGTATGCATTTTTATATATTCTCATAATGTCAGATATTTCATCTAAAGGTTTAGGATTTCTCTCTTTAAAAAAATGACTGAAGTTGGGATTCACATTTGTTAATAACATTTTAAAGGTTAACTACAGAGACCGTGACGACAAATGGCGACTGGTTCAATGAGCAAACTGCTCCATAAAGACTTTCAAAGGGATATGACAGAGCGATTCTGTACAATTCAGTTGGCTAACGATCTTTAAGTACTCAAAATGACTTCTGACTGTCCTTCTCAAAACAGGTTTAATGACCGTCTTTTACTTCAGGTCGATTTAATAACATAAAGATCAGACGTTGATATCATAAGCTTTGTGTAGACCAGACGTTGTGATGATCACTAGTCTGACTATGGTCATCCTGAGTAAACGGCTCGTTGAACGTACGCTCGTATAGACGGCTGGTTGTTGAACTGACGATTGATAGAACTTATAAAAGAAGTCACTCTGCGATGATTCTGCGTTCAGCCGTAACTACGATGATGTTTCTTCTATCCTCGAGTGTACGACCCGTTGCCTGAGCGAGCGTTTGGTATGCGGGGTGCCACTGTAATGAGCCTTCCGTCTTGTAGTTATTGATGTCTGTCTGAATTCGACAGATTACAGGTGTATTCAATGCGACTAACAAACAAAACTTAGACACATACATAGGTAACAAGTGAAAAGATAAATCCAAAACTGTTAGGCGATTCAGATGATGATTTAATACAGGAAAAGGCCACAGTTGAGTCTCCTTCGATAAATACGTGTTATCCCTAAGGAATCCTATCACCAACTAACTTTATGTCTCTACGTATAGTCTCTAACCCAACTAAGTCATAACGTCACTAGTCGCGTTCAAAGTCCGTCAATTATGGTGCGTCTCTATACATACTATAAATACTAAGTATATGTCTAACAGTGTTTAACTCTGCAGCGTGTCAAAACTATTGTCAAATCTTATCATTTCACGTGTGTGATTTACTTTGTGTTGTGTCCAGACCATTGTCTAATCAATCCTTTCATTCATGTCTTTGTTTAAGTCTAGTATCGAATCAATCCTTTTATTTGTGTGTTTAACTCTGGAGCCTATCAAGACTATTGTCAAACCAATCCTTTTATTTCTGTGTTTAACTCTGGAGCCTATCAAGACTATTGTCAAACCAATCCTTTTATTTGTGTGTGTTTCACTCTGCAGTGTCTCAAGACTATTGCCAAACTAATAACTGGAGAGACGATGCCCATCCTCACCCAATGTATTGTGACAGGTTCGTCAAATGTGACAACTTTCAAACCACAATCGTCTTATGTCCCGCCGGAACACTTTTTGACGTCGTTTCGAGAACCTGCATGAACTCAGCCTCAAGCACAACCCACTGCAACGACGCTGGCACTACAGCTACACCTGTGACAGTGCCTCCAAGTAAGTAATGCACAAGTCATGTACAAGCGACCATCAACACATATAGGTATTATCTACATTACGTATGTATCTGTATCCAATGTTTATAATACTTAAATTTGGGAGATTAGTTTACACTTACACTTTATCGATGGATGTTGGAAGTAAAAACTTGACTCCTTTATTTCAACCTTAAAGCTTTGGCTCGTTTGTTCAGTTGATAGAGCGTCGCGCGGATAATGTAAATGTCGTGAGTTTGTTTTGAATGTATTGTTTAATATAGCATTGGAAATAAAGTTGGAATTTTTGTTTAATTCGTTATATTACTTTTGTTTTAAAGTGTAATTAGAATAAATCTGTAACAAAATATAGTCCAAATATTTTTTGCTAAAGTAAAAAGCAAAATAAAAAAAATGTGTTGATATGCTGGACATTGGTGTTCCCTTGTGGTCAAAGGGGAAGACGTTGTGAAGGTTAACGAGGATGCAATGTGACTAAACAATGACCAACTTTCCAAAATAATGTTTGGATTCCTAGTTGTGTTGGATCGATTCAGGCACGTCCTCAAATCTTTAAAAATCTAAGTCCTTAACGGAATTCGAACTTGTGACCTCCTCAGTTATGAAACCAAACGCTTTTCCACTTGGCCACTTTTAAAGCTGAACAGAAAAAAACAAACCAGATCTTTTCTGTATCTGTCTTGAAGAAAAGTAAGAATGGCTACTAATGTCAGGCTAGAGGTGGCTTGACTCATAGGAGCTATAAACATTCCGAAATTAAAAATCCCAGTCTTTACCAGGATTCGCACACGGGACCTCCGGTTAGGAAGCCAAGCACTTTACCACTCAGCCACCGCACCTCTGATCAGGCATAAAGAACAATTTAAATATCCAAATATATTGTGTGTGTTCTCTGTTTGCTTTGACTTGCTTTGATTGTATAATTTATCAGTTGATTGCGAATTTAACTAGTAAGTTTTAAAATACAATCAAACCAAAAAAACAACAACAATTATTTATACTTTAGATAAACAGTTAAAGGTTTACTATTACCCGCGTCGCAATGCAATGGAGTTCAATATAATCAACTCCGTCGTTTACGTTAAACTAGCTATCATTTCAATTGGCTTATTACAACGATGCCTACTTTATCAATTCCAAGCTCCTTCCGTATAGTTTATGTGTTCCTATCACTGAACGTCACTATTTTGTGTGTGTCACCTGGCTATTTCTACTGTCGTTAACCAAAGAACGCTCTCAACAGCGAAATCCTTGTTGCGAGATGTAATTAGCCTAATGAATTATTTTGTTTTTCAGTTGCCAGTAATATTTGTGCCACGTATCAGCTGCTGAATGGTAACTACCCTGATCCGTCCAATTGCCAAGGCTACGTGGAATGTTCAAACGGAGTTACAATCCACGGCAAATGCCCTAATGGGATGGCCTTCAATGTCGCCAGTAATGGCTGTACGGAAGTGCACAGCGTCAACTGTATCGACAATGCCAATTTCCATTTTATTGTCTAAATACTGTTTGTACGCTACGTGAAAAGTAAGGCGACATCTAGATGCCGTGAGTTGTATGTAGTTGAAGACTATCGGTCAATGAAACTGACTAAACCTAATGTACTACTACATTGGTCTGATTATATAGTGTTGACTAATGATGCAGAGAATGTTTCAATGTAAGAATTATTAATTTTCTCTGAATATATTGTATTGTTTTTAATGATGTGCATACAATCTGGTTATCGGATTATAAAATTAAAATAAGCAAAGATGTGTTCAAATCATAATTTAACTTTTATTCCTTTTCCTTACTGTTATAACAATTTTTTTATCAGAAGGCTATCTATCTATCTATCTATCTATCTATCTATCTATCTATCTATCTATCTATCTATCTATCTATCTATCTATCTATCTGTCTGTCTGTCTATCTATCTATCTATCTATCTATCTATCTATCTATCTATCTATCTATCTATCTATCTATCTATCTATCTATCTGTCTGTCTGTCTGTCTGTCTATCTATCTATCTATCTATCTATCTATCTATCTATCTATCTATCTATCTATCTATCTATCTATCTATCTGTCTGTCTATCTATCTATCTAACTATCTATCTATCTATCTATCTATCTGTCTGTCTGTCTATCTATCTATCTATCTATCTATCTAT